>NW_018745324.1:1282500-1713100 GCF_001683475.1 Chenopodium quinoa
ATTTTGATGTTTGATGATTGATTAGTGTAGTTATTCTTGATATATTGTTGATTCTTGATTTCCATAGTTGTTAGTTGATAGATGATGATTCTTGAATAGTTGTTTGGCTAGGAATTGGGTGAAACTTGTATGATTGATTAATTGTGATTAATTTGAGAATTATGTTGATTGATTGTTGAGATTAAAGTGATTAGTGAAGGTTTTCATGTGTGTAATTCAATTAGGCCTTGAGAATTATGCTAGATTGCATTGTAATTGCTAATGACATGAACAATTGATTTAGGAATTGCAATTATCGATTGGTTTTGATTGTGATTCTCTTAGTTTGTTATTCATAGTGAACCCTAGCTTAACAATTAGGAGATAGATCTTTGATTCCTATTGATTGCTCTTATCATTAGTCCTCACAACCTTTGATTGGCATGCTCTTCCCAAGTTGTTGCAATTGACATGATTACTTGTTGATCCCCGTTCCTAGTGTTTTATTTCCTTGATTACTTGTTTTGTTAGTTGTTAGTATTTTCTCTTACCTTCGTCTTCGACCTAGCTTAGGCGCATAATTGAAAGTGCTTGAACATTACCATTCCTTTGGGTTCGACCCTTGACTTGCCTCTATACTCGTATTTAGGTTTGTTAAGTGTTTATAAATTTAGTTTGACCGAGGGAAGATTAGATAAAGACTTAGTTTTTCCCTCGTCAAAATGGCGCCGTTGCCGGGGAACGGTGTCTATGTTTGAGTGTTTTTGATTGCTTGAATCTAGGTCTTTGTGTATACTTTTCTTTTATTTGATTTTTGTTTGTTTTGTATAAAATGGAAAATACCTTATTTCCTCAATTAGAGGATGAACCATTTTGGGTGTGCCTTTTGCTAGGTACATGACTTGATATACTTTGGTGTTTCGATTTGGATCAAGAATCAAGGAAGCTTGACACCTATTTTTGCTAGCATATGGAGACAAGTTTCAATTCTTGAGAATTTAGCTTTGAAAGGTCTAATTGGGTCATTTGCGGGTATTTACACCCACCTAAAATCCGGTAATATCCTTCCTTGCTCTTTCTCTAATGGTTGATGCCATGTTGGACATATGTTGGTTGGTTGGATTGATCTCCTTGTTTTCCCCTCCCATGGATTATTTGATTTATGTTTGAGTGTATAGTCTCATTCAAGCTTGGGGGAGGGTATTCTATCATGTTTGATGGGATGTTGATTCATATATGCTATGCACCTTTGTATATGCTATTCCATGTTCTTTTATTTTGGAAAACTCCAAAAAGATTTTTGTTTTTATCAAGGCAAATTTTCAATGTGTTTTGTTTTGTTCTTGCTTTAGACATAATAACAATTGGACTTGTATACTTGAATGCTTTTCTTCCTAAATGGTAGTGGTGTGCACGGTTTGAGATTACGTTTGGTTGATTCTAGGATAAAGCATACTAAGGTAGTTGTCTAGAACTAGGGGGATCATGAAGCCGGATTCTACTTGTTTGTGGCACGTTTGGTAGTTGCTCCCTATCTTCGATTTGACAACCTTAGTGAGTTTTTGCTACAACCATGTGAGATTCATACTTTTTCAAGCTTTCAACATATTCTTGCATGAGCGGCATGGATCCTTGACTATTGCGGACCTAATCTAGAATCTTGACGTATAATTCCTAAGACCGAGACCGAAACACCTAGGGAGGACAAAGGCATCTTTTCGGGGAGGTATTTTCCTTTTACTAGGATAGTGTCCTTCTTTTTACTTTTGGTTTTTGGGATACATTTTCCTTCTTGCTAGCCCTTTGAGCCTTTTTGCCTTCTTTTCAAGCCACATCTTTAGATCTTGAGCCTTTTGTTTCATTTTCGTTTTCATCTTTGGATTTTTGTGAAGCAAATGATCATATTTTGGAGATTGTGGTATATAAGTTTGGTTATTGGTTAAAAATGAAAGCAAGATCGTGAATAATGGCAAGTGAAAAAAAGCCGTCCAAAGTAAAAAAAAAAGGCAAGGACAAAGCAAGTGCAAAGTTGTAAAAGCCTTCCAAATTTAAAAGAGGCGAGGACAAAACACTAATAAAGAATTATGAAAAAAAATGAAAAAATGCAAAAATGCAAAAAATATTTTTATGTGAGTTTTCTTCCTTTATGAGCATTGAGGACAACGCTCCATTTAAGCTTGGGGGGAAGCATTCTCACGCTTTTTGTGTATATGTTTGTGATCTTAGCTTTGAATAAGCTTGGGGGTGTTGGTATTTTTGTTTGGTGATTACTTGGTTATGGTGTAAAGAAATGCGCAATCTTTGCTTCACAATTTAGGTTAACCACCAAATTTTAAATTTAGCCTACCTTAACCCTTTTTGCCTTACGTTACAACCTTTGGGAAGACCTTTTGACCTAGGGGTTGAGTCATTCATCGGTGGAGGGAATCATGGGTTATAGCCTAAGGAAAGGGGATGCGAAGTCAAGATGTCGAGTAAGCCAAAAATTTGATCTTTTTCCGGTTCTTTCGTGGAATCTATGAGATGCTCACTAAGGGGAGATATGAGATTAGTAGGGGGAACGCGGTAAGACCGTTTGGGATAAAAGTGGAGTGTGATAACTAGTTCCTATGCTTAGCATATTTATGTTTCAATCAACCTTAGGTATCTTGGAGCGTGCACTCCCTTACTTATTTAGAAAGATTTGCATTCATTTGTGCTTGTACATTTTAAAAAGTCCTTTCATGAACATGTGTTTGCTCTTCTTTTCTTTTTATTTCCTTCTTTATGCTTTGCCTTGTTTGTATTATTATGAGAATTATGGGTTAATCTCTTAGGAAACCTTTACGAGAGCATCACTTGTCCTCTAGGGCGATCTAGGGGTTTAAATGGCTTGTCTTTAGTTGCTAAAATTGACCGTGATTCCTACGAAAGTGAGTTAGTGTATATTCTCATCCTCTAACTTTCTTGTTTCTTTATTTGCTTGAATAAATTCATCATTTTTCCCTTGGGTTGGATTTTATTTTGCTCGAGGACGAGCAAAAGTTTAGCTTGGGGGAATTTGATCCGTGCCATTAATGACACCTTTAGGCTATGCTTTCTTTATATTTCTATGCTCATTTTTAGTCGTTTATGTCGTGTTTTTAGGGAATAATGCTTGATTTGCGTGTTTGTGTGTTAGTTTAGAGAAATGCGTGCCTTTAGTGGTTTTCTTATTATTTAGTCATTTCTCGGCTTTTTCCCTCGCTTCTCCTTTTGTTTGACTTGTTTTGTAGGCGTGTCGAGCTTCCCGGGATTTAATCATCAAGGAGGGAACTCAATTGAATTCAAGGAATTCAACGGAGCCAAGTTAGGGAAGCCAAGCACGCAAGTCAAGCCAATCCAAGAAACAAAGGAAAATGAAGGCTTACAAAGTATCAAAAAGGACCTTTGTGCATTGTTTCCGCCATATCTCGAGTTCTACAGATTGGATTGAGGTGATTCAAGTTAGGTTGGAAACTAGACTTGAAGATCTTTCCAATGATATGTCACACGCCTTCATACAATTCCTATATCGTGAGTTACAACCTACCAAAGTTGGCCCTGCAAATCTGCCGCAACCCATTTCTGCCGATTTTGGGCAGTAACTCTCCGCGGGCTGGCCGTGGGCTCCCCGCGGGCACGGCCGATTTCTCCGAGGGCGCAGACTTCAGGGTCTTTTACGATTTTAAGTTTCTTTTCTCCTTTTGTTTATATATTGTTTTTGGGGGTTTTTATTATCATTCATTCACATAATTCTTAGTCTGAGAATAGTTTCTCTCTTAGGTTGAGAGCTTCTCTCTCTATATTAGGCTAGATTAGGAGTAGTTTTAGAGAGAGAAAGTGAAGGATTTCAATGGTGATTGAGAGATTGAAGATACAAGGGTGACAATTGTGTTTAAGATCTTCTCTATTATCAATGAGCATTCTTAACTCTATCTCACCTTAATGCTTTGTTTAATTTCATGTTTGTTTGGATTGATTTTGATGTTTGATGCTTGATTAGTGTAGTTATTCTTGATATATTGTTGATTCTTGATTTCCATAGTTGTTAGTGATAGATGATGATTCTTGAATAGTTGTTTGGCTAGGAATTGGGTGAAACTTGTATGATTGATTAATTGTGATTAATTTGGGAATTATGTTGATTGATTTTTGAGATTAAAGTGATTAGTGAAGGTTTTCATGTGTGTAATTCAATTAGGCCTTGAGAATTATGCTAGATTGCATTGTAATTGCTAATGACATGAACAATTGATTTAGGAATTGCAATTATCGATCGGTTTTGATTGTGATTCTCTTAGTTTGTTATTCATAGTGAACCCTAGCTTAACAATTAGGAGATAGCTCTTTGATTCCTATTGATTGCTCTTATCATTAGTCCTCACAACCTTTGATTGGCATGCTCTTCCCAAGTTGTTGCAATTGACATGATTACTTGTTGATCCCCGTTCCTAGTGTTTTATTTCCTTGGTTACTTGTTTTGTTAGTTGTTAGTATTTTCTCTTACCTTCGTCTTCGACCTAGCTTAGGCGCATAATTGAAAGTGCTTGAACATTACCATTCCTTTGGGTTCGACCCTTGACTTGCCTCTATACTCGTATTTAGGTTTGTTAAGTGTTTCTAAATTTAGTTTGACCGAGGGAAGATTAGATAACGACCTAGTTTTCCCCTCGTAAGCCAGAGAGCACTATCAAATATTGTTTCGCTCGAAACGATCTTCTACCGCCTTGTGACCATCTTCTGCAAGCCAGGGAGCATGATCGATTGCGCAAAACGATCTTCTACCGCTTTGTTGCCATCTTCTGCATGCCAGGGATTATGATCGAAGATTGATTCGCCCGAAGACATCCTCAGTTGTTGCGATAATATTCCGAAGAAAATTACCGAAGATCAACGCCCGTCGATCCTTAAAGCTCGCTTGAATTTTGCTGACAATCCTCTCTTCTTTAGGAACAATTGTCAACACAACTCTTGAATAATGTAGACAATCCGATTTAGGGAAAATTGTCAATGCTACGTAACAATCCGTCCTTGGAAATGTTGCCACAATAAAGCGACAAGCCGTATCTCGGAAATTTTGCCAAAATCCATTTTTGGGAAATGTTACCAATGCTTCGTAACAATCTATCATAGAACCTTGCTACGATCGACAACCCACATCTTGGAACATAACTTTTGAAAGCAATCCACCTTGGAAATTTGCCAATGCTATACGACAATCCTTTTAGGAAAATGTAGCCACAATTGACAATCCGCATCTTGGAACTTTTGCAAAAAAGAGTTCGTTGATCGACAATCCACTTCGGGATAATTTGCCACTTACTGAAATAAATGACAATCCATGTTGAGGAACTTTGCCGAAATATTAAGATGAATAGAGACCTGCGGCAATCCTTTGGGAAATTTTTTCATAGGGAACTATGTGTATGACAATCCAATCTCGAAAAACTTGCATGCGATGACAATCCGAACTTGGAAAAATTTTCCAAACAGAGCAGAAGAACGACAATCCACGCTTAGAAACTTTGCCAGAGATGACAATCCAATCATGGATTAAGAAGAATGCGCGACAATCCATATTTGGAAATATTGTCGGTTGGGGATGACAATCCAATCTTGGATAAATTGTTGTATAAGTGCTTGCTTTTGAACCGATGCCGTGGTGCTTGTAATGAGCCAATGCTTAGGCGCTTAAGCTAAGTGAGACGATCATCGTCAGGTCAATCACTTACTGCGATTGTAATCGAGCCGACTACTAATCATGTCAATTTGCTTATAGGGGCTAACTGGTGTACTAAGAAACCTAGTCAATTAATATGACCGCAGTCAGGCCGATCGACAATCAAATATGATTGCAATCAAGCTGACTCTAGTTGATTTGCTAAGTTGTTTGCGTCCTTTTGCTTCAAACTTTTTGTAAAGCTTACCCGTCCGTCTGGGACTTAGTGTACCTGAATTTACATTTTGGACTATAAGACTTTGCTCATGTAATTAGGGTTGACCTAAGACTTAGTGTTTCTTAACTCAATAAGACTTAATGTGTTGCGAACATACATGACTTGCCATGACTTGACTCAAAGTGTTTGACACATGTGACTTGACATGACTCTAGGTACATGACACGTGTGTGCATTATAGTGTGATCGTGCGACTTGAAAAAGCAAAAAATTTCCGTCATTTTTTTGGAGGGTACCGAGTTTCTCCCGAAAAAGAAAGACATAAAAAAGAATCGAAGTAAAGTGTTACGATGCATGTCGAATGAGCTTAAACAAATATATGCGTTCGATGCTATCTCTCAAGGTGTAAGGATTAATTTATCCTAAACTATATTTGATGAAAATATTTAGGTAACTTGGGCACGGAGGCTAAGCACTTCATACTTTGTTATGCAATGATGAGTGATTTTGAGTAATGTTGATATGACAAGGCATGCTTCAACGTTGTCTTAAGATTTCATGACAAAGGGTTCCTAAGGGAAGTATATTTGGTCATGTATCTGGGATGTGTGTGAAAGTAACACTAAGGTTAGGCTGCAAAGGCTAACGGTGGAAAAGTATTTTGAGAAGAGTCAAAAGATGGTGACTCTTAGGCTAGGTAAGCTAACAATGTAGGGATCAAGCCTCCAAGTCTAGCTCTAAGTAGATAGGGATGAGCATAGGGGATCCCTTGATATGATCATGGTGTTAGTGTGTGAATGTGAATATGAATGCATTTTATTACGGCCACACCTCATTGTGAGGTTGCCTACGTATCCGTTAGGAATCAGGCCGAACGTAGCTCTAGCTGAACCCCGCACAAGTGTGTGTATACCTCAAAAAGGTCTTTTTAAGGTTGTAACGTGGTTAGGCTAAAGGCTGAAGAAGAAGGGGATAAAAGTCTCAAGACCCTAGATAAGCCCCCAAGGTATGCAAATTTGCTTTTGAATATTTGTATTTTCATGCTTGAGGTTTCTCACTTTTGAACTCTCTTTTGTTTATATTTTTTACTCTCTTTCTTTTTTCGCTTTTGAATTTTTTTTTATTTTGAACCTTTTTTCAATAAGTGTGGGCAATCCCGATCATGTGGTCTATCACTCACTTGGCATTCATGTTTCCCAGGTACGGTACCGAGCACTCGATAAGAAACGCAATCCGAGACGTGTTCTTATCAAAGATATTTTCATATCAGAGACATTGGAACACTTGTCCTTTTGTACACTTTTATTTATTTTTTATTGCCTTTTTATTTATTTTGATCTTTTGAAATCACTCTAGCTTTTATATTTAGAATTTGCATAAGTTACACACTATCCCATGCCAAGGTTAGGTAAATGTGGGTTGAAGAAAGAAAAGTCTATTGTTAAACGAGGCTCAAAGTGGTTTATCAAGAAAGGATTGTATATTTAAAGGGTGAAAGGTATAACATGGCTACAAGAGGTGCTTCTAATCATGGGTATACCTTGTGCTTAGCTCGACATGTTTTTTTTTTTTTTTTTTTTTTTTTTTTTTTTTTTTTTTTTGCAATGCAATGGTCATATGCAAGGGATAAAATGCTCATTTTATTGAAAGTGGAAAGGGTAAAGAAAAACCTATGAAATAAATCTGAGGAACACAAAGGGTGTCTATGCTAGACTTATTGGGGAAGGGTTTGAAAAAAGAAGAAGAAAGCATGAAATCTTGGTGAGAAGCTAGCCTTGTGTTTTGTTTTATCATTACTTAGTTTTCTTGTCAATCACATGACTCAAACTTGATTCAACATGCACAGGGGCGAACCCAGGATTTTTCAGTTCTGGGGGGCCGGACTTGTTAGACAATATATTGATGGAAATATATAAAAATTAAAATGTATTAATATTTTAGTGCTACAAAAAAAATTAGTTAAATCGTATTCTACGATTTTTCATAGTAGCAAAATCATCCATCAAATACATAACACTACGGCTTTATGAATTCCCTATGACTCGTAATAGTAAATACTTCCTCGCTTTTATTTTACTTGCCTTGTTTTGAATTTTTTTATCAAAAAGTTCTAAGACAATTTGTCAAATAGGATGAGTAAATTAAATTACATAATTTCCAATATTGCTTTAATAATTTAAAAGAAATTATGCACAAAATTTGATATAAAAAAAAATTGACACGTATCACTAAAATTATTAGTTAAGAAGTTAAGCTTTTTATGTAGGAGTTGCTAAAAATGACTACACTTCACTTGGTTAAATTAGGTAAAAGATAATTAAACTTGTAAGATTTTAAAAATATGTATGGGATAGAGTTTGATCCCCGGTCCCTTCTAAAAATGCATCAAGACCCAACCAACATGACAAGCTATATTTGCTATTACATTCTTATCTTTAATAATATATATAATAATTTAAGGGGGCCATAAGATTAAAACCAAGGGCTGCAAATTTGGGCCGGAGAGGCCAGGCCTCCACCAGCCGCCCCCCCCCCCCCCCCGTCCCTTCGCCCTTGGACATGCATAGATGGGAAAAGAACATGAAAGAGAATAGAAATGGAATGGACCCTCAACTCAAATGACAGAAAAACGACTCATGCATGAACCTAAGACATGGTCATGGTGACATATACAAAATGTGTGCTAAGACTAGTGAGTGTAGCTGACATGTTAAGACTTGTGTCATGACCATGTGATTAGACTATGTGACTAGACTCAAGTAAAGACTAAGTTAAGACCTCGCGTATATGCATTAAACTGGACAGACTGTGATATTTTAGTCGTAACTTTTTATTTGTGACTCTGATTGGGACGAAACCAACGCCAAATTAAAGATAAAACTCAGGGCTACAGATCCATAGGTTGTACAACTCGTAAATCTTTCTAGAACTCCGGATATGACCAAAACAAGTTGACGTTTGCGCAGTATACGAGAATAAAAATCTGGGTTGACTCAAGGAACTATGACTCGATTTTAGACATATTTATTAGCTCAAATTAATTAATTAATTAATTAATTAATTAAGAAAAGTCCTTTTAGTCATTATTTTTATTTATTTAACTCATATACAAGTCAAACAAACGGTTAGGAAAAACACATAAAGTATGCACAACAAATGATGCACAAGTAGTCATATAGTCACGATATGATGCAATGAGTTTACAACCTAACCATGACTCTAGTTCTCTAAAGTTCGGGATATGGGTCAGTCAAAGAGGGTCCTGATCTAGGGCGAGACTAGGTCGTTGAAAACTAATCCACCCTTGGTCAAAACAAAATTTGTAATCTCTCAACACACCCCTATACAAAGCATAGAGTAAGTCGAGGGTCGGACCACTAGGAATGGGAGGTGAATGCTAATGTCAAAGCTAAGCTATTTCGAAGAAATGAGGTGTGTCTATTCTACCAATCAAACAATCGAAATGAAATCAAATTTATCAAGCACTAGGGTATGGATCCACATAAACTCGTAATTGATTCAACTAATTGGGATTGGAGATGACTAAGTCGAGTGTTGCGAGGGAAAATCAATTAAGCAATCAAGAGAGTATGGTAAGCTAATCTCTTAGAGATCAAACTAGCGCCAACTACGAGAGACTCTAGCTAGGAAACTTGCAAACCTACTCAATCGACAAATGTAAGCCACAAATCAATTTTCCGTATCAATGTGAACCTACAATGCAATCTAGTGTGAGAAACTAGGTTGATCACTCCTAATTAGACACACACATGCACATAATCAATCAACCAATTTAATCACAACATCAAATCCATCAATTTCC
The DNA here is from genome assembly GCF_001683475.1 of Chenopodium quinoa. Classification (NCBI taxonomy): domain Eukaryota; kingdom Viridiplantae; phylum Streptophyta; class Magnoliopsida; order Caryophyllales; family Amaranthaceae; genus Chenopodium; species Chenopodium quinoa. The sequence continues at coordinate 1,292,200 of NW_018745324.1, forward strand.
CCCAATTAGCATAAATCAATTACTCATATATGCTTGACCATTTCCCTAGCAAGAAAACTACTCACTATTTATGGAAATCAATATCAAAACTAAACTAAACGACAAATTCATCATCATCATATTAATAAAAAATAAACCAATTCAAAAATCAATCAACTTGAACAATTAACAAAGAAATTGAGATCAAAACTAAGATTGCATTAAAGTAAAGAAATCCTTACAAACTTGCTTCAATTCAATGGAGAAAACACTTGGAATCATCAATCTTCAGTCATCAATCAAGAACTTCTCTCTCTACAAACTAGAGTTTCTCTCTCTAAAAATCTAACCTAATTCTATTCTAATTTCTGAAAAATTGAACTCTCCCTAAAAATAGAATGAAAATCTATATATAGTAAAACTAACTAAGAGAAGTTAGTTAGATCGTCCCCAAATAAACCTGTACAGGCGCGACCAACTATAAGAGAGAGCGTGGCCGCGCAAATCTGGGTACGGAACAGAGACCCAAATAGGCGCGCCCGCGCCCGCGCGGGCGTGTTGTCTTTCTAAAGAATGAGAATTGTTTTCTCTTTTCCATTCCCCTCCTTCCTAAACGATATTCTCTATTTGCATGCATTTTGGTATGCATCTTATTTTTAACTTCCTTATGGCTGCAGTTATGGTGATGTGAGTATTTATCATAATTATTAGCCATTCATTGTTCATTCTAAATTTACTTAAACAACCTAATGTAGTTATAGCTTAAACAACCTACTGCAGTTATAGCTTTAATGTATGAACCGCTCTGATGAATTCCCTTTGAGTGTTAAGCTTGTTTTGTTTGGAGTGTTCACTGGCCGATCCATTGTTTTCATAATTTGATTTGTTTGTTTATTGAGTTTTGAATCAGTAGATTGTATTGATATTTCAGCATTTTACCTTGGTTCTTTGGCATTTTACCTTCCTCTGCTCCTTGATTTACCCTTGCTCATTTTATTTTGCAGGAGCCATGCAATTGCTTTATACCACAGGTATCGGAGAATTGTGATCTTATTGAAACTCTTACCAACAACAGTGTGAAACATTTTTCCAGTTTTGGGAATTCCAAAAAAGCGAAGCCCAGATTCATTTAGTAATGAGAACCTGACTGCACGAATTGCTGAAATATTGCAAAGGTTGGTACATGACCAAAATATGACCTATGGCAACGCCCAGAAAGTTGCTGCGCTTTATAGTGGAATGATAAACCAAGGCTAGGAGTGAATGTCAAAATGATTTGCCAGATTGCAGATAAGAATCCTGATTCTTTGTTACAAGCTATTAATCATGATTTGAGAGAATATAAGTATTTGTTGTGAGGTAAGTTTGTATCTAAATTCATTATTTTTGACGTCCAAAACTATTTGAAAACCATAGTGACGCCATTTTGTTCCACACTTCCAACATTCTTTGATGATATAGCTATACAAAGATAAATTTTCTCTATTGTATCAAGTTTGGCGCTGGTAGCATTTTTTCCCCTGTTCTGTTTTATCAATTTTCAAATTATTTTCACTTTTCTGTCATCATTGATATTGGTTCAGGGTCTTTTAGCTGCTCCAAGTCATAAGTAGTACTCTCTTAGATTAGGAGTACTATGATTTTTGTTTAGATTATAGATTAGAAATCATCATTAAATTAGGGTCCTCGTTAAGGTCAGTATTGATTTTTGTTTATGATTCTTAGTCTGATTTTTTGTGTGAAATATATGGTGTTTTATGTGTTAGAATAATTTTTTTCATGCTTAGATTGATTGAATATCGAACCCTTATTGTTTTATTTGGATAATTTTCTTTCTTAAATCAAATTATCTATTATGGTCCTCAAAAATTATGCCTCTGTTTCTTTTTTGTTTAATACATTTAAATTTTTGATGAATTTTAAGAAATTAGGGGAGTAGGAGACTTCAGGAACCAAAATCACTCAAATACATGTTTAGAAAAGAACCACAAGCTGCATAATGGTTAAGACCCCTACTAATCAATCTATCTTTAGTAGACAGACGATTTTGCACAGCAAGCCAAGCAACAAACAGGCTCTTAGGAGACGGCTAACTGTTACAGAGTAGCCTTCTCCACTCCATTTTCTCTCCTTGAGGTCTGATAAGTTTAAACAGCTTCTTAATACTGAATTTGCCCTGCTGCACTACCTGATCCCATCCTCCGACAGTATTAATAATAGCCCTGCATTTCAGAATTTTCTTCAACACCCAAGAGCAAGACTTCGGGTGAAATGAGTTCCACCAATCTGAATTTTTGAAGTAATACACATGCACCCACTTCACCCATAAATTTTCATCCTTATGAGCCAAATCCCAAAGAACCCTTGTGATAGCAGCCTTGTTCCACTCAAGCAAGGGGAGAATATTCCAACCCCCAAGCAATAGCTGCTTTCCGATTCAACTCAGCTTTCCCTGTCCACAAATAACTTCTAAATTTAGCTTCAATTTCCATCAATATCTTCTTTGCCGAGTCTGTTTGTTGATTCTGATTTGTTGAGCTAATTTGCTGAAATTCGATTTGTTGAGCCTGATTCGTTTTGTTGAGTCTGATGTTGAGTCTATTAGTTATGGAAAATTCGATTTTTGTTGTATTAGAGTAAAAATGTCATGATTAGTATTTTAGTGAGGTATATAATTGATTTTTATGCTCTGTGATTTTGTTGTTTGAATGTAAATCTAGTGATTATTAATATTGGATTATTGGCTGTGATTTTTTTTTTTTTATATTTGTTGTTTGATTTATATTTTTTTAGAAATGGAGCATTTGACATTGGAGCAACCGAGTATTGTAATTGATGAGACGACGGCTCTTGGGTCTTGAATACATGAAGCCTTGAAGCGTTGCTGAGTTTATTCAAGGATGTTTGGATGTTGTTTTACATTTTTTTTTACTTGTTAAACTCTGAGCTGTTGGCATAGGGGTGTAGTCTAATGTTTTAAAGACTTGTTAGTTAGTGTAATATTGCTGGCTGCATTACCGCGTCAGTGACTTTGTGTTGTGTACTTTGTGAAATTTTGAATTTGGTTTAAAAATCGGTGATCATTTTTTAAAATTGGCCATGATCATTTTTTTTAAATTGTAAATTTATAAATTATAATGCTAGTGAGCATATGAACAGTCACACCATAAAGTAAAAGAGTTAAATTAATTGTTTCGAACTTGAACGAGTTATAAATGACCATATAAACAATCACATGTACGAGTTATTAACGACGAGTGTTTGTAAACATTAATGTGCCGAGCACAAAGCTGTTCAAGTTGGGCTCGTTTACTTAATGAGCCTCAAATTTATGTTCGGACTCATTTAATACTTTATAAACAAGCTTTGACCGAGCTTGCAGCCCTAGTTGTTTTGCTTATTTTCTTATAATTACAGCGTTTTTTGCATTGTCTATTGAGCTGAAATATGAATAAAGCCTAAACCGTTTCATTATACATATAGACCCATTCTCACTAGAGATGGATCCATGGATCACCCGCTCTACTCGTTTTTTTGGATGGGTGAAAAACCCTGTTTAAACAGATGATATGCGGGTAATGGATTAACAGATGCGGGTGACGAATAGGATTCAGGTGGAAAAATTTCACCCATCGCGCGACCCATCACCCATTCACCCTAATATTAAAAAAAAAACAATTTACATACAGTTTCTGAAATTTTTTATACTGGGCTAGGCTAGCTGAACTAAACTCCTATAAGTCCTAACTCCTTCAATACTCTATTTAGTTTATTGTAATTCCTAAACCGTAACCTTCCAAAAAAAAAACAGTCGTTCTACCTCTCTGGCTCTATCTCACGCAGTCACGCCGCTCTCTTCCCCTCTGTCTCCCGGAGTCACGGTGGCAACAGTGCTGGTCGACGGTAGCATCAAGCAAAACGACGCCCCCATTTATATTGTATTTTAAATTCGGAACTCACCTTATTAAATTTTAAATAATTTGTTCATACGAATTTTGTAAGTAATTTGTTCATACGAAAATGAAATTGATTTGTTCATATGAACTTTGTTTGTTCACTGGTTTAATTCAATTATATATGTTGCTGGTTGTTGCTAATTTCTGCATTTTTCATTCGAAATTAATACGAATATTGCTGCTTGTTTTTAGGGTTAATTTTATGAATTTGCTGCATTATTTTTATTACGAATTTCCTACCTTTTTCTTCACGAATTTGTTCCCTTTTTCTTCATGAATTTGCTCCCTTATTTTTTACGTAATTAATTCGATTTAAATGCTAGTTTTTAAGGTTATTTTCACGAAATTGTTGCTTGTGTTTAACATTCAAATTTTGCTGTGAATTTGCTGCTTTTTATTAATTGATTGTTGTTGTGATTTGCTGCTAATTTAGGTATAGGAAATGATGTTTTGGACGGAAATGAATCTAGATATGATTCATTTGATAGTGTTTATGGACATTTTCAGAATTTTCGTCCAAAAGCAGTGGACGGAAATGAATCTGGATATGATTCATTTGATAGTGTTTATTTGTATATATGATTCCAGCCGTTGGACCTTACCTCTGGATTGTTCCATCGACTAGATGCCCCAACATTGTTCCATCGACTAGAGGTTGTTCACGTTAGATTTCTTCTTCACTAAGTTTAAGGAGTTTATGGTGCGGTTTAGTCTTAATTGTTTAGAAATGGCACAAAACAACAAACCACAGTTTGGTCACTTTAAAAAACCGCACCGCAAATCGCACCAAATCGAAAAATTACGGTTTGGTATGGTCCAAACCACACTCCCAATTTATTTGTATGATTCTAGCCGTTGGACCTTACCTCCGGATTGTTCCATTGACTAGAGGCCCCTACATTGTTCCATCGACAAGAGGGTGTTCACCTTAGAGAACTGATGCGGTTATGAGTAAGACCAGGCGTGGTCGGCACTTGATCCTCCAGATTTTTAACGGCCGCCGGGGGGGCGCACCGAGCACCATGTAAAAGAAGAAGAATGGGTGTAAAACTTAATATTATTACGATATATGAAATTTGGGTTAAATCGAGTCAAATTCGGGTTGTTCGAAGTCGGATCGGTTCAAGTTCGGGTTTCTCTTACTAACTTCGGGTTGGGTTATCGGTTAGGGTCAGGGATTGCAAGCCCTAATCAAATCCATCTGCTCAATCCGAAGGCAAGGTCCAGCGACTGGAAAATCATTACACGTTGCGTGGTTTAGCTCGGTCAAGGTAGGATCAAATTTCCTCTCAAGCTCCACCTTCTCCTCTCAATGCCTCATCTTCATCTCACTGTTCTTCATCTCCACCTCCTCCTCCCAATGCTTCTTCTTCCCGCTGTGCACTAGCGCCAACAACATTTTCTGCGGGGCATTGGGAGGAGGAGATGGAGCTTAAGAGGCAATTTGAGGATTTCTAACTAGACGTGATGGATTTGGGTTTGGGTCTGATTTTTTAGACCCGGTGGGTCTGGTTTGGATCTAGGTCCAACTCTGAAATTCTGGGTCTATGTCTAGGTCTCAGTCGACCCGACCTATTTCCATCCCTATTCATGAGTAAACATTTGGAACAACATATTGTGTGTATTGGGCTATGCCGGTTGGTATCGGGTCGAAACCATGTCGGACCCATGTGACCCACCAATCGTGCGAGACAGGGTGGGTTGGGTCCAACCCGGCCCACTGGCCACCTCGACCCCATCCAATGACAACGAGAGCTAAAAAATGGGATATATACACCCAATTCTTAATATTTTTCTAACTAAACTCCTTAATGTTATTCAAACCATCCTATACTATATAAATCACCCTATCTTCGCCAATATCCCCGGAGTTTATTGAGAATTTATTATTATTATTATTAAGGAAATTCTCAATGGTAGCTATAAACTTTTGCTCATTCTCAATGGTAAAAAAATGTTTGGCAAATTCTCCCAAATAGCATTATTTTTTATAAGATTCTCTACCATGACAATATTTTAACAATTAGTAACTAATTAGCTTAATTAAAAACAATAATTAACAACAAAAAAGATAAATTAAAAAAAAATAGTGATCCTCTCTTGTCAACCACCCCACGTCACTAGCTAGGCACCGGACTCCACCACCACCATCGTCTAAACCCCGTGGATCCACCTTATCCCTCAGCCCTTGCCGGAACCCTAAAAGCCCCCATTAACGTAACAATGGCAGTAGCCAACCGTCATCAACACTTCATAAACTATAGCAAGACCTAGAAGTTTCTGCAATCATCGATTGTTCGACAATGATGAAGGAAGTTAGAGAGCCTTTAATGGAGTCTTTGAGAAGCATGGTGGCTTTGAGATTATAAAAAAAGCAATCCCCTGACTCTTGCCGTTTTCACCCCCTTTCCCCCTTACGCATCAACCCAATTCAAAACCCTAGATTTTTAATTTTAGGGTTAAGGGTTTCGAGCGGTGGTTTACGGAGGGAAAGGGAGTGGAGACGGCAGAGGGTGGGACGAATGGTGTTCGTTGGCGCCGGGGAGGGGGTTTTAGCGTCATCGGCCGGCGGTGGGAGGAAGTGTTTTTCGAGGGAAAGGGAAAGGGGTTTAGGGAGGAACCAAGGTGGTTTAGGGGAAGGGGAGGGTGGTTCGGTGTTCAGGTGGGTGTTGCTGACGTCGGCTCGCGTTTTCAGGGGTAGTAAGGCTCCGACGGGGATTGGTCGGGGTGGGGAGCAGGGTGGAGGAGGTAGAGGTAGAGTGGGTGGTTTTTATTTTTGTTAATTATTGTTTAATTAAGGTAATTAGTTGTTAATTACAAATATATTGTTATATTAGGAAAACTTATCAAAAGTAATGCTATATGAGAGAATTTGAAAAACAATTTTGTTACCATTGAGAATGTGCAATTTTACATAGCTACCAATGAGAATTTCCATTATTATTATTATTGTTATTATTATTATTATTATTATTATTATTATCATCATCATCATCATCATCATCATCATCATCATCATCATCATCATCTAAATATAAAAAAAAATCTACAAAGTCAATCAATTTACAAGAAATTGGTGGGGAGCCGAGATACAATTCGAGCCCCCACCCCTCTAGCTATAGCGAACCCGATCATGCTGAAGATGATGATGATGATAATAATAATAATATTATTATTATGTAATAATAATAATAATAATAATAATAATAATAATAATAATAAAAATAAAAATATTATTATTATTATTATTATTATTATTATTATTATTATTATTGGAGGTGATGAAAAGGATGAAAGACAATAGTCAGCCGGTGATGGATTGAGAGTTGTTCAGTCAGGAAGCGGAGAATACAACAAAGCAAAGAAGTATATCTAGCTTTTACTACCCATTAACAGCAATTGTCCAAAAGGTTGGCCTTGGAGGAGCAACGCATTCTAGATGCCTAACATGAGTATTGTGTAGAAGATTACAAACTGAATGCAGTATCAATGATAGATGGAAGCATATATACACTTTTCTTATTAACTTAACCAAACTGTTCAGTAATGTTTGTAATTAATGTTATCACGACCAACAGTATTCCGGATAGCAATATAGAAGTAGAGATACACAACCTATTGACCGACCAAAAGTAAATAAGTTTAAAGGGAAAGAGAAAGAGATAATGTGTGTTTGGAACACCCAAACAAGTAAACAACACAAAAAGTGAAAAATGCGGAACTGTACTAGTAGGAGGCAAGCTGGTGGGATCGAATTGAGTGAACTTGGTTATTTCATGAAATAATTAAAGCGGATGAATGATATTTCCTAACAATAACAACATTTGGTATACCGACATATTTTGGACAATAATAACATTTGGTATACCGAAATATATTGAATGTTGGACAGTAACATTCGGTATTCCAAAATAACATTTGGTAAAAGGTTTAGGGTTTAGGGTTTTAGGGTTTAGGGTTTAGGGCTTAGGTTTTAGGGTTTTAGGGTTTAGTGTTTTAGGGTTTGGGGTTTATGGTTTAGGGTTTTAGGGTTTAGGGTTTAAGGTTTAGGATTTGAAATGTTAAATGGTACTCTACCAGGGTTTAGGGTTTTAGGGTTCAGGGTTTAGGGTTTTAGGGTTTAGGGTTTAGGATTTGAAATGTTAAATGGTACTATACCAGGTGCCCTGTAGATTAATGTAGGTCTACAGTGCGCCTAGTAGATCAATATTGATTTACAGTGCACTTTGTAGACAAAAATTGCTCTAAAGTGCTCAGCTAGACCAACATTGATCTACATTGCTCCTGCTAGACCAAATTGCTCTACAATGCACTTGTTACAATGCACCCGTTAGACCAACATTGATCTACAGCCTTTGTTAGCAAAAATTTTAAGTGGAATTTTCAATAGTTTGAAATTCAAAATTGTAAATTTATGGAATTTTGTAAAATTGTTTAGTTAACAATTAGTAGACCAGGTAAATGGGTCATCCGGGTCGGGTCTGGATGACAATGATGTTTACATACTGTGGATGAAGTTGATCACCTTGAGACCTTACCATAATATGACCTGACCTGAAAGTGACCCGACCCGAATGACCCATGAGTGACAAATGGGTAACAAGAAACCCGAAGTGACCCGACCCAAAAGCTGAACCAAAATGACCAGACTCGAAAGTGACCATTAACTCGAAGTTTACCCAAAACCCGAATCGACCTGACCTGACCCATACTGACTCATATGTTTGAGTCGGGTCAATTTCGGATCAGAATTGTAAATTTATGGAATTTTATAAAATTGTTTAGTTAACAATGAGTAGACCAGGCAAATGGGTCATTCGGGTCGGGTCTGGATGACAATGATGTTGACAGGATGTTGATGAAGTTGATCACCATGAGACCTTACCATAATATGACCTAACCCGACCCAAAATGACTTGACCCGAAAGTGACTCGACCCGAATGACCCATTAGTGGCAAATGGGTAACCAAAAACCCGAAGTGACCCGACCCAAAAGTTGACCCAAGATGACCTGACCCGAAAGTGACCATTCCCGAATGACCCATTAACCCGAAATTTACCCGAAACCCGAATCGACCTGACCTCACCCATACTCGACCGAATGTTCTAATCTAATTTACAATTTTACGAAATTCCATAAATTTACAATTCATGGGAAGTTCTAATCTAATTTCCTAGTTAATTCAACTAACATTCGGCTCGGGTATGGGTCAAGTCGAATTGATTCGGGTTTTGGGTCAGGTATCGGGGTAAACTTTAGTTGGGTATTGTAGACACCCATTTGTGTCTCCCCAAAACCAAACTCGGTTATGAGTACCTTTCACGTCGAATCATAATCGAATGAAACGAAAGTGTGGAAAGGTCTAGTGTTGCGGAAAGTTTTATTTCTTTTCTCTTCTCCCTGTTTTGGAAAACTTTATTTTTAAGAAAACAGTCAATCCAGTTTGGTTGGTCCATGATATGGGTCCAATAGTGGTGTAGTTGGATGAGGCTTGCAAAGACCTTTCCAACGATATATTATAAGTCCAATTCCGATGAATATTGAGGAAGTTATGGCCAATTTACTAAACTGGGCCCGGTTTGAGCTTTATGTACAGCCCAATGATTTAGGGGAGGGCCTAATATGATTTATCATTCCTAATACAATTAGGAATGGTTTTAGTCTTCTAGAATCTTCTAGAGGGTTCTTTTCATTCCTAATTCAATTAGCATTGATAAGTAGACTTTGTTGACTTTTTAGAGTTTTAATCAAGATCAAATAGCATTTTCGAAGAAATTATATTATTTTATCTTCCAGTACGGAAAATTTATCAGATTTTCGAAAACGCGTTGAAATCCAGTTTGGCGTCCAACCCTAGGCCTTGGCGCCTGGAACCAGGCTTGGCGCCAGGCGCTAGCCATTGGCGCCTGGCGCTAGCCACTGGTGGCTGGCGCCAGCTAGCCAGGGTTGGCGCCAATCCTGTTTTGCGATCTTCAGACTCTGTTTTGTTAAATTATCTTTTTTGGCTGATTTTCTCTATAAATATCGTATCAAAAACTCCGTTTTCATTCATCATCTACATCTTCCAATTCACCAATTCTCTCATCCTCAAGTATTCTTTAGCATTCAATTCTTTCTTGCTTTTTCATACAAAATTCCGCATTCACAAGATCTAGAAACACCTAGCCATATTCGAAGTTGCCTTCGCCCTAAGCGTGAAAGGTTTAATTTCTGAGGGTTTGGTCCCAAATCTCTATTTTAATTGTTTAACTTAATTGTTTTGATTATTATTTTTCCTTGAAGTTACTAACGTGTGTATTTTGTTATTAGAAAGAGGTACGAGGCATCAAAGTAAGTACTTTAATTGATTAATTGATATTATGATGTAGATATCATGTTTATATTGTTATTATGATATCCCTAGTATCATGTCTAGGGTAATTTTAATATTAAATATGATTGTTGTGATGCTTCCTATGCTCTTCCTAATATTTATGATTGTTAGTATCATGTTAGGGTTAAAGATTTGATTTTTATTGCTTAGTGACATGTTAGGGTTTGTTATTAATCTTGTTAGTATCATGCCTAGGATCTTGGTATTTTTATTATGCTTTAATATTAACATGAACATGATTTTGATTATGATTATGATTTATGATGATTATTATTATAATCATGATGTTGATTATTTATTATGTTGCTTGATACATTATTTATTCTTTATTGCTTGATCACGCCTTTTATTGCATGTTAAAGGGACTTTGGTACTTGTAATCACGCTTAATAAGATAATTAATAATCTTGTTTAGGGTTAATTTGATTATAATTCAAGTGATCGCCAGTAATAGTTTGTTTGTGCATTAAATTCAACCAACATAGATTAAACAGGTTTAGGGTTAATCCTATTGATTGCATGTTAATCAGAAAGCGCACATGAATACGATCAGAATAAAGTAGAGGCCTATTATTAGGGAAGGTTCAATCTCTTTTAGGTTGGATTTGTACCTTCATCCCCGGACCCTTATTTGGTTCATGACCTTATGGAGTTGACGATCTCTTTGATCGTTAAGGAATTTAACCTTCATCCTATGAACGGTTTACAAGTTCCTTAAAAACTTGTTGGCGACTCTTTTGCTCTATTTTCTTCCCTTTTGGACGCCACCGTACTTTAGTGTATGATCACAGTGGGGTTCGAGCTAGTGCGATTAAGGCTTGAAATTATTCCCTACAGTTTTTTGCGACTCCGCTGGGGAGGATTTCTATTTTAATTCCTGAATTTGTTTCGGCAATGATTTAGAATGAGTGGATGAGACTCGAAAAGTTCTAAGTATTTCATGTGCGTAATTTTAATTAACATTATTGTCATATGCATAAAAAGGTTCTCATTGGAAAGGCCATCCGTAATGAGTCAAAAACATAGGATTTTACACGTAGGAGTATTTTATGTGCGTAATTTTGATTAACATTATTGTCATATGCATAAAAAGGTTCTCATTGGAAAGGCCATCCGTAATGAGTCAAAAACATAGGATTTTACACGTAGGAAATTTGAGAAATGTCTTTCACAACTAGGACTGAAATAACACCGCGCGAAACTGAAAGATTTTATCGAGCACAGAAAGCTGCTGAGGCATGTGGAAAGTAGCGTCAGGGGCCAGAGCTTGGCGCCAAACTTTTAGCCGTAGCGCCAGACGCCAGTATTGGCGCCAGGCGCTACAGTTAAAAGTTGACGCCAGTCCTTGTTTGTTGGCGCCAATTTCCACCAATACCGAGCCAGAAGTATGCGTTCTAATTTCGACTGGTTTTTCGTATTGTTTGCTCGATCCTACTTCCTGATTGAATTTTTTCTCACTTTTCTGAAACCCATATGTGTTCTACATATGGACATAACCCTCTGGGAATTCATGCTCCATCTACCCGATTGAACGCTCCTGGCAACAAAGGGTACATCCGAGATGTTGAATTCACCAAACCATGGAAGTGAGTTTTTTCTAAAACTCGCAGTGTCCCATCCACTCGCGCCAACCCTTCACAGTTAGGCTTCCGCGCGGTGCATCCGGACAATTAACCATGGACCCTCTATTGACTAAACCATATCCGGAACTTTAGAGAACTAGAGCCATGGCTAGGTTGCGAACTCATTGCATCATATTGTGCCTACTTGACTAATTGCGCATTATTTGTTGTGCATGTATATTCTATGTTTCTCTTAACCGTTTGTTGATTTGTGTTGAGACTAAAATTAATGACTTAAAGAACTTTGCCTAATTAATTAATTAATTAATTAATTTGAGTCAATAAAGTTTTTTTTTTAATCGGAATTGACCTAGTACGACTTTAGGCATACCCCAGTTGACTAATAATACCGAAAACAGTCCCAGACCAAAGCTCCAATATTTGCGCCAAAGTCTGAGCTGTAGCGCCACATAATAGTGTGTAGCGCCAGACATTTACTAAATTGCCTGGCGCCAATCACCATAATGCGACGCCAGTCCAGTCGCTTGGCCGACAGTTCGGATTATTTGTCGAGTAATCACATAATGTCTAATTAATCAGTTTTCTGTTTAATTCGGATAATTTTGCTAACAAGAATGCTTAATTGAATTAATATTCGAGTTTAAGCACTAAGTCCCATGGTCCTACACATGAGTCTTAACATGTCACCTACACTCACTAGTCTTAGCACACACTTTGAGTACATCACCATGGCCATGTCTTAGGTCCATGCATGAGTCGGTCTTTCCGTCATTTGATTTGGGGGAGTACATTCTATTCCTAATTCTTCATATCCCTCCACCTAAACCTTCTTCACATTCTTCCATCTTTCTTCACTTCCTCCATCCATTGCATGTTGAATAAAGTTTGAGTCAAATAATTAACAATCAGTACCCCCAAATTCCTTTTCCACAGTACTTGGTCGAGGAGAGAAGGGCGATTAATCAAGGACAACCACTTTATTCAAGTCTCTCTTTTTGATAAACCGATTCGTCAAAAGAGGAAGGCTAAGAAGATAATGGCAACTCAAGAAGAAGTCAATGAACTTAAGAATCAACTGGCTACTGTGACTGAGACACTGAAACTTCTCGCACTTAGGGTCGATGACCCCGTGAAGCAACAACAGATGAACCTCATACAAGAGAGTCTAAGCAAGCTATCTAGTGACTGTAAATTTCAGGGCATGAGTTCACAAGGGGTCTCGCTGGACAAGGAACTTCTTCCGCATAAGTTCAACGCCACTGACATCCCTAAATTCAAGGCAACAGATAACCCTTACTTCCATCTAAGAGCTTTCGAAACTATAATGAACATTAAGGGTATCGATAAGAAGGTTTTCCCCTCTCTATTCCCACTATCTCTTGAAACTGTTTGCCAACAATGGTTCTTCTCCCTTGACAAAGAGAAAACCTCTACCTGGGAATCGATAGTAAACGCTTTCATTGATAGGTACAAGTGCAATATCCAAGTTGAAACCAACCATAGACAACTTGAGATGCTAAGACAAAAAGAGAATGAAGGTTTTACTTCTTTGTTTAATAAATGGAGGGAAACTTCCGCCAAGATGATTGAGGTCCCCACCGAAAAGGAGTCTGTGAGGATGTTTATCAAGAATATTCAAGAGAAGTATTCAAAGAATTTAAAATATCAACAAAATTTGAATACTTTCAAGGCCGTTTATGACATCGGAATTGAAATCGAAGACGACCTCGCAAAGCAAAAAGCTACTAACAACAGCAACCACGGTGGCTGGAAAGGAAAGAAGATCGACAATCCTTCTTCTTCCGAAAACGCCCACTCTAGTAATAATGTTAGTACCTTTGACCATAATGGTGTCTTAGCCATGGACAATCAAGGATCTAAAAGGAAACCCAGGCGAGAATTCACACCCATTGGAATGACCTACGATGCTGCTTTCGATCGTCTCTAGATCGAGGATTAATCAAACCTATTGGCCCTACCGAGGATCCAACACCAGAAAATCGATCTTCGAGATGAAATCTAAATTCCTATTGCAAGTACCATCGAGGAAACGGTCATACCACTAATGAATGCTACAGGTTTCAAAATCTCATTCAAGACCTCATAGAAGCAAACAAGGCCCCATTGCCTCTAGCTAGCGAGAAGACTGGGTGATGATGAAGCGAATGACACAAGACAAGAGGCGAGCTTCAATGACAAGATTTCATGACCTCTTTTTCTTTTTCTTTTTCATTTTTTCCTTTCCCCAATAAGTCTAGCATAGTCACCTTTTCCTTTCCTTAGATTAATTTTGTAGATTCTTTATTTTCTTTTAATAAAATGAGCATTTATTTTCTTGCATATGATCATTGCATTAATATTGCATTTTAAAAAAAAAAATCCATGTTGAGCTAAGCACAAGGTATACCAATGATTTGAGGCACCCCTTGTAGCCACATCATATCTCCTTTCGCCTTTCTAATTTACAAATCCTTTCTTCATAAACCACTTTGAGCCTCGTCTAACGATAGACCTTTCTTTTTTCAACCTACATTTACCTAACCTTGGGATGGGATGGTGTGTAACTTATGCAATTCTAAGCTTGAGTGAATTCAAAAAAATTAAAAACAAGCAAGAGCAAAAAAATAAATAAATAAAAGTGTACAAAAGGGCAAGTGTTCCAATGTCTTTGATATGAAAATGTCTTCGATATGAACACGTCTCAGATTGCGTCTCTTATCGAGTGCTCGGTACCGTGCCTGAGAAACATGAATGCCAAGTGAGTGATAGACCGCATGATCGGGATTACCCACACTTATAAAACATAAAATAGATGCTAAAACAAAAGAAAGAGCTAAAAAAGAGTAGAAAACCTCAAGCATAAAAATACAAATATTCAAAAGCAAGGTTGCACACCTTGGGGGCTTATCTAGGGTCTTGAGCCTTTATCCCCTTCTTCTTTAAACCTTTAGCCTAACCATGTTACAACCCTTAAAAAGACCTTTTTGAGGAATACACACTTGTGCGAGGTTTGGCTAGAGCTACGTTCGGCCTGTTTCCTAACGGATACGTAGGTAACCTCACATCGAGGTACGGCCGTAATAAACATGCATTCATATTCACATTCACACACTTGCACCATGATCATATCAAGGAATCTCCAATGCTCATCCCTTTTCACTTAGAGCTAGACTTGGGGGCTTGGTCCTTACATCATTAGCTTACCTAGCCTAAGAGTCACCATTATTTGTCTCTTCTAACAATATGTTTTTGCACACACTTAGCTCTTGTGGCCTAGCTTTAGTGTCACTATCACACACTGCACAAATACATGACCAAATATACTTCCCTTTAGGAACCCTTTGTCATGAAATCTTAACACAACGTTGAAGCATACCTTATCATATCAACATCACTCATAATTGTCATTGCATCACGAAGTATGAAGTGCTTAGCCTCCGTGCCTAAGTTACCCAAATACTTTCATCATGGAGTCAATAGTTGAGATAGCCTAGGATGAATTAATCCTTGAACCTTGAGAGATAGTATCAAACAACATTTGACTAAGCTCATTCAACATGCATCTTTAAACTTTTGATTTTCTATTTCACGTCTTTCTTTTTCGGGAGAAAGTCGGTACCCTCCACAAAAATGACGGAAAATTTTTGCTTTTTGCATTTTCGAGTCGCACGATCACATTACAATGCACACACGGGTCACGAGTCACACGTGTCTTTTCACTTCGAGTCGAGTTAACCTCGAGTCAATCACATCGAGTCAAGTTTATACCTTGAGTCGTGTCAAGTTATTGAGTCAAGCAACATTAAACCTTAGGTTAACCCTAAGATAATTAAGCCTTAGGTCAACCCTAAGATAATAAAAAAGAAATTGGCAAAGTTCTATAGTCAGAAATAAATACAGGTGCAGCAGAATAGGGAAGACCCTACTCCAATTCTTGGCGCCAGAGATATCTTAGCAACGACAGAGCTCGAAGCCTCCCAGAAAGGTGATTTCGACTTCATACAGCAATTTCGGGTTCCTTGGTACGCCAGTTAGCCCCTATAAGCAATTTGACATGATTAGTAGTCGGCTCGATTACAATCGTAGTAAGTGATTGACCTGACGAAAAATCGTTCACTTAGCTTAAGAGCCTAAAACACTGGCTCATTACAATCGGTTCAAAAGCAAGCACTTAAACGACAATATTTCCAAATATGGATTGTCGCGCATTCTTATTAAACGACAAAGTTTTCCAAAAATTGGATTGTCATCCCCAACTGACAATATTTTCAAAAATGGATTGTCGTGCATCTTCTTCAACGACAATTTTTCCAAGATTGGATTTTCATCTCTAACAAAGTTTCCAAGCGTGGATTATCGTGCTCCTTCTTTGTTTGGCAAGTTTTTCCAAGTTCGGATTGTCATACATTCATCAGCTCGTTGGCAAGTTTTTCGAGATTGGATTGTCATGCACCCAGTTCCCTATAACAAAATTTCCCAAAGGATTGTTATAGGTTTCTATTCATCATAAATACCGGCAAAAATTCCTCAACGTAGATTGTTATTCATTTCAGTAAGTGGCAAATTTTCTCGAAGTGGATTGTCAGTCGACTCTTTTTTGGAAATGTTCGAAGACGCGGATTGTCAATAGTGGCAAATTTTCCCGAAGTGGATTGTCGGTCGACTCTTTTTTGCAAATGTTCCAAGATGCGGATTGTCAATAGTGGCAATATTTTCCCAAAAGGATTGTCGCATAGCGTTGGCAAGTTTCCAAGGTGGATTGCTTTCAAGAGTTATATTCCAAGATGTGGATTTTCGATCGTAGCAAACTTCTTATGAAAGATTGTTACGAAGCATTTGCAACTTTTTTCCAAAAATTGGATTTTGGCAAATTTTGCGAGGTACGGATTGTCGCTTCATCGTGACAACATTTCCAAGGATGGATTGTTACGTGGCATTGACAACTTTCCCTAAATCGGATTTTCATACATCATAAAAGAGTTATGTTGGCAACTATTCCCAAAGAAAAGAGGATTGTCATCACAGCAAAAGCACCGACATACTGGTTCACAAGCAGCAAAGTACCGACGTACTAGCATAGCAAACATTAAGAAGCAATGATCTTTTTGAAGACTATCACAACGGAAATTAGAGTCATATAAAAAAGAAGCTCTTTGTTCAGAGACGAGTGAACATCGAAACAACAAGGTGGCGTTCCCTAGATTGTGGAGAGTTGTCACAAACAACTGAAGATTGTTTCAAGAGAAATAATCTTCGATGGTATTCCCTTGGATATGGAATATTATCAATGCGGAGGAGGATCGTTTCAGGCGAAGCAATCTTCCAATTTGGAAGCAGTTACAGGCGTAGCAGTTTTCAAGCGGGATGGCATTCTCTAGCTTGCAGGAGGTCATCAAAACAGAAGCGACAACAATCGGTTACTTTCAGAGACGTGTGCTCGACGGTGCAAGATACGCGTTTCTTAACTCTTTTATCTGTTTAACTAACGCTAGTTTGCAGGTATCGGCATTACAAGATTGATTTAGGATCGCAGAACGTTCTGAATCATTCTCCGTCCCTATCGTTACTTTGACTTTCGTTTTTGAAACTTGTGTTTCTCCAAACTCAGTCAAAGTGGGGGCTTATGTAGATACCCATTTGTGTCTCCCCAAAACCAAACTCGGTTATGAGTACCTTTCACGTCGAATCATAATCGAATGAAACGAAAGTGTGGAAAGGTCTAGTGTTGCGGAAAGTTTTATTTCTTTTCTCTTCTCCCTGTTTTGGAAAACTTTATTTTTAAGAAAACAGCCAATCCAGTTTGGTTGATCCATGATATGGGTCCAAAATTAGTGTAGTTGGATGAGACTTGCAAAGACCTTTCCAACGATATATTATAAGCCCAATTCCGATGAATATTGAGGAAGTTATGGCCAATTTACTAAACTGGGCCCGGTTTGAGCTTTATGTACGGCCCAATGATCTAGGGGAGGGCCTAATATGATTTATCATTCCTAATGCAATTAGGAATGGTTTTAGTCTTCTAGAATCTTCTAGAGGGTTCTTTTCATTCCTAATTCAATTAGCATTGATAAGTTGACTTTGTTGACTTTTCAGAGTTTTAATCAAGATCAAATAGCATTGTAGACACCTAAAAATGTCTCCCCAAAACCAAACCCGTTGATGAAAACCTTTCACCGCCATTATTGGTCGAGTTGAGTATTTAATATTTGGAGTGCTTAAATCCATGTTCTATCCAATATATTTCATGAACCAATCCAATTTCTAGCTCATTTCCCTAAACCATAACCTATTTTCCACTTTTCGTGTCCACATCGCAAAACTGAGAGAAACTGATTTTATGGCTATAAAATTTTGATCCAATTATTATTTTTTTGGATAGGCCTTTAAATAATATTTCCAACCATATATCATAAGCCCAATTCCGAGCTATAACGAAAAAGATATGAGCAAAACATTAAACTCGGCCCAAAATCGACACCCTTCTACTAAAACGGCCATATCTTAAAATCTACAAATTACTTTGACTTGATTATAATTGGGTTGTAAAGTAGACTTAATAAGATTTCCAATGATATATTATATGTTTTATTCCGAGTTACGGATCAAAAGTTATAATGATTTTAAAAACGCGTAAAAAACTGGAATTACCGCGCAGCAGCTAAAATGCCGCGACGCGGCAAGATCTGACGTGGCACGGGAGAAATTCCCGTGACACGGTAATTTGGAGGGGATTTTCATGTTTTTTAGTGCCCCGTGATTTGGCATAAGTACCGTGACCCGGTGCCATATGCTGTGACACGGTGGACTTTGCCGCGTCACGGCGTTTTCTGTCGTGTCACGGTGGGTTAATGACGTGTCACGGTGCTTAAAAATTCCCCGCGTCACGGGGAACTGTGCCGCGACACGGTAATTACTGCCGTGTCACGGTAGGAATTCCCGTGTCACGGTGCCAGTGTTGTGACACGGGACAACTCCGTGTCTTTTCCGCGTAATCCCTTCACGCGTTTTTACTCCCGTAGGTCAAATATTTCCCGCGTCACTCTATTTTTCCCCGCGTCACGCTAATTTTCCCCGAGACACGGTAGAATCTGCCGTGTCGCGGTAGCCTTTTTTAGGGTTTTTATCTTAATAGGGTTCCGTGTGTTCCCTCTGCTCATTTTCCCTATAAATACCCCCCTCCTTTCTGGAGTTCGGGGCACCAATAATCATTCTCTCTCACCTTACACCAAAAATCATTCTCTTCTCCCTCTTTAACCTAATTTCTAGCCTCTTTATTCTTCCACAACAATTCCCCTAAGCACTCCAAGGAGTCTATACTTAACCCGAGGTTCCGTCCTTAAACCAAGGCGTGAAAGGTACAAATAACTGAGGGTTTGGACCAAATCAACTCTACTTTTTATTTGATTTAATTTTAATTTACTTTATATTTTTTTATTGAAGTTACTAACAGTTTATTCATGATGTAGCAATTTAAAGGAACGCGCAGAATGTGAGTAATTAATTAATTTAATTGCTCTTATTTTATTTTTAATATTGCAAGTATCATGATTAGGGTTATTTTATATTTGATTTGGCTAACACTATTATTGTTAAATTGCTTCCAATATTAATGTTTATTCTATTATTTTTTTTATTGATCACCATATTGCATGTTTAAAGGGAATATGTAATTGAAAACCACGCCTAATAAGATAATTTGGACAACCGGTTTAGGATCCTTTTAATCTTATTATTAATTGAAGTGATCAACAATATTTTAGAATTATGTGTGCATTAATATTAAACCAATTTAGTTAAATAATAGTTTGGAGCGAATTGAATTATTGTTTGTACGCCTTTGAGATCACAGGAGTGCTTTTCAATATAAGAATCGAGTAGAGGCCAATACGGGCGAATGTGACTCCATGACTCACTTCGTACCATCATCCCCGATCCTCCTTTCATGGTTCCGAACCATATGGAGTTATTAATCTCATGGATTATGAATGGGGTGTAACCTTCACGGGTCAATCGTTGTTGCCTATCGTTGTCCCTTATTCGTGGTTGCCTTTTATGATCCGTGAACGGTTTACAAGTTCCTTAAAAATTTGTTGGCGGCTCCCTACTTTCCTTGTCCCTAATCGTATTATGTCAATTCCCACTTCCTATGAGTGCCAAGCATATTAACACATGCTTTTTACGTAGGCGCACTTCGAACGACGCCTACAAGCATTTTCGAAGAAATTATATTATTTTATCTTCCAGTACGGGAAATTTATCAGATTTTCGAAAACGCGTTGAAATCCAGTTTGGCGTCCAACCCCAGGCCTTGGCGCCAGGCGCTAGCCATTGGCGCCTGGCGCTAGCCACTGGTGTCTGGCGCCAGCTAGCCAGGGTTGGCGCCAATCCTGTTTTGCGATCTTTAGACTCTGTTTTGTTAAATTTTTTTTTTGGCTGATTTTCTCTATAAATATCGTATCAAAAACTCCGTTTTCATTCATCATCTACATCTTCCAATTTACCAATTCTCTCATCCTCAAGTATTCTTTAGCATTCAATTCTTTCTTGCTTTTTCATACAAAATTCCGCATTCACAAGATCTAGAAACACCTAGCCATATTCGAAGTTGTCTTCGCCCTAGGCGTGAAAGGTTTAATTTATGAGGGTTTGGTCCCAAATCTCTATTTCAATTATTTAATTTAATTGTTTTGATTATTATTTTTCCTTGAAGTTACTAACGTGTGTATTTTGTTATTAGAAAGAGGTACGAGGCATCAAAATAAGTACTTTAATTGATTAATCGATATTATGATGTAGATATCATGTTTATATTGTTATTATGATATTCCTAGTATCATGTCTAGGGTAATTTTAATATTAAATATGATTGTTGTGATGCTTCCTATGCTCTTCCTAATATTTATGATTGTTAGTATCATGTTAGGGTTAAAGATTTGATTTTTATTGCTTAGTGACATGCTAGGGTTTGTTATTAATCTTGTTAGTATCATGCCTAGGATCTTGCTATTTTTATTATGCTTTAATATTAACATGAACATGATTTTGATTATGATTATGATTTATGATGATTATTATTATTATCATGATGTTGATTATTTATTATGTTGCTTGATACATTATTTATTCTTTATTGCTTGATCACGCCTTTTATTGCATGATAAAGGGACTTTGGTACTTGTAATCACGCTTAATAAGATAATTAATAATCTTGTTTAGGGTTAAATTGATTATAATTAAAGTGATCGCCAATAATAGTTTGTTTGTGCATTAAATTCAACTAACATAGATTAAACAGGTTTAGGGTTAATCCTATTGATTGCATGTTAATTAGAAAGCGCATATGAATACGATCAGAATAAAGTAGAGGCCTATTATTAGGGTAGGTTCAATCTCTTTTAGGTTGGATTTGTACCTTCATCCCCGGACCCTTATTTTGTTCATGACCTTATGGAGTTGACGATCTCTTGGATCGTTAAGGGGGGTAACCTTCATCCTATGAACGGTTTACAAGTTCCTTAAAAACTTGTTGGCGACTCTTTTGCTCTATCTTCTTCCCTTTTAGGTCGATTCGGGTTTCGGCAGGGTCGAGTTGAGATCGGGTTAATTTCCGGGTCATCTTCGGGTCGAGTTTGGGTCGGGTCAATTTCGGGTCATAATTGTATGAGTAGACCAGGCAAATAGGTCATTCGGGTCGGGTCTGGATGACCCGAAGTTTTTTCCAAAACCTGAATCGACCCGACCTGACCCATACTCGACCGAATATTCTAATCTAATTTACAATTTTACGAAATTCCATAAATTTACAATTCATGGGAAGTTCTAATCTAATTTCCTAGTTAGGTAAGCTAACATTCGGCTCGGGTATGGGTCATGTATCGGGGTAAACTTCAATCGGCTATGGGTCGGGTCTATTCGGGTTTTGGCGGGGTCGAGTTTAGGTCAAGTGAATTCCCGGGTCAACTTCGGGTCGAGTTTGATCAGGTTAATTTCGGGTCATAATTATATGAGTAGACAAGGCAAATGGGTCATTCGGGTCGGGTCTGGATCACAATGATGTTGACAGGCTGTGGATGAAGTTGATCACCTGGAGACCTTACCAATATGACCTGACCCAACCCAAAATGTCCTGACCTGAAAGTGACCTAGGTCAATTTCGGTTCATAATTGTATGAGTAGACCAGGCAAATGGGTTATTCGGGTCGGGTCTGGATGACAATGATGTTGACAGACTTGGGTCATTCGGGTCGGGTCTAGATGACAATTATGTTGACAGGCTGTGGATGAAGTTGATCACCTTGAGACCTTACCATAATATAACCTGACCCGAAAGTGACCCGACCTGAATGACCCATGAGTGGCAAATGGGTAACCAGAAACCCGAAGTGACCGAACCCAAAAGCTGACCCAAAATGACCTGACCCGAAAGTGATCATTACCGAATGACCCATTAACTAAAGTTTACCCGAAACCCGAATCGACCCGACCTGACCCATACTCGACCGAATGTTATAATCTTATTTAAAATTTTACGAAATTCCATAAATTTACAATTCATGGGAAGTTCTAATCTAATTTCCTAGTTAGGTCAGCTAACATTCGGCTCGGGTATGGGTCAGGTCGGATCAATTCAAGTTTTTGGTCAGGTATCGGGGTAAACTTTAGTCGGGTATGGGTCGGGTCGATTCGGGTTTCGGCGGGGTCGAGTTCAGGTCGGGTAAAATTCCAGGTCAACTTCGGGTCGAGTTCGAGTCGTGTCATAATTGTATGAGTAGACCAGGCAAATGGGTCATTTGGGTCGAGTCTGGATGACAATGATGTTGACAGACTGTGGATGAAGTGGATCACCTTGACCTGACCTGACCCGACCCAAAATGTCCTGACCCGAAAGTGTCCCAAGTCAATTTCAGGTCATAATTGTATGAGTAGACCAGGCGAATGGGTCATTCGGGTCGGGTCTGGATGACAATGATGTTGACAGGTTGTGGATGAAGTTGATCAAATGGGTGACTTGAAAACCGAAGTGACCCCACCCAAAAGCTGATTCGTGTTTCAGGTCAGGTATCGAGTCGAGTTCGGGTCGGGTTAATTTCGGGGTCAACTTCGGATTAAGTTCGAGTCATGTCAATTTCGGGTGAAGTATGTTCAGGTAAGGTCACATTCGGATCAGGTCATTTTGGGTCTGTTTTTGGCTAGGGTCACTTTCGGGTCAGGTCATATTAGGTTAGCTAACATTCGGTCGGGTATGGATCGGATTGAGTCGATCAGAATGACCCATTTGCAAGGTCTACTCATTGTTAAGTAAACAATTTTATCGACTTCATGGATTTTTTGGATCTGACCATTAAAGAATTATTCTTGAAAATCCATCTACAAGAAAGATAAGGATTATAGTGCTTACTTGATTTAAATTGAATCGTGTGTCCATATGACATGTTTGGTGGGGCGAGGAACATACTTGTTTTTGGTTTTAGGGCTCGATTTAATGTTTTGTTCATAATTTCTTCGTTTTAGCTCGAAATTGGGCTTATAATTTATCGTTGGAAATCTCTTTGAAAGGGCTATCCATTTGTATAGCCCATGCACGGAAATATGATGGTTGTTTTATCTGTCTTGCTCATTTTTTGACAATGTAAGATCCATTGGATCTAATCATTGCATTTGCCGCATTTGGGTCCGTTATTAAACAAGTTTAAACTTGTATAAGCACGTTTTAGGCCTGTAATAGGACAAGGCTATAAGATTACTTGGTCTCAAATATGAGTTTTAACTTACTTCATAATGCATTTCGTAGTTCATAAACACTTCAACTTTGATCTAGCACGAAGAACGGATTTTGTAACATCATCGCACTTCCTTTCGGGACAAGAGGCCAAAAGTAGGTGTCTACAATCACCAAATTTCCCAAACGTCAAACCAATGTTCTTCCACTACGGGGAGTCAGCTGGATGCTTCAGCATTATGTTTTTCTTTCTTCCCTTTGCATGTCATTTCAAGTTTTTAGCGTCTTTTGGTATTGAGAATAGACGCTTAAACCTAGGAATAATGGGAAGATACCACAACACCTTAGAACGGATTTCGTACCAGAATTGCAACTCATGCGCTTGTAGCGCGACTGCTTGCATCGTGGACACTCCTCCAATTGTTGATACTCATTTCGATAAAGAATACAATCATAAGGACATGCATGTATCTTCTTATACTCCAAACCAAAGGGAAACATGAGCTTCTTTGCACAATAGTAAAACTTAGGAATTTCATTCCCATTAGGCAACATCTCACTTAATGCAGTCAATAAAGAAGTAAAACTAATGTATGTCCACCCATGCTTCGACTTAATTTTGAAAAGTGTTAGCACGGTTGATAGTTTGGAGTATTTTTTGCACCCAGGATACAAATTATTTTTGGAAGCCTCCGATAATAACTCAAACACGCCACCTTCAACACCATGCAACATCTTATCCATGTTGTAAGGAGGGTGATCCCATCATAGGGGGTCCTTCCTTAGATGCCCATGGCCGTTTAAAAGCCTAGGACTTTACACTTGTTAGGGTGTATTAGGATTTGAATTAATGTTTGGGAGACCTTAAATTAGAAATGATACTCTCATCACGATTTTTTGTAAGAAACAAGTAGGAGTCGCCAATGAGTTTTAGGAAAACTCATAAACCTCGTTCATGCCTTTCTTCCATGTGGAGTTCATGGAATGATTAGCACAAATCGTAAGTTTACCCATGCCCAAATTGGTATACATAAATCAGAAATGAGTTCGGGAGCGAGGGTACTAAAATAACGTTCCTTTAGGGAGGAATCGCTATTCTAGCCCTAGTACGACCTCTACTATCTCTTCCTTTTTTGCAATTTCATTACCAAACAATATATGCAACGCGATACCTAAAACTAAGTTAGTTAATTTTATTTACACACGTTAATTCACGTAGGAATTACATTGCAACATCGTTATTCTTTATTTAATCAAATTCGTGAAAAGAACAAGAAAATAAACAGTATTCGCCTTGGCTTAAGTGATCAACCAACAATTAATTATCCAATTCTAATCTTTATTTAACGCAAGATACTATGTGAAAATAATTAATTAGTCGTTTAAAGATGATCAAACAACACTATAATTAATTACGGTTCCTTTAAACAAGAAAATAAATGTGATTTATTTATCTAAGTGCTCGGGAATTTACCACTTCTCTTTGCTAGATTTCCGTTTAGAACACTTATGGACACCTTCTTGTTGGGGAACCTCCACTGTAGTAACAAAAGATCAAGGGGTGAGTGTTTAGGACAAGAGGGTTTAGGTAGCACAAGTTCACAAGTATTTCGCGAGAGTTTTATGTTATTTTATGTGTGTTTAAGCCTCAGATTAAGCCTCTATTTATAGGTAATGAGTAGGTTTAGGGTTTTGAACATTCTGCCGCAGCAGGTGTCGCGTGCAAAAGGATTAGTTGCGTGCGGCATCCAGCACAACTGATTTTCTTGCGCGCGACATTATGGTAAGATTCGATTTTATATTTTTATAAAATTTTGAATCTTCTGCGAGTGTATCTCTGGATGTTGCGCTGGGTGTCGTGCGCAACTGAATTAATTGTGCGCGCCTGCCCAGCGCGACTGATTGAGATGCGCGCGGATTCTCCTACGGCAGCATTAAAATTTAACCTAGGCGCTCAATCAGTAATTATTGGGTTTTAAGCACGGGCTTAAGCCTAATATTGATCGGATTTAGTTAATTGAACCTCGTTTCAGCTTTTTCTTTTTAGTTTGGGCTAGTTTTTGTGTTTTGTGGCTCAACCAGTTATCCATAAGCATTCTTCACTTCAATCTAACACGAAGATGGTTTTATTTATTGTCATTGTACTTCCTGTCGGGACGGGAGACAAAAAGTAGATGTCTACAGTTAGCCCCCACTTTGATCGAGTCTATAATAGACGATGATCAAATTAGTCAAGGAAATAAATCCGAGACTCATTCTGCGAAGTTCTCAAGAAATAGAGAATCTTTCAGAAATGTTAAAGGATGCGAAAACGATCCTTGGTTTGCTAAGTGTTCTAAAAAAGTAGCTATTAAGGCTAGAAAAAGTTTTCCCCTAGTTTGAACGCGCTAAAGAATCTAGATTGACCCTTTGCAATTGTAGAATGCTTTTACAAGTAATGGTGTTCTGGGTGATGTCAAGTCATGAGAAGAGATCGGTTTTAAAAGAATAAAAGGGGATGATTTCCTCTAAAACATGTCATCGTTGGTCTAAAGTCCCTCGATATGTCATTGAAACTTTAGCCTGGCTTTAACAAAGTAAAAAGATGAAAAAGGGGGTTTTCGGTATTCGAGCCGAAAATGGTCCGGTATTTGAGCCGGATGTCCACAAGATAGAAATAAATGTCTCAGGTCTGGAGGCATATATCCAAATCCAGTGAGAGGGAAGAAAGTCAGCAACTCTCTCAGTAGTTTTGTCCACAAGATGAGTACACGTGTCTCAGGACTGGGGGCACGTGACTACATAGGCGCGACATGGTCTCGTCGCTTCTTTATATAGGGGGTGGACGGACACCCTAACTGTCCGGTAAGTTAGTAAGCTCACTAACTACCATATTTGCTTCCAATCAAGAAGTGTCTGTTCTAGATGGTTCGGCGCGCCTGTCGGCTCGTGAGCTAACGCCTAAAGTAATCCTCCACCTTTTAGTTCCGAGAGGTGGATCTCGCAAAGCTTGAGTTGAAGTGAAATTTTATGCAATACCTACACCGTACAATTTTGCGCCATAAGATATGCCTTTTGCATTTTTACGTTGCATGACAACGCCTTCCTTTTTGCTTCTGACGTGAAAAAGGAAGAAAAGCCGGACATTTGTAACGTCAGTACAGTAAAATGACAAACCTATCTATGGGTGGTTTTACGTAAAGCACCACAAGGAACGTCATAAGACACTCTTACGAAAAACGTTCAAAACGTATACTTACGGAAGGCACAATGCCCGGTGTGCATGCAAGAATGATGCAAAAAACTTACAAAGAAGAAAACAAACTACAATATGAAAAGCAATTTAAAAGATTTTGATAATTTGTATGCCATTATTACGTCTAATAACGAGCAAAAACCGTTGAAAAATGATTGACCGGATCAAAATCAAGATTCCGGTCATTTTAGTAACCAGTATCCACGCGTGTAGACACCTAAAAATGTCTCCCCAAAACCAAACCCGATGATGAAAAACCTTTCACCGCCACTATTGGTCGGGTTCAGTATTTAATCCCGAGAGTGCTTAAAAAATTGTATTTAATTAAATTCAATTTTTGAATAGTTAATGGATCAGTCTTAATGTTTAGTCAAAGCATATTTTTTAATTTCAGCCCAAACCCTTTTTATTTTATTGTTTTATTATTTATTTTTGCCCAAACCTTTAATTTATTTTATTATTTTTCCCCAAATAATAATAATAAATCAGAAATGGCCCGAAATTATCAATCGACACTTAAAATGCCGAGCGAAATTAGGGTTAAAAATGAATTTAGACGGAAAAAGGACCACAGACTCCCGCGTCACAGGAGTTGTCCACCGTGTCACGGGAAACTGTCCCGTCTAACGGTGGGATTCCCCGTGACACGGGGCACCTGCTGTGACACGGGGGTTTCCGTGTCCTTTTCGCGTAAACCCTTAACGCGTTTTCTCCCCCGTTCATTAAATATTTCCCGCGTCACACTACAGTATACCGTGTCACGGGAATGTTCCTTGTTTGACGGTAGGATTTCCCGTGTCACGGTACACTTTGCCGTGTCGCGGTATACTTTTTTAGGGTTTTTTTTAGGGTTCCGTGTGTTCCTTCAACACATTTTTCTTATAAATACCCCCTCATTTCTTATGTACGGGACATCAATTAATTCTCTATTTTTCTCTCCTCTATGTTCTATCCTAAACACCATCCTACCCTCCTTCTTTCAAAATTCCTTCTTCAAGCACTCCAAGGAGTCCGTACTTTACTCGTGGTTCTGTCCTTAAGCCAAGGCGTGAAAGGTAGAACTGTTTGAGGGTTTGGCCCCAAATCAACTCTACCTAATTTAATTTAATTTAATTATTTTTATTATTATTATTTACTTGAAATTACTAACTCGTTTATTATTTTATAGTTGCAAGCAAACAGAATCAAAGAATTATGTTCCTTTTATTTCTATTATTTTTCTAACGATTTTATATTGTTGGAATTATTGCTAAATTGCTTCCAATATTAATGTCTATTCTATTATTATTTATTGATAACCATATTGCATGTTAAAGAGAATATATAATCGAAAATCACGCCTAATAAGATAATTTGGACAACCGGTTTAGGTTCCTTTTTAATCTTGTTATTAATCGAAGTGATCATTAATATTTTAGAATAATGTGTTGCATTAATATTAAACCAATTTAGCTTAATAATAGTTTGGAGCGAATTGAATATTTTGTTTGTATGCCTTTGAGATCGCAGGAATCACTTTTCACTATAAGAATCGAGTAGAGGCCAATACGGGCGAATGTGACTCCACGACTCACTTCGTACCATCATCCCCGATCCTCCTTTCATGGTTCCGAACCATATGGAGTTAGTAATCTCATGGATTATGAATGGGGTGTAACCTTCACGGGTCAATCGTTGTTGCCTATCGTTGTCCCTTTATCGTGGTTGCCTTTTATGATCCGTGAACGGTTTACAAGTTCCTTAAAAACTTGTTGGCGATTCCCTACTTTCCTTGTCCCTAATCGTATTATGTCAATTCCCACTTCCTATGAGTGCCAAGCATATTCACCACATGCTTTCACGTAGGCGCACTTCGAGCGACGCCTACAATTTGGCGACTCCACTGGGGAGTATTCTTGGTTATTTATCGATCCGAGTGATCGGTATTTAATTAAGATGAGTGGATGAGACTTGAATGATTCTTGAAAAATATTCTTGTGTTTTATTTGGCATTTTTGCATAAGAATATACGTTTTAATGTCGTATTTAGGTCTGTCCCGTAGGATAAATTGAATAACTTGATTGCGTACAAAGGAAAACAGGGTAACAGTCAGATCTTCTGACTGCCGTGCCACGACAGAATTTGCCGTGTCATGGTGCAGTTCACCATCTGACGGTGGGCTGCATCGTGGCACAGTGGTATCTGCCGTGTCACGGCAGTCCTAAAATCAGTCCGGTGGCTTGTTTTATCTTCTCACAGTCAACTTCCTTCGATTTTTATAAAAAACCGTGTGTGTTCTACATGCGTCTTAGCACCGGGGGATTTAAGCTCTATCAACCCAAAAACGCCATGGAAATAAGGGTTCATCCGAGTTATTAAATCCACCAAAACCATGGAGTTGAGTTTGATTTCATCATGAACTCGCGGAGCCGCCCGTTGGAATACACCCTCAAGGGACGATGCCTTGCTAACGCGTCCAAACTCTTAACCATGGTACCCTATTGACACCAAATAAACCTGACCATAGACGAACATAGAACTTGACCTTAGGTTGCGAACTATTCTTTGCATCATTGTGCCTACGTGTTTTCCGTGTCTCGAGAAAGTTCACCGTGTCACGGCAATTTCCACCGTGGCACGGTGGATTTCTAGAAAAAAAAAATATCGTTCCACGGTGAACTTTCCCTTGACACATTAGCATCCACCGTGCCACGGGAAAGTTCAGTGTGTCATAGCAGTTTCCACCGTGGAACGGTGGAAACCCAGCACAAAAAAAGTAAAAAAAAAAACCACCGTGTCACAGCAGCTTGTACCGTGACACGATACTGTTTTTCGTGTCATGGTGCCCTTGAAATAAGTCCAGTCAGCTTTTTTGTTTAGTCTTCCGTGTTAATTTGGTCCTTGCGTCAGCCATTTTGGTTATTGTTCACATGTCTAGCCATACGATCATACCACGAGTCTTATAACATCACTTAGTCACTCACGAGTCAAGTATAGTCCACACACTTTTTTTTTATGTTCCGACTCAAGTCGTGCACCAGGTCGTTTATGATCGTATACTAGGTTCATGCACCCTTTTTTCGTCATAATAAAAAATGAGTGGAGTTTTCTCACCTGTTTTCAAATGTGTTTTTTTACCTTCCTTTCCTATCTTGAGCAATGAGTCAAAAAATTAAGTGAATTATTTTATTTCACAATACTTGGTCAAGGAACAGGATAGATTAATACGGTTCGAGTCATTACCGCAACAATCTATCAGATCTAATAGGCGTTCAAAGAGAACTTTTCCATCTCCACATTACTTATCACCTTTCAATGGCCACTAAAGAAAATATTGAGAACATCAAATAATCCATCGAGGCACTGTCTGCCATGATGCAAACCCTTACCACTAGGGTCACTACCATGGAACAAAACAAGGTCACTGTTTCCACCCTTGACAAATTGAAGGAACAAATGAGTAAGATTTTTGAGGATTTCACTTATGTGGAACGGCCTCCCACTCCTTTGGATGTGAAGGACATACTCCCTGAAAAGTTCTCCACTACTTATATTCCAAAGTTCAAGCCTACTGACAATCCAATATTCCATTTGAAGGCTTTCTCTGCAACCATGGCTCTTAAGGGATTGGACGTAACACTCTTCCCTACAGTGTTCCCTCTCTCCTTAGAACATGTTTGCCAACAATGGTTTTATTCCCTAGATGCCAAGCATACTGCGACTTGGCAAGATGTCACCGACAGTTTCATGAATCGTTACAAGTGTAACATTCAAACTAAAACTTCTGAACGTGAACTCTCCATTCTCAAACAGAAAGAGAATGAAGGCTTCACCGCTTACCTGAACAGGTGGAGGGAAACAACTTCACTCTTGGTAGATCCTCCCAAAGAAAGAGATATGGTTCGCCTCTTTATTCAAAATCTGACTCATAAATATAGGGGACATCACAAATTTCTTCCACTGAACACTTTCGAAGCTGTATACAACATCGACATCAATATCGAGCATGAGCTAATGAAGACTGCTGGTAGTAACAATAATAACACTTGGAAAAACAAGAAGAACGACCATCCTTCTTCTTCGTCTTCTAAGCACGAAAATACTACCAACAATATAAGACAATTTGATCTCAATGAAGTGTTAGCTCTTGATGCTCCATTGCCCAAGAAGAAAAGAACTTACACTCCTTTAGGAATGACTTATGATGCGGCCTTTGATCGCCTTTACGGTCAAGGCTTGATCACACCTATTGGGCCATTTCCAGAGCCAAAACCTGAAGAAAGGAGCGCCAAATGGAATCCCAATGCCCATTGCAAGTACCATCAAGGAAGGGGCCACACTACGGAGCAATGTTGGAATTTGAAGGACGTCATTCAAGACTTGGTTGATGTAAACAAACTTCCTGTCCCTCTAGGTGGCAAGAAGTAATGAACACAAGGTGCACAACAGATCCTTCGTGCAAGATTTCATGATTTCTTTCTTTATAATTCATCTCCATTCCCCCATTCATGTCTAGCATAGGTTTTCCATTTTGAATTTTTATATGTTTCATGTGTTTCGTTCATCTTTTCCATTAATAAAATGAGCAAATTTCCTTTACATCTCGATCATAGAATTTTTCATTCATTCATTCATTCTAAAAAAATTAAAAAAAAATCAATTACCGAACTAAACCCAAGGTACATCAATGACTTGAGGCACCTTTTCAACCCTGTCATTCCCTGTTAACCGTTCAATCACATTCCATTTCTTCATCAACCATTTTGAGCCTCGTCTAACGTTTGGCCTTCATTTCTTCAACCCACATTTACTTAACCCTGGGATTGGAAGATGTGTAATTGTATAACATTCAAAAAGCAAGTACAAAAAAAAAAAGAGAAAGCAGCAAAGCAACAATAAAAAATTGTCTAAAGGCAAGTGTTCCAATGTCTTTGATATGAACACGTCTCAAATTGCGTCCCTCGTCGAGTGCTCGGTACCGTGCCTGAGAAACATGAATGCTAAGTGAGTGATGGACCACATGAGCTGAGATTGCCTACATTGATTCAAAAGAATGAAAAAAAAAATTAAAGCAAAAAAAAAAATGTTGAAAATAAACTTGCAAAATTTAAAATTTTCAAATTCACAATTACACATCTTGGGGGCTTCTCTCGGGTCTTGAGCCTTTTACCCCTTTCTTCCTTAAACCATCAACTTAACCACATTACAACCCTTGAAGTACCTCTTTGAGGTGTACACACACTTGTGCAAAGTTCGGTTAAGGCTACGTTCGGCCTGATTCCTAACGGATACGTAGGCAACCTTACATTGGGGTGCGGCCACATTCATATTCATATCTATGCATGATCGAGTCAAAGAATATCCAATACTTATCTCTATATCCCTACCCATTTAGAGGTAGACTTGGGGGCTTGAACCCACATTACATTAGCTTACCCAACCTAAAGAATAATCATCTTTGACTCTTCACACATATATTTCCATCACCATAACCTTTGCAGCCTCACCTTAGTATCACTTTCACACACTTCTTTCACACATACATATCCATATCATCTTTCCCTTAGGAACCCTTTATCATGAAATCTTGTTTCCCTACCGCGCATGCTTCATCATCTTTCAAGACAACATTCATCAGAAGAAACTTTGTATACTTGCTTAGCTTCTGGACTTGAGCAATGTTCATTGTTTCATGCATCACATAATGTGCTGAGTAACATTTCTATATCAATGATTTGTAATAATACAAAGCATATCGTTCTTAGCTCCTTGACCTAAGCAACATTCATAATCACCTCATCTATATACGTGCTTAGCTTCCAGACCTAAGTGGCGTTCAATATCGCTTCTTTACACCATATATGATGCTTAGCTCCATGACTTAAGTTCATTCATCTATCGTGTCACATGATGTAATATAATTGTCCTTAGCCTCCTGGCTTAAGAACATGCATCATGCATACATTATTTTCAGGACAAGCAATTCAATCCATACGATTCATTTCGTCTTGCTCAAGGAGGAAGTTCATAACTTCTTCCCTTTTTCATTATTTTATTTTGGGGAAGTTCAAAAAAAATTTCAAAATTTTTATCGAGGGAAGTTCGAAAATAAAATTTCATTTTTCACGTCTTTCTTTTTTGGGAGAAAGTCGGTACCCTCCACTCGTCTCATGACAAAAATGATGGAAATTTTTTGCTTTTACATTTTCGGTTGCTTGTGTCTGCACAACCACACTCAAACTATATACACACAATCACAAGTCATACTCATTTCATGTCATGTCGTGTCAAGTCAAACTTGGTCAAGTCAGTTGGTCAAGTCAATCATAGTCTATACGAGTCCCTTGTCAAATTTTATTTTGCAGGTCATAATTACAGCCCACGTCCGGGGATAAGCGGACCATCTACAGCCCACGTCCGGGGGCAAGCGGACAATTTACAGCCCACGTCCGGGGACAAGCGGACCATTTACAGCCCACGTCCGGGGACAAGCGGACCATTTACAACCAGCCCACTTCCGGGGACAAGCGGACCATCTACAACCCATGTCCGGGGACAAGCGGACCATCTACAGCCCACGTCTGGGAACAAGTGGACCATTTAAAGCCCACGTCCGGGGACAAGCGGACCATCTACAGCCCACGTTCAGGGACAAGCGAACCAACTACAACCTACGCTCGGGGACAATCGAACCACCATCATTTAAAGGCGCAAGGTTCTCGATACACAGAGACTTGCAATCTCATCATCTGTCGACTTTCCTCAAGCATGGAAAGTATTATCCGGTGGATTTCTTCAAGCATAGAAAACCGCCAAATTCATATGTCGGCTTTCCTCAAGCATGGAAAGTATCATCTGGTAGATTTCTTCAGGCTTAGAAAGTTACCAAATTCATCAGTCGGCTTTCCTTAGGCATGGAAAGCGTTTCAACAAACATCATCCGCTGGATTCCTTCAAGCATAGGAAGCTGCCAAACTCATTTGTCACCGATACACTGGTGCCAGATACGTATTCTATCCTTTTACTCTTTTATCTATCGAATTAACATTTTTCTACATGTATCGGCGTATACAGAGTGATTTAGGATCGCAGAACGTCTTAAATCATTCTACGTCCCTATTGGCTACTTTGACTATCGTTTTCGAAACTGACGTTTCTACAAACTCAGTCAAAGTGGGGGCTTCTGTAGACACCTAAAAATGTTTCCCTAAAACAAAACCCGATGATGAACAACCTTTCACCGCCACTATTGGTCGGGTTCAGTATTTAATCCCGAGAGTGCTTTAAATATCGTATTTAATTAAATTAAATTTTAGAATAGTCCATGGATCAATCTTGATATTTAAGTCAAAGCATAGTTTTTAATTTCAGCCCAAACCCTTTTTATTTTATTGTTTTATTATTTATTTTTGCCTAAACCTTTTATTTATTTTATTATTTTATCCCAAATAATAATAATAAATCAGAAATGGCCCAAAATTATCAATTGGTACTTAAAATCCTGAGCGAAATTAGGGTTAAAAATGAATATAGACGGAAAAACGCACCATAGACTCCCGCGTCATGGGAGCTGTCCACCGTGTCTCGGGAAACTGTCCCGTCTGACGGTGGGATTTCCCGTGACACGTGGCACCTGCTATGACAAGGGGGTTTCCGTGTCCTTTCCGCATAAACCCTTAACGCGTTTTCTCCCCCGTTCACTAAATATTTCCCGCGTCACACAACAGTATACCGTGTCATGGGAATGTTCCCCGTCTGACGGTTGGATTTCCCTTGTCACGGTACACTTTGCCGTGTCGCGGTATACTTTTTTAGGGTTTTATCTTTTTAGGGTTCCGTGTGTTCCCTCGGCACATTTTTTTTATAAATACCCCCTCATTTCTGATGTACAAGACATCAATTAATTCTCTATTTTTCTCTCCTCTATGTTCTAGCCTAAACACCATCCTACCCTCCTTCTTTAAAAATTCCTTCTTCAAGCACTCCAAGGAGTCCGTACTTGTGGTTCTGTCCTTAAGCCAAGGCGTGAAAGGTAGAACTGTTTGAGGGTTTGGCCCCAAATCAACTCTACTTTATTTAATTTCATTTAATCATTGTTTTATTATTATTTCCTTGAAGTTACTAACTTGTTTATTATTTTATAGTTGCAAGCAAACAGAATCAAAGTAAGAATTATGTTCCTTTTATTTCTATTATTTTTCTAACAATTTTATATTGTTGGAATTATTGCTAAATTGCTTCCAATATTAATGTTTATTCTATTATTATTTATTGATCACCATATTGCATGTTAAAGGGAATATGTAATTGAAAATCACGCCTAATAAGATAATTTGGAAAACCGGTTTAGGTTCCGTTTTAATCTTGTTATTAATCGAAGTGATCATTAATATTTTAGAATAATGTGTTGCATTAATATTAAACCAATTTAGCTTAATAATAGTTTAGAGTGAATTGAATATTTTGTTTGTATGCCTTTGAGATCGCAGGAATCATTTTTCACTATAAGAATCGAGTAGAGGCCAATACTGGCGAATGTGACTCCATGACTCACTTCGTACCATCATCCCCGATCCTCCTTTTGTGGTTTCGAACCATATGGAGTTAGTAACCTCATGGATTATGAATGGGGTGTAACCTTCACGGGTCAATCGTTGTTGCCTATCGTTGTCCCTTTATTGTGGTTGCCTTTTATGATCCGTGAACGGTTTACAAGTTCCTTAAAAACTTGTTGGCGGCTCCCTACTTTCCTTGTCCCTATTCGTATTATGTCAATTCCCACTTCCTATGAGTGCCAAGTATATTCACCACATGCTTTCACGTAGGCGCACTTCGAGCGACGCCTACAGTGCGCAACTTAGAGGGTCACGTTGGCCAGGTGCGCTTATTGTTCTGAGTTGTGCTGGTATTTCATGCGCAAAAAATTCAGTTGCGCGCGACATTTATGTCAGCAAAATGAAATCGCTGAGCGCGATTTTTATTTCACTCTTTCTTTATCCTTCCTTCGCCATTTTCGCCCCTTTCTCTCTCAGGAAGCTCGGATTTTCTTCTTTTTCAAAGCTAAAGGAAGTAGATCTCGTCCCTTATTCATATTTTCTATAATCCAATGTATTTTTTTTTTGTTATATTTCGTTTGATTTAGGCTTAATTGGGGCGATTTTCGAACCGTTAAACCCTAAATTTCGAATTTGGGGGTTTTCGATTCGGTCCATTATTCTTGAAATTGTTTGTTACATGTTGTTATACTATGTTTAAGGAGTGTTTTGCAACAAATTTCATTAAAAATGGTTATTTATTGAACCTTATATGAGCATTTCTTTGTTCAAATTCATTCTTGCACTTTTCTTCGAATTTTACTCGATTTTATTGTTGTTTCTTGCTCATTTTGATTACACTTGCTGCTTATGAAGTAGATTATAGTGATAGAACCAATATTACTTTCATAATTCATTTTTACGAATTTTAAATTGTTTAATAATGGCGCAAAATATACTCTTAGCTTTATTTTTGCCATGTTTAAACCTTAAAATTGTTTGGTAGATGATAATCATGTTTATATTACTATTATTCATCTAAGAGTAGTTGATTCTTTGAGATTTTGAAACCCTTTAATACTTAGTTGAAACTGGTATAGGATGGATTTTGTGGGTGTTAGAAGCCCCCATTTATTGAATTTAACTGCAGGTATCGTAGCCCCCAAGTATGGGCGGCAATCGATTTTCGTGTTTTTCAGCAGCCGTTATGCTGCTAAAATGGGTCTAGAATACGTATATTAATAAACTAAACAAAGAAAGAAACTTTATCCTTCATAGCATAGACTCGCCTCCATTCGTCGCTGCTGAGGAGATTCTAGAGGGTCCTGACGAGGCGGTTCGCCTTGAAAGAGGATGACCCGTCCTCGAGAGGAGGTTCGAGAGAGATGCGTCGCAGCCGATCAACGTCGCTAGGAGGATGTGGTTTGGGAGGCTCCTCCCAACTGGGACCCTAGGGTCCTTAAGTGGGACTTAGACCATCATGTCTCGATCAGAGGGTGGCGCGACATCGTGAGTTCTTTGCACCTACGTTTCTTTTTCTTTCCTTTGTTTCTTCTCCTTTTTAAACCATAACCGTTTTTTTTATTATTTTTTTTATTTTCCTTAGAGTGAGCCTAGCATGCGTTTATACGGCTCTGGTGACTTAGAGCCCGTTTTGAGAGTTTGCCCAAGGTGGCAAAGGAGATTGTGGGGCTTTCGTGGATTGACTCCCAGCTGGCAGCTCTTTGGGATTTATCAAGTCAGCCTGCGTCGTTAGCTTTCCTCCGTGGATTGTTAGAGTTTTGGTGGGATTCCACCAACACTTTTCACTTTCCGTGGGGAGAGATGACATGTACCTCTTTCGATTTCTCTATGATTACGGGTTTTCCTTTTGGAGGCGAGCCCGTAGCCATAGAGTTCATTAAGGGGTCAGACGAGACACTACGCGACCTTGTGGGGGACCGTCTTGCATCGGCCCTTCACGTGTACACGCAGTCTTGTCCGTACTTATTTCTTGCCGACGAGTTATCGGCTAACGAGCTTGATCGGCAGTGTACACCTGAGCAGCTGGTTTTGATATACATTGCTCACGTTCTTTCCGTCACTATCTTAAGTGATCGAGGAGAACGTTTCGCTATTGGGTTACTTATTTGCCTCAGTGATTTGGAGCAAGTAGATAACCTGAGTTGGGCGGAGGTGTCGTATGCCCTTATGCTTACAGCTATGGGCAAGGCAACCTGGGTGATGGATTCCGCGCAGCTACTGAGGTGCCTCGGATCTCCCTTATGTGGCATGGTCGTATCCTTGGGGTACGTACTTTAAGCTTCTTTAGATTATTATTTTTGCTTTTCTCCTTTAGGCTTATCCTTTTTCGGTTTTAGGCTTTGGGATACTCGTACCTGCCTTTCTTAGCCCCCGGGATGCTTGGAGCTGCTCGTTTTCCTATCGGCCATCGATTGGTCACGATTAAGAAGAGACGAGCCACTTCTGCCGGCGACTTTCGGTAAAGGATCCTTTCGGCGACTTTTGCGTCGGTGAGTATTTCAACTACATGTGCATCTTTTGATTTTATTTATTTTTTGACGATTTTTCATGTGGTTTTGTTTGTAGATCGATCTCCGTCGTCGGAGTCCCTGGTCTGTCCAGTCTGGCATGATTCGTTGCCATTTTCGGGCTCTTTATCAGGGACTTCCAGTCCTTCAGAGGGCAGACGCTTGGTTTTTAGGTGAGTGTGTTCTCTGGCAGTCTGCATTTGAGGAGCCCATGGTTCCCGTGGATCCTCCGATCAGGATGTTACGTCCGGACTTGCTGTCTAGCGAGGATCGAGCTCAGGCGATCCTTGGTTATCCAGCGGAGCAGCTGGTGCTACCGAATGCATCGATCCGACTTTCATTGCATCCAGGCTGACTCCTTTCCCATTTTTTATTCCGGTTTGTACTTTAACTCTCTTTTGTTATTTATATTTGTTTTTTCGGAACTTTGACCCTTTTATTTATTTTTCAGCGGGTTGAGCTAGGTGGTTGGGTATCTCCTACAACGGAGATCACGTATACCGATTCCGTTGGGTCGGTAATTCATGAGATCCTTCCAGCAGCGGAGGATGGGGAGGGGATACCGCTCGAACCTGAGACGGTTGAGTCGGTATGGTCCTTATGCATATGTATTCATATATATTTTTGCTAACTGTCCTTGTCCTTTGGAACAGGTTCCGCGAGAGACCGTGAACAGCATGGTGAGGACTTTGCGCGCTTTCCGTCCTGCTTATTGGAGAGCTCTCCTCACTTTGTCATGCCGTGATAATCGGATGGTCGCAGTGAGTTAATTATTTATTTTTCTTTTAGCGAAGTTATCACACATTTTATGTATTAATCTTCGTTCGGATTTTGCAAGATGTGCAGCAGCCGTGTGGGAGTCGCCGACCATCCTAACTTCCTTTGTACACCCATTTTTTTTATATTAGGAAACAAATGTATATATATTTTTTTGTTGTACATATGACACGTTTTTTTGTATATATGTCATTTTTTTTTGTTTCCCTGTGTACATTTTTTATTTTATTATGTTTTTTTTTATTTTCTACCTTTTTCTCTTTTTTTTATTATAAAAATTTTGCAAAAAATTTCCGAGGGAGGGAAAGGTACCCGACTTACCCCCCTCGAGAAAATAACAAAAAAGGAAACAAGGGAATAGAAAAAAGAAAGTAAAAAATGAAAAAATAAAAAAGAGAATATGAAAAATAAGAAAATATTAAGGAAAAGGACACAAAGGTTAGTAAAAGGTAAGCGTATGATTTGTCTTAAGATCTCGTGGGATTCCGTAATTATGTAGTCCAAAATATGGAAATAATCCTAACTCACATGTCGCGACAGAGCAGACACGCACAACTGTAGGAGTTGCGCGCGGCTGTCGCGCGTACGTGAATTGGTTGCGCGCGTACGTCGCGCGCAACTCATGAGTTGCGCGCGACACTTGCTGGTGAACTTTCCTTCGAGCGAAAATTGCCAAAATTTTGCCCCTTTTGGGTCTATTTAAACGCGATTTCCTGTAGGCTTTTAAGTAGCTCACATTCATTCGCTTAGTAATAAGAATCTAAAACGAATTAATCTCTCTAAATTCTCTCTCTCCTTTTTTTATTTGAACAATGGTGAAAACCTTTGAACAATGCTTGAAGCAATTGGTCACCTCCCTCTCAATCAAGAATAAACTAACTTTCAAAATTTACCACCTAGACCCTTTATTGAACTATATGCAACTAGTGATCAATTTTGATTTTCTTCATGTCGCCGTCAACCATTGGGACTCTAACCATCATCTTTTCTTGTTTAAAGGGGACGAGATTGTCCCACTTCCTGGTGAGTTTGAGGCCTTGCTAGGCTTCCCTACAAACACTCTCCCTGTGACCTATGCGCCTACCTTGTCGGATTCCAAACCTATATTCCAAAGATTTTTTGGTTTGTTTGACAATGATATGACTAACATTGGAAGTGAAGAAGGCTTGAATTTGATCCAATTTATTAAACAATTTGTCGCCCCTCGTGACAACATCACTAAACAACGCTTTAAAATTCGTGCTTTATGTTAGTGTCTTGTTGTTAATTGTTTACTTAGGACAGGCAAAGAGTATGAAGATTATTCTGTGGTGTCCATAGTAGAGCAAATAGAGGGATGTCATTCACCCGCTCCTTTGGCTTTAGCAAAAACCGTTCTATGCTTGAATCGCCTTAGAGGAGACCCTAACGAAAACGGTTTCACGGGAAGTCCACTCCTATTACACGTACGTTTTTTTTTACGTCGTATTCCAGCGCAAGTCATGAAGTTGCGCTGGTACGACCAGCGCAATCTTCAGCGATGCATGCGGTTGGCGCACGTAATTGATTTTGATGCGCACGACACCTGCTTGTGCAAATCGCAAAATAATTTTTTTTTTCTTTTTTTTTAGATTTGGCTCATGGAGCGTTTGCGAATTGTTGATCAGCCACAAAACCTTGAAGCTAACGGAGTAAGGACATTCCCTAGACGTCGAATTCTTTATAAGCATAAGAATGAAGAAGAATGGACGTCGTTTTTCTGTCACGGGGTTCCCAACATACGCTTTGTGATTCCTTGGTGGAACATAAGTAGTATGGTGGGAAATAGTTTCAATTTCCCTTATATTAGGCTTCTTGGCCTATCTAGTACACTTATATTTTTCCTTGTAGGGTAATGAGACAATATGGGATGAAACAAATCATTCCCCCACAAGATTATGATGCCCCTAAAGATGTGATATTTAAACCCGAAAGAATTCCTCGTTGGATGGAATATTGGTTAAGTCTTCCTAGGTGGGTAGTACAAAATCCAACAACGAGTATTGTATTATCTTCCTTTTACAAAGCTTGGATGAATGTGGCGGATAAGGACAAATTAAACAAGGCTCGATCTCAACTTCAAGCCGCCAGCGCTCACAATCCACCTAAGCCTTTGATGCACTTAACCACTACTACTCCTCCTAGTGGCCAAAACAAAGGATTGAGAAGAAAATTAAACTTCTCATCCCCTAAGGCTCGTTCGAAGGAAACAAAAAGGAAAGCTCCCTCCAAACTCGCGCAACAAGGTGTGAAAATCAAATAACCTTTACCAAACACTCGCAAGAAAGCTCCAATCGTCAAAGGGAAAGGAAAATAGGATGCAAAGGCCCCAATCCCTAAATTGAAAAACAATGTTTGGGTGAAAAAGAAGAGTGTAGGAGAGAGCTCTAAGGCTTCTGAAAATACTGCGATGGAAACTACTCCTCCATCATCTGTGACAATCGAGGATATAGTAAAACCTTAGAGTGTTACACAATTCTATCATTAGTTTAATTCGAATAAAGTGTAATCACTACTATGTTTTTTTTTTGTTTTTACTATCTAATTAAATAATGTCTCTCTCTCTCTTTTGGATTTTGAAGAAAATAAAAATGAGCTATATAATATTTATTTTTTTTAATTTTGATATGACCGAATCATAAAGATTGCCTACGTATTCGTAATACAAAATCAGGTCTTTGCGTAGTTTTTTCTGTTTTATTTATTTGTTTTATATTATTTTTATTTTTTCTATAATCTCTTGAATAGAAATTAAATGAAAAAACTAATCAAACTTTGTTTAAAAAGAAAACATTCAAATCAAAGTTTATTTTTTTTTCCGAGTATATGTTATTTTTAGAAACGCCTTCTTTTTGTCGCAAGTAAAAGTCGAAACTTATTTCAAGCATAAAAATTTGGGTTTGTAGTTCATCATTAGGTGGCGCGCGCAACATCTGAGGTTGCGCGAGCCTGTCGCGCGCAACAAAATTTGTTGCGCGTGACATCCGCGCGCAACTATTCCTGTTGCGAGCGACACCTGTGCTACGAGCTTTATAAAAAAAAATTATTTTTTGCATTATTACCCCCCCAAGTGTGAACAGTTTTTCGTGATGTTCAAAAAAATCTGAACACTTAGAATGATCTTTTTAATTTACATTACCCCCCAAGTATTATGTGCTTTGTCCTGTTATTCGGTAAAGTGCATAACACTTAGAATCTTTCAATTGAATGCTAAAAATAATTTATTTAATGAATGAACGAGTTTATCCGGGTTTCATATGTAATATTTTTTAAGTTGATCAATGTTTATTAATTGGCGAATTTCATCTCCTCCAATATCCATTAATTTGTCTACTCCTGCTGATAGGATTTCAATTACGCGGTAGGGACCTATCCAATTAGGCTTGAATTTTCCTCTTGGATCGTTTGGTGGACCCCTAACCTCCTTTAGTACAAAGTCACCTTCTTTGATATTTCTGGGTTTTACCCTTTTATTAAAACGACGCGCAATTCGCCGTTAGTAGACTTGTACATGATGTAAAGCTCTTAACCGTCGTTCATCGAGGGATAAAAGCTCTTCATACCTTGCTCTTACCCATTCAGCTTCTGGTAGCTTACTTTCGAGTACGATGCGTAGGGATGGTATTTCCAGTTCGATTGGTTGAACTGAGTCCATTCTGAAAACTAAAGAGTACGGAGTTATCCCTATTGATGTTCGTATGGATGTTCTATAACCCCATAGTGCGAAGTGTAGTTTATTTGGCCAGTCTTTATAATTTTCTGCCATTTTCTTAATGATGACTTTTATGTTTTTGTTTGCCGATTCTACACCTCCGTTCATTTGAGGTCTGTATGGAGATGAGTGATGATGTTTTACTTTATAACGAGTTAAGAGGGTCTCGACTTCAGCTTTGAATTGAGATCCCTGATCACTAATTAGCTCATGTGGAACCCCATATCTACAAAATATGGTTTGTTCAAGAAACTTTGCGACATGTTTAGAAGTGATATTCACGTAAGAAGCGGCATTAATCCACTTGGTAAAGTAATCAATGGCTACTAATATGTACTCGTGCCCTCCTACTCTTGTTGGAGAAACTTTACCGATTATGTCAATTCTCCAAGTTGAAAAAGGCCAAGGGGAAGTGATGTTGTATAAATCGGATGGTGGAAGGTGTTGTAAATTAGAGAACATTTGGCACTCTGGACATTTTTTGACATATTGTATGCAATCATGTTCCATAGTGGACCAATAGTACCCTAGTCGTGAAATTATCTTTGCAAGCATTTTACCATTCATGTGAGGTCCACAAACACCTCTATAGTATCTCCATAAGGCGTGTGGATTCGGGTTGGTCTATACATAATAAGCTTTGACCATTAGGTCCTTTTTTGTATAGTTGACCATTTACTAGACCGTATTGTGCCGCAAGGTTCTTTGGTCTTTTGAAGAAGTATTTTCATGGTATGTGCCATGGGTAATATATTGAAGAATATGATCATACCAAGGATTATCTCCTTCAATGTCATTTATTTTCTCTATTACGTTGCAATATGATGGTTCTTCTCTTCTATCAACGCATAATGGCATCATATTTAAGTGATCTGGAATGTTGATCATTGAGGCTAATTTTGCTAGCGCATCGACAAATTGATTATCATCCCTTGGGAGATATTTAAAATCAATATATTCAAAATGCTCGATGAGTTGCTCTAGGTGTGCTTGGTATAATATCATTGTGGAGTTCTTTATTTTCCATTTTTTCAGTATATGATTTATAATCAAACTAGAATCTCCATATACCTCTAATTTTTGCACACCTATGCTAGCGGCTAGTAACCTCAAAGTCTAATTTGACAGAGATTGGAGTATGTGCTCCCTATGGACTTATGAGTAACACCCCTACGCCACATCCTTTTTGATTGGACGCACCGTCGAAGTACATTACCCATTTGTCATCTTTTGTCATGAGAATCTCTTCATCTAGAAGATGAGTAGTTTCTGCATGACTTGTTTGAATTGGATGTTGGACTAGAAAGTCGGAAATCACTTTTCCTTTCATTGACTTTTCAGGAATATATTTTAGCTCGAATTCAGCAAACTTCACCAACCACTTGGATATCCTTCCTTGTGTAGGTGGTTGTTCAAACAAATACTTTATCGGATTTTGTTGAGAAATTACATGAGTGGTGTGTGGTAGCATATAATGTCGCAATGTTTTAGTTTCCCACACTAATTCTAGACTAGTTTTTTCCAAGGTGCTATATTTTGTTTCATATTGAATGAACTTTTTACTTATGTAATATATTGTACGCTCGACTTTTTCTACCTCTTGTGCTAACATGGCGCCTGTGTCTATGTCTGTAACTGTGATGTATAGCCTAAGAGGTAGTTTGGGTAATGGTGGTGCTAAAATTGGGGGACTTTTGAGATAATCTTTGATTTTCTCAAAGGCCTTTTGGCATTGATCTTCCCATTCATGTTTTCCCTCTTTTTTTAGTTTTTAAAATATTTGACCGCAAGTCATAGTCAATTTGTTGATGAATCGACTAATGTATTGCAATTTGCCAAGGAACCCCCTAATTTCTTTTTCTGTTTGACGGGAAGCATGTCAACAATTGCCTTTATTTTAGAGGGATCGATCTTAATACCATGTGTGCTTACTATGTATCCGAGTAACTTGCCGGAAGTTACTCCGAAGGTGCATTTTTGTGGATTCAATCGCATTTTGTATTCTTTTATGCGAGTGAAAAAATTTGCGTAAAGCTTTTATATGTCCCATT
The DNA here is from genome assembly GCF_001683475.1 of Chenopodium quinoa. NCBI lineage: Eukaryota > Viridiplantae > Streptophyta > Magnoliopsida > Caryophyllales > Amaranthaceae > Chenopodium > Chenopodium quinoa. The sequence goes on from NW_018745324.1 coordinate 1,336,653, forward strand.
CTATCTTTGGACTTTACTATCATATCATCCACATACACTGCTATCTCTTTATGTATCATATTGTGCAAGAGAGTCGTAGCCGTTCTTTGGTACGTAGCTCCTGCATTTTTTAAACCAAATAGCATGACTATGTAGCAATATGTACCCCAAGGGGTAATAAAGCATGTCTTTTCTTCATCTTCTTTTGCCATTAAAATTTGTTTGTAACCTGCGTATCCATCCATAAAGGATAACATCGCATGTTCAGCCGTGTTATCTACCAATATGTCAATATGTGGTAGAGGAAAATCGTCTTTAGGGCTAGCCTTATTATGGTCCCTAAAATCGACACACATGCGAACTTGTCCATCCTTTTTGGGGACTGGGACAATGTTGGCCACCCATTCTGGGTAATTACATACGCGAATGAAACCAGCGTCCAATTGTTTCTGTACTTCTTCTTTTTTTTTAATGCAACATCTGGTTTCATTCGTTGAAGTTTTTGTTTTACTGGTTTTGAGGTAGGGTTCAAGGGAATGGTATATTCCGCGATTTCCCTACCTATTCCAGGCATGTCCTTGTATGACCAAGCGAATATGTCTTCGAATTTTTTGAGAGTCGATATGAGAGTCGATTGCTTTTCCGGATTTAGAGTTAAGGTAATTTTGACTTCTCTTTTATTTTCATTGGTTCCTATATTGACTATTTTAGTTTCTTCAATGATAGGGTTCTTTTGTTCTCGTTCATTCATTAGTTCAACCAATTTATTAATGTCATCATCTTTATTAGATTGATTGTTATAGCATCCAAAAGATTCAAGCGAAGGCATATACTCGAAAATAGAGCTCAGATTATTAAATTCAAAAAAGAGTACATCAAGGGAAGAATCCTTTTTGGGATCCTTATCCTTAGAACTAGAAAATAAAGATTCAATATTGTCCACAAGGCCTAAATTTCCAGCTTCCCTAGAGTCTTTGCTAGATTCATCGTCTGATTCTTCAAGCATCTTCCCTTCGCCTGTGATGATCTCCAATTTATCGCCTTTGTGATTAGTCCATTTGAAAGATTTCCTCCATCCATGCTCAAAGGTTTCATTAGAAGGGTTAATCAATGAGGTTGGGTCAAAAGCTTCATCTTGAATGGCATTCTGATTGGTCATTGTAGCGACATGATTTTGCTCTAGTCCAAGTAGCAAGTTAAATGCTTGCCCATCATAGCACCCTGGAATTGGGCGTTTTGATTCAACGATTTTAAGATCGTCATTCAAGAAGTAGCAATCGTTGAATATTTTGAACCCATGCTTCTTGATTCCTTCCAGAACTAATGGTTCTGGAAAGTCGTAGCATGGGTAATCTTCTCCCTCCCTAAGGAATTTTCCATTAAGGGTTAGTTGGTAGGATGGGAGTAAACTGACTATCCATTTCTTGTTGTTATCTCTACGTGTTTGTTTTTTTGCATCGTGAGACTCTAGTTCTTCTTTGGTTGGTTTATATCCCAATCCAAAGGAGAAGCTTTTCTTTGGGATAGGAAGTAAGAGGGATTTCTTCATTCCCATTCCCAAAGGCATCCTAGGAAAGTAATTACTCTTGAATAATATGTTATTTACTATCTTGGTAGAATAAGGATCAAGCTTGAATCATTTTTCAAGGCTTTCTTCCATTTCGATTGTGTAGATTGGCTTTGCGGAAAATCCCCACATGTCCTCTTCATCATTATCATGGCTTATTTCCAAAAGTGATTGGTCATTTATAGCTATTTTGAGTGGAGAAGCATGTATATTCATAGGAAGCCCTTGATAGTTCAACCTAATCATTTGATGAAGTGAGGATGGTATTGCGCCAAGCTCATGTATCCAAGGACGTCCAAGTAGAAGGTTGAATGTAGGTTTAATGTCCATAACATGGAATTCAACCATCTTTTGAATTGGGCCTGTGGTAATTGGTAGCCGAATAGTTCCACACACCGATCTTCTCGAGTTGTCGTAGGCCCTAATACTTTGTGTCGTTGATTGAAAGTCTTTTTCTAGATTAAGGCTTAAATACTTTGCAGTTTGCAATGGGCATAAGTTTACAACTGACCCATTATCTACCAAAGTAAGAGGGATGTTATACCCCTTGCACCCCACAGTTAAGTATAATGCATTAATGTGGGTAGTGTCTTTTGAAGGCAAATCATCATCAGTGAAAATGATTGATTTATCAGATTTTTTGCTAGTAAGCAACCTAACGAGATCCTGAGGGGTCGTGTCTATGCTTACAGACAAGGCCGTTAGAGCATTCATAAGAGAATTCCTATGTTATTTAGAAGTACTTAAGAGTTCCCAAACGGTAACATTCGCCTTGGATTGGCGAAGTTGCTTAACCAATGGATCTTCTACCTCAAGTGGAGGTGGTATTGTGTTTTGCATTTGACCTTGAGTTTGATTTTGTGTGGTCGAAGATCTATTTGGTGGTGGTGGTGCTTGATAAACTCGCCTAGAATAAGTTAGATGATATACCTCATTTGGATTAGTCGTAGGACTCACAAACCAACTTTCTTTTAGAGGATTTGGATGTGCCTCCATTTCAAGATGTTCCATGAGTTGTGCTTGATGCCATTGTTCATCCAAGGAGAGATTTGATAGGTCTTGCGACTTCCCCAAGAAATGATCCCAATCAAGCGCTCCATTTGTCTCATTTTGTAAACAAGATGGAGGTGGGACGGTGGCATACTTAGAGACATATAAGTCTTGAAAGTCGTTGCCCCATAATCCACATACTTCGTTAATTGCCCCTGTGAGTATTGTGGCTAGAGGTTTTTCGATAGGTGTGATATAGTCCAAAGGATTGAACGTACCACTTCCCATATAATCCTCATCAATATGAAACACCCCTAATGGGGATGCATTATTGTTAGGTTTGGGCGTGGGAATTCTCCCATCATCTACTAAATATTGTATTTTGTGCTTTAAGACGTAGCAACGTTTAGTATCGTGCCCAACGCCCCTATGATAAGCACAATAAGCATTACCATCCCATTGAGGAAACCTTCTTTCTGGTGGAGTGAGTGGTGTTGGCCCTGTTGGCGCAAGTAAGCCTTTTTCACTTAATATTTCTAATAATTCTTTATAGCTTACAGGAAATGGTTTAAATTTTCTTTCTTTTATCCACCTCCTTCTAGGATCATTATTGTATAGATTTGTATTATTATATTGGGTGGTGGTCGCAAATACATCAATAGAGGATGATGTATTATCATTCCCCTGTTTTTAGTTATTCTTAGGTTGATGATGATAATGGGGTTTATTTGCTTTTTCTTTAGCAAGATCATCTTCAATCCTAGTAGCCACAGAATAGACCTTTTGAAAAGTTTCTAGACCAAGGTAGCATAGATGTTTGTTGTACTTTTCATGACAGTTGTCGATGAATTTTTGTGCCACCTCGAGTTCAGGTGGCCTTTGGGCAAGGTGGGCCGCCTTTTCTCGCCATCTACCACAAAAATCAAGGAAACCTTCATCGTCGCCTTGCTTAAGCATTTCAAGCTCGCGTAGAGTTGATTTGAACTCTACGTTACTCTCATATTAGGTAATGAAAGCCGAAACTACATCTTCCCATGTTGTTTTAAATTTTGGATCCAACCCATAGTACCATTCTCTCGCGGTTGGGTCTAAAGATAAAGAGAAAGTCAAAGAATAAAGCTTGGGATCAACTCCCTTTAATGCCATGGTGCCAGTAAAACACATTAAGTGGTTTTGTGGATTATTGGTCACCTTAAATATTTGCAAGTCCGTAGCTACGAACTTTTCTGGCAAAGCAAGTCCTGAGGGAGAAGCAAACTTTTTTGCATCGAAGTACTTGTTCCCCATGGTGGAACGAAGAACAAGCTTATCTAACGACTTTTCTTTGACGGATAATTGTTCCATATTTAGTTGCAAGGCTAGAGCCTCGGTATTTTTCTTTTCGACTTTTTCAAGCTTCAGAACCGGCCCTAAAGGAAGTACGAGAGGATAAGTTAATCGATACGCTTTTTAAAAAGAAAAAAAAGAAATAACGCAAAATATATTCGCACAAGTAACATCACCCTTAAACAATTTTCTGATTGAGGTATAGTTCGAACGAGTCAACTTGTTTTTTGAGAAATCAAATTGACTTGTAACAGTGGGCGCGCGAGAGATTGAGTTACGCACGAACGTCGCGCGCAATCAAATCAGTTGCGCTGGTTAGGGTCGCGCAACTAATTAAGTTGCGCGTGCCACATGCTCGTAAATTCTTTTTTTTTAAAATTCAAGCGCTTCTTTTTTTTGTTTTGTTATCGGTTTTTTATTTTTTTTATTTTTTTCTATGTTACCCTTCGAATATGACTCAAAATTATGAAGAGACTACTTCGTAATTGGGAACTTAGACCGAAAAAAAAAAGAAGAAGACTATCCTAACACGTTGCACATACTTACATAAGCACATAAAGCATATCATAAGCCAAGATTCACGTATTTCCATTCTAAGGCAAAGAGGCTTGGGTGTCCAAAGGTACCATATCTTAAGAAACGATGCACAAATCAATCACTCAACGTGTTGACTCATGATATCGTCCTCCCAACATTTTGTTGGTGATATGGGTGGGATGATTGTTGAATTTGGGATATAAGCCCAGTGTTGGCGACCCCTAATCAATGAGCCAATGCCAAATGGTTAAAGTGTGCTAGACTTATGCATGATGCAATGTTGCTTGTTTGGTTTTCACTTTTGCGCAAAAGGAAGATATTATGCGTTCGAGTCTCGCTCTCTAACTAGAGATTATCTAAGTTAATTCTCGTTACAACCCATAGGCAACCTAGTGTTGTAACCCTTGGACCATAACTAAGAACTAATCATGTAACCTCTAAGTCCCTAGTGGAGTCGCCACTGTAAGGAGTGCGATCCCGACATAAGGAGGTCCTTTCTTAGATGCCCATGGCCGTTTAAAAGCCTAGGATTTTACACTTGTTAGAGTGTATTAGGAGTTGAATTCCTGACTGTTTGGGAGACCTTGAATTAGAAATGATACTATCATCACACTTTTTTGTAAGAAACAAGTAGGAGTTGCCAATGAGTTTTAGGAAAACTCATAAACCTTGTTCATGCCTTTCTTCCATGTGGAGTTCATGGAATAATTATCACGAATCGTAAGTTTACCCATGCCCAAATTGGTATACATAAACCAGAAATGAGTTCAGGAGGGAGGGTACTAAAATAATGTTCCTTTTAGGGAGGAATCGCTATTCTAGCCCTAGTACGATCTCTACTAGCTCTTCCTTTTTTTCAATTTCATTACCAAACAATATATGCAACGCGATACCTAAAACTATGTTAGTTAATTTTATTTACACACGTTAATTCATGTAGGAATTACATTGTAATAACGTCGTTATTCTTTATTTAATCAAATTCGTGATAAGAAAAAGAAAATAAATAATATTCGCCTTGGTTTAAGTGATCAACCAACAATTAATTATCCAATTCTAATCTTTATTTAACGCAAGATACTTTGTGAAAATAATTAATTAGTCCTTTAAAGATGATCAAACAACCCTAATTAATTAATTAAGGTTCCTTTAAACAAGAAAATAAATGTGATTTATCTATGTGCTCGGGAATTTACCGCTTCTCTTTGCTAGATCTCCGTTTAGAACACTTATGGACACCTTCTTGTTGGGGAACCTCCACCGTAGTAATAAAAGATCAAGGGGTGAGTAGGACAAGAGGGTTTAGGTAGCACAAGTTCACAAGTATTTCGCCAGAGCTTTAGGTTATTTTCTGTATGTTTAAGCCTCGGATTAAGCCTCTATTTATAGGGAATGAGTAGGTTTAAGGTTTTGAACATTCTGCCGCAGCAGGTGTCGCGCGCAACAGGATTAGTTGCGCGTGGCATACCAGCGCAAGTGATTTAGTGCGCTTCTATGGGCAGCGCAACTGATTTTCTTGCGCGCAACATAATGGTAAGATTCGATTTAATATTTTTATAAAATTCTTAATCTTCCGCGAGCACATCTCTGGATGTTGCGCTGGGTGTCGCGCGCAATTGAATTAGTAACGCGCGCCTGCCTAGCGCGACTGATTAAGATGTGCGCGGATTTTCCTGCGCAGCATTAAAATTTATCCTAGGCGCTCCTAAATCCGTCATTATTGGGTTTTAAGCACGGGCTTAAGCCTAATATTGATCAGATTTAGTTAATTGGACCTTGTTTCAGCTTTGTTTATTTAGTTTGGGCTAGTTTTTGTGTTTTGTGGCTTAACCAGTTATCCATAACCACTTTTCACTTCAATCTAATATGAAGATGGTTTTATTTATCATCACTGCACTTCCTGTCGGGATGGGAGGAAAAAAGTAGATGTCTACACATGTCTTCATCCTCGACCTCATCCGCCTGATTATCTTCTTGATCATCCATCTTCACCATTATGAATATATATTCATCATTCTTGTATTCCTCGTCCACATGAATCTCATTGCTTCTATCATGCTCATCATTCTGATCAAGATCCCTACTGTACTCTCCATCTTCACCGTGCCAAATCCACACATGGTATAAGCCTAAACCCATGACAAAATACATGATCTCTAATGATTTCAACACTATTAACCACCTTCACATTATTACAATCAACACAAGGACAATAAAGGCCTTTGTCACCCATTTTGCGTTGATAAGATAAAGCCCTCTCACAAAACTCTTGAACCCCTTTCCAAAATTCCAACGTATCACGTCTACCATACATCCAACCACGATCCTTCTCCATTTAATAAATTGTCTCTAAACATATAAAGCAACATATTATGAATAATGTGTAATTTCTACATATTTTATGTAAATCAAATTCAAGTACACATTGTGAATATACCATTCATATAGTAAAAAAATGCATGTTTCCAAATGAGCCTTATCACTCCAACCTAACCAATTATTGAAGGTCTACTCTCAAACTAGTGAATGTATGTCAACTTTCCAATTTTAAGGAAAATCCGGCAGCATTTCTCCCTAGTTCTCCAAGTACACAATGTAGATATTACTTACTCACATATGTACCCAGAGAACATGGTGAGGAAATGGTAAGCCAAGATGTTCCTTAAAATAAAAAAGAAGACATACATTCACCACCTAAGTGAGAGTACACATTCAAGAATAGTCCCAACAGAGGACTGTTCAAGACTGCCTTGAACGGGTATATAGGCATATGATGATGCAAGAATTCTATATATTGTTGTATTTATTTGTAATTAAACAATATACAAGTTGTAATATCATGAAAAAACTTTTATTAAATGGATAAATATAAAGAAATATAGCTTATTAAAGTTTATAATTCATAACAATATAGCAAGTACAATGGATGTACACTTTTGAACTTCCCACTTAAGCTAAATATGTAGTCTTCAAGGTAAACTCGTGCTTCACATATGAATCTATAAAAAAACAAAAATTATGTTAAATATTATATATGTACTACTTCTTTCTCATAACATGTCTATATTACCTAGTCTAGGGTGTCTAAGGTTTGAAATTGCATCAAAAGAGCATTTTAATAAGTTTTAAGACGCATATTGTCAAAAATAGTCCAAATATGGCCTATATGACTTTTATTTAGCCCTTTTTCTACATTTCTTATCAAAAGATCTATTTCTTTCTCAAAACATGTCAAAATAACCTAGTGATAGGTGTCAAAAGCTTGATATGACATCAAAAGTGCATTTTACTAAGTTGTAAGACGCATTTTATCAAAAATGGCCTAAATATGGCCTATATGACTTCTATTTTGCCCATTTCCTACATTTCTTATCAAATGACCTATTTCTTTCTCATAACATGTCAATGTTACCTAATTTTAGACGTATAAGGCTTGAAATCACATCAAAAGAGTATTTTATTAAGTTTTAAGATGCATTTTACCCAAAATGACCAAAATATGGCCTATATAACTTCTACTTTGCCCATTTTCTACATTTCTTATCAAATGAACAATTTTTTTTCATAGCATGTCAATATTGCCTAGTACTAGGTGTCTAAGGCTCAAAATCACATCAAACGAGCATTTTTATTAAGTTTAGAGTATGTTTCATCCAAAATGACCTAAATAAGGCCCATATGACTTCTATATATTTTGCCCATTTTCTATATTCTTATCAAATGAACTCTTTCTTTCTCGTAACATGTCAATATTACCTAGTCTTATTGACATGTTATTTTTATTGTAAATTACTTGATTCTTCAAAAATATCAAATTTATTCCACTACATTATATTTTAAATAATCAACTCAATAAACAAACAAGGTTACTAATAATTAGTTTATTGAATAAAATGAAGATTAATTAAAACAAAGTTCTTACAAAAATTACATAATTGAATAATATAAAAATTAATTAAAACAATGTTACTATTTTTTTAGCTAAATTCACAGTTCAACCAAGTTATAATAATTCACAATTCAATTAAGTTACTATATTTTCTTAGCTAAATTCACAAATCAACCAAGTTACTATATTTTTTTAGCTAAATTCACAATTCAACCACCTAAAATTCAGAAACCCTAACTTTAGTTTTCTCATATGCCCAACAATTATTAAAAATGCAAAACAAAATATAGGTAGAGCATTGAAAATAATTGTTAAAAATGCCAAAAAAAAAAGAAAGTAACCCTAGGTAGAAGAGGTGAAAATCACCACCATAATTGGAGGTGGAAGGGGAGGAGAGATGGAGGTCAGGACATCGGCGGTGGAGGATGCTTGTGGCTGCTTGCTAAGGCGCGGCGGCAGTGGCGGAGGAGGGGCAGCAACGGCGCGACAGAAAGGGAATGCTTGTGGTTGCTTGCTGTCGTGGCTTTCGGGCCTTGAACCCGGTGAAAGAGGATGGCCAATGAAGGAGGATGGCCAGTCAAGATGGAGGGGACTGCTAGTGTTTTCAGTTCGAATGACGGAATGAAGCTTGAAGGAGGGAACGAAATCTGAAGGGGAAATGAAAAGGGAAAACAAAAGAGAAGGAAAAGGGAGGACGAAAAATAAAATAAGGCGGGATTTTTTTTTTGAATTGCCACTAGTTAAAACCGGTGGCCTTTAGTTAAAATGGCACCGATTTGGTTTAAACCGGTGCCAATGTCCTCTAACCAATCCCGCCCATATTTTATCCCCCATCGGTTTTCAAAAACTGGTGGGCATTACTCGCTGCCAAATTCAATTTTTCTACTAGTGAATTGACTCAACAGAATTATTAACCAATTCCAAACACTTGACTCTTTATATTTAATTTAATTAATTTAATTTGAATTAAGCAATAGACGAGGTTGTCCTATCCACCAAATCATTTTGGTCCTAAATAAATGACCATTTAAAATAAAAGTTTAGTGCGATGAAAGAAGGGGCGCAACTCCATTCTCACAAAGTTAGTCTAGGATCCCATCTAACTTTCATTATAAAATAAAAATGTAAATACCAAAAGAGAAGAGGACATGTTGATCAAACAAGCCTCGGAAACCCACGGGTTACCACCGTGTACCCTAACCCATAATTGTCAATACTCTAGAAGTGCACGCTTTCCAAAAATTTATTGCTCATCTATGTTTCACTTTATGTGATTACAAATTTTAATTAATAGCCGACTCATTCAAGTAGACCATACATAACAATCCTACATCAATTCACTTTTTCTCTTATTTAGGACAATGGTGATCACATCACAAATTGACCTTTAATTCCATTAAACTTCCAAATTATCCAAAATTGTTGAACATATATAGTCAACCCATCTAGCCATTTCGGCTTAATCCACCCTTACTCAACATACTAACAAGTCATGTTTCAGTAATAAATAAAATAATAATAACCTCATGGACTAATGAATAAAATCATTCCACTTAAAACATTCAATTCCAATCCTTCAATAATCCAAATGTGATTAACAAACCAATCAAATAAAAAGATGCTTGTATCAACATTCCATACAAACAATTAATCCAATATAATTCAACATGCTTGCATCCATAATTCCATATAAACATAATCAGTTCACCTAAACATGTCTCATAAACATAAGCAAATGAATTAATTAAATGTATAACCAAACAATTTTCTTCCAAGTGTTCTCTAAACATGTAACTAAGTTCATTCATTTTGGTACCTAAACATGATACTACTTACAACGAAGTAGACATGTACGTACATTGTATAAACAATCATTTATGCCACTTTTAATCACTTAAAAGTCTCTCCAGGGAATAATTACTTCCTAGAAAACAACCAACAATCATAAATTAATATTTCAACAAATTTCCAGCAATATAAATTTGATTAAAACTCCTTAAAACTTCCTTTAAATCACATTTTAATACTTAATTAGTCAATACAAATTGAATAGGTGCATAATCCCCAAATTAATTCATCTAAGAACCCTAAAATCCAAATTTAAATAAATTAAAACCCAAGATTTATAATTAATAAAATCTTAAAATTATAACAACAATTATAATCTGAAATAACTTTAAATCATCAAAACATGATTTTGATACAAAAAAAATAAAATATTCATATTATAAAAATTTAAACCCAAAACTAATACATTTATAATTAAACTAGTAGTAAAAACAAAGAAGGAAGAAGATAATAAGGAGGGGCGGTCGGGCCGGTGGTCGACGCCGGTTTCCGGCGGGCAAGGGTGGCAGTCCGAGCAGGGCAACCAGTGGGGGCAGCCAAGCTTCCTCATTCAAGGAGAAGGAAAAGAGAAAAGAAAGAAAGAAAAAGGAAAGAAAAAATTAAAGGAAAAAATAAAGAATTAAAATAAAATGAAAAGAAATCAACTAACCTTTTGTGCGGGGGAAAATTTATGGGATTTATGGGGTATTTATAGGAGAGAGTTGTGTAGGGTAAGTAGGAATATTGGGCCTCATAAAATTAATGGAAATATTAAGTAAAAGAAATGGAGTAGGCTTTGTTTTATAATCATGAATTGTAGGATGAAGGTTCATAAAATAGTTTGTGCTAAAATAATTTTTTTGACCCAAATTAATAATTTGAAACTTTTGAAATAAAATTTCGGAAAAATACAAATAAATATTATAAATAAAATAAAATTTCATTTATAAAATATTTAAAAATACGAGGGATTACAGTAACCCTTGTCGGAGTAACTTCTGACCGAGTAACCCCTGCCCGACAAAGTAACCCTTAACTTAGTAAGTCAAAATTGAGTAACCCCTGACTAACCGAATATCCATTGACTAATGAACCTCTAATTGACCGATCGAGTAACCCCTCATTGATCAAATAACCCTTGATTAAGTAGCCCCTAACAGAGTAACCTTTGACCGGCCGAGTAACCCTCGATTGAGTGACCCCTTACTGAGTAACCCTTTAGCAACTTAGGAACCCTTGAACAAATAACCTGGCTACGCCAGCCACATATGATACTATGTGAAAAAAAAAATTTATACATCATGTTTACTACCTATCCCAATAATTTCCTTTTTTTTCCTTCGCATATAATATAATCAAAGCATTAGAACGGTTATGCACATTGACTAATATTTCTAAAAAAACGTTCATTATTAACCTTATTGTTAATCTAATAATCATCAAAAAAATACATACAATGCGTTTTCTGTGCAGCAAACCACCAGCGTAGCCTGCTTCTAAAAAAACAAAGTAACTCCAATAACACTGACGAAATACCCTTATAACACCAACGGTGTTTTTTTTTAACAATAACTACCTATCTCACTACATTTTTTAAATTTAAACTTATACAAAAAGCAATAACTACCCATCCCACTATTTTTTTTTTATTTTTTTTTGTAATTTTCCAAGGGACTACTACTAACATTTCACCTTTTTTTTTTAAAAAAAAAAAAAAACACTGCTCTGTACCTACTTTTTTTTTCAAGTCAGGTTAGTATGTCCGGCCATTTTTCCAGTGATGGCTAATTCGCTCACTTGCACCTTCTAGTTATATATAAGCATTAAATATTTTTTTTCTAACATTTTACTACGTATAAAGTTGAAAATTCAAGAGAAAAATACATGTAAATCAGTATAATGAATGTTAATCTATCCCTAATCTTTCCATTTTTAGCTTCTTATTAATAATTACTAAAGGTTATGCTTATTATTAAATCATGATATTAAAGGGGCGTTTAATGTGACTAATGGAAATGGAGTGGAAAAGAAACAAATAAGTGAGAGGAACGAAATCATTTAACTCTTATATTTCCATTTGTTTGGTCTGGTCATGAAAAGGAATCATTTAAAACAATCTTTCTTAAGAAATTCTCAAGCTCAAGTAACGTTAGTTCACAAGGACAATAGGAATGTGCTTTTATGTAAATGCCCATTTAATTAAAGAGGAAGAGAAAAGTGAAAACCCACTCTGGAATATTGTTGACTTTAATTCAAGAGTTAATTTTTTTTTTTTAAAAAAGAGAGGAAAATCGAATGGCATTCAAAAGTTAAAAAAAACTTGCAAGGGGAAAGATAAAAAGAAAAGAAAGGGTTTGAGAGGTGTGAGAAAAAGAAAGAGTTCAAAGAGGATTGTGATTTGATCTCGCTAGTTGGAGATTTGCGAAGCTTGCGAATTCAAACAGTGTTCTTCTATTTCGTCCCCCTACATTGGTATGTGTTATCTACCAATGAAGTTGAAATATACCATGAGGGAAATTGATAGCATATCAACTGGATAAGTATTGATATTACTCCCTTCGTCTCTTAATTAGATGTCTACTTTCCTTTCTGTGGTTTTCAAAATTAGATGCCTATTTCTATTTTAAGAATCTACTTTATGACAATATTCCCTCTTTCTGATGAATTGTCATCAATTTTCTTTTATTTATTTTGTACTATTAATATCATTTTTCAACACTTTCTTTCTCTATCTCTTTAATAATTTCCAACTACTTTTTTTTCTCTCTTTCTCTCTCCTCTCTAATCCCACATGCACTTTGTACTTTCCAATCATTGATTTTAAGGAATCTTTAAGTTCCTTAATTCTCGTGTAATTTTAGAATTACACGTCTAATTAAGGGATGGAGGGAGCATTACACTTGGGGGAAATCAAGACTGCATAACAAGTATGACATAACAACATAATAAAATCTTACATAATAAGTCTTATATAATAACTATTACACAATCATCAATCATCAATAACAATATATTAAAAGACACACCATCCATGACACGTGTCATCTCTTGGTGAGTCTTTAGTATATATATTTTTTTTTAAAATAAAAATTTATTTAAAGAAACAAATATTTTGCAAATATATAAATAAATATAAATCTTACGGTATATTGAGAAATTATATGGCAAAGATACAATTATCTTTGTCAAAGATATGAATATTCCCATCATAAATTATCTCCTATAATTAATAAGAAACAATAATAATCGCCAAGAAAATATCTACCAATAAATACCATGATTATCCTGACATATATATTATGGTGATAAGAAAATGCAATCTTAGACTTACCAAAGATAAGAAAATTTTAATAAATTTAAGAAAAGTCCATTAAATCATGCAATATTCTTTTTACCCTTTATTTTTACCTCAATTTTTCAAAAAATATCTTACCTAACCATGATAAAAAGTATTAATCTTAATTTTTGAATCATACCCACTAAATAACTTTAAATGTTATTTTTTCTAATGGCACAAAAGTACAAACTTATACAAAATATCATTCCGTCAAATGAATATTTTACTATACAAGCTAGGGTTATCTACTTATAGACTATTCCATCTTTTAATAATGCAAATGATGTAAATTCCCTAGATATAGTTCTACTAGATGAACAAGTATGTAATCTAAGGGTTTTCATCATTTTTTATATATCTGTATAAGTTGTACTAGCATTTTAAGGAGTTTCAATATTTATGTTTTATAAATATTTTTTTATTTGTTTATTATAGGGAGGAAAGATCCCCAGGCTTCCGTTAAAATCTCCTTGCTTGTGACATTTCAAACTAATCTAGCAGAATGACAAGTTTATAATATTTAAAATTTTAGAGTTGGATGTAATAATGGATCGTATAAACCCACGGGACATGCGTACAAATTTCTATTTAGACACTAACTACAGTTAGTCAAGTGGAAGGAACAAGCATTCTCATTCATGGTTTTGATTTGAAACCTTACGAATCAATAGTTTCAAACAAGATGGACACCAATATTTTAGTGGGTATGATGAATTAAGTTTGTTTTAAATAATATATATTTGTCTTACTTTATTTTACACAAATTGTTTTTTGTTATTAATCGAGATAATAGATTATATTGTGATATCTTTCTGGAATATCACCAACCAACATATTTAAGAGATGGTAATCAAAGAAACATGATTAGCATCCAATTGGAGGATTTGTAGTAAGTAGAATATATTTTTTCCCTTAATAAATACATGATTTTTAGTCATATATTATCATTTAGTATTAATTTTTTTAATTAATTCATGACACATCTAAATTTCTTTATTTTTTCTGTTATAGAAAAATGTCTTGATTGCACTTTGTGGAATACATATGGTGACCAACTAAGAGACTTAGTCGAGCATCCAAATCAACAAGTTTTTATTGTCATTCAATTTGCAAAAATCAAGACTCTCAAAGTATATATATATATTATTAATTTTTTTTCCCTATATGATTTATTTTCACTTTTTATGTGTCTTTTGAATTCTTTTTGTACAATATAGGTGTTGTTAAAATATCGAGTTCGTTGTTTGTCACTAAACTTCATATAAATTCCAACATTACTAAGATAGAAGATTTCAAATAGGGTTATATAATTTTTCGATGTCAAAATTAAATAACTATATTATTATATAGCTATAAAATGAATTATGTAAATAATTTGAATTAATTATCATTCCGTTTTAATGGTGGAGGAAAGACTTCTTCGGAAATGGTGGCGCAAGTAAGTAGTCATATCTCTCAAATACAAGAAAATGAGTTCATGAACAAGTCGGAGAGGAAACTTATTGATAAGACATGAAATACAAGAAGTAAGCAAATACTTCAATTACATGACTAATTAATCATAGTGCTTAATTAACTAAGATTTTTTATTTTTTTATTATTTGTCCATAGGTTTGTAGCTGTGACATTGGCTCAATTGACTCTATTGATCTTGAAAATGGTTGGTTATACCTCGCATGTAAGAAGGACTATAATTACGAAAGTTTAGAGTACGATTATTAATAAATTTACAAAATTTTGGTGTGATAAGTGCAATAATTATGTAGATATTTTTCCAAGGTATAAATTTCAAGTTAGGGTTGTTGATGAATCGAGAAGTGCTTTGTTTGTAATGTTTGATCGAGAGGTGGTGCAACTTTTAGAAAAATCTGCTTTATACATAAGAGAATGTCAATTAAATGTATACATAAAATTTTCTTTTAATTTTCAACGAAGGCAATATCTATTAGTTGTTTGTTCTGCAATGACTTGTAACAAAAGTGAGAGTCAATCTCTTTCACATGTGGGTCTATATCTGCCAAGACCGATATTTAGTCATGGTCAACTATATGATGCGATTTCAAGAGTCACAAAGAAAAGTGGATTAAAAGTTTTGATAATGTGACAAAGAAGGAAAAATATCTCATACTGCACACAATGAGTATACAAAGAGGTGTTTCAAAATTTGCATAATGAGGTACATAATTTATCTTTGTCTAAATTTAATGTTTAATTTATTTATTTCTTAAATTTACTTCCTTACTTATTTCTTAGTCCACTTAAATATTGAAAATTTATTATACAATAATATCATGGAGAGCATGGTCCGTAAATCTAATGAAAAAGGCAACTAGTACTTATATGCCACATAATAGAATTTTGAGATATTTTTTTAAAATAATTATCATGATTATCATATGCACTATTATGTAAACATATCCTCAACTATGTAAATAATCATGCCATGCAAAATTAGTATAACAATCATTCCTTAATATTAATTAAGCAATTCAAAGATTTACACAAAATAATAATGTAAAAATCTCTCATAAATACGTTAATAATTTGTTCAATGTATACCTGTATTTCCCTATTTAAAAACTTTAAATAGGAACATCTAAGATATTACCGCCACCGTGGAAACGGCTAAGTCAACTATCAATGACACACAGCGGAAGACTAATTTCAAAACCATTCAAAACAAGTCAACTTGAAAAGTTAAGCAACGAAAGTAAAGTCAAAACCAAAGTCAAACGAAGTAAAATAAAATCAACCTACAACTTGGAACCACTGTAGGCCCTTATTAAAACCAACCCAACTTCAAAACTTCGCGTTAGTCTCATGAAAAATAATATCATAAATAATTAAAGCATTAAACACATTATAAACTTATGGAAACTAGCAAGATTTGCTCTTCACTGATGCCCATTCATAAATATGCTTCATCACCTAAAAAGCTTCCCTCTACTTGTTTCCACTACTCTCCATTAAAAATGGGTCATCATAGGGCTAAGGTAAAGACAAGGCCAATAAATACACAAAACACACAATCAACAAAGCTGAGTACATAACCGTAATTAACACACTAACATGCAATTGCCTATCAACACACAACTTACCTTGTTGCACCTGTTTTTGAAGCATACAACATTCAACAAAATTTCTCAACTAGACAACTACAAAATTTATCTAGCGTTGATTACACATTGAACGGGTTTCCCAACTAACCTCCCCCAATAAATGAGGTTACTAACACGGGAGATAACCGTGCCAGTATCAATAACCACTCGTAAGTGGCGAAATTCCTGCGCATAATAATAACAAATAAAAGGAACGTACATCGTCCGGTACTCTAGTAGATGTTATGGTAAAATATGAAACCCCATAACTCCCCCCATATGTTCATACTCAAGGTATATAAGTTCCAAGAGTTTTGGTGCGTAATGTCTTTCACTTTACGTTATTTACATGTTATGAAACTCTGTGATGACTCTCAAACCATAATCATTCAATCAACAATAATTATTCAAACAATCAAATGTACCAATTTAATTCTTGAATAATTAGTGACCACATAATATTTAATGTTGAAGCCTTTTAAAGCTACCTCGGTGCCAATGACACCTTAAACACATAAAGCGCCTCAAATCCTATCCCTCGGTGTTAAAAACACCTTAAGTGCACTAAGGCACTAACATACAATTTATTCCTTGTGTACTTAGACACTTACATAGCTCCTTTCCCATGCTTAAAGCATCAATAAAAATTATATGAACCATAGAAAAATTCTCTTTTAATATTCCAAACCAAATTAAACATTTAGTTTAATTAAACATGCTTTCTAACTTGCCATTAATAAAAGTGTGGTTCATAAACAATATTCCAAACAATAATTTTCCAACCATTAATCCATCACAAATAAATTATGCTTCATAATTCAATCACCAATAACAACCAAATCACAATTTCCATTCCAAATCTAGCATGGTACTTCTTGTAACAATTAGCATGCTACTACATCAATAAAATTATGCTAAGTACGCGAACGTACCTTGTATACGATATTAAAAACGCCACGACTATAGAAATTAAATTACTCACTTCGAAATCTCCTACAATTTAAAATCATAGAAGAGTATAAAAATCCTCTCTACACAAATTTCTTGAAATACATACTATTATTAAACCCCTCGTAATTTAATTAAAATAAGTTGAAATTATATTTAAAAAATCATACTTTAACCCCAATCAATGGGTAATTAAAATTTCCTAAAGAAACTTGATTTTTAATGCAATACCAAAAATTCCTGCATTATATTTTAATGAAAACTTGCTGTAATTAGGCTTTAAAACACTTAAATCAAAGGTTTAAACCATCTTATATCATAATCCTTCAATAATTATTAATTTATTAATCTAGGGTTTTAAAATTGGGGCTTTTCAATTAAAAATAAAATCTGAAAATTAAATTACATGATATTCTTAATAAAACATCATAATCTAATCACAAACTCATAATTAATAATTAGATCTAGGATTAAATTGTGTTTTAAAACAAAAGATTTTTTTTTTTTTTTTTGTTCGAAAAAACCGAGCAGCCGACAGCCACTGCGGCTGCTGGGTGGCTACCTGCTGTTAGCAGCTGGTGCTGTCGGTGGCCAACGGCTCACCGGTGGTGGTGGTGGGCGGCGGTGATGGTGAGGCTGAAAGAAAGGGGAAGGGGAAAAAGAAAGAAAAAGAAAAATAAAAATAAGGAGAAAGGAGAGAAGTTTAACTTGGGTTTTTTTCCACTCTAGGCAAAGTTTGATTTGCCTCAAGTGTTGAATATTTATATCCCTTCTCTAGAAACCCTTCTTCCTAAACTTTCCCATTTAAATATTTCCTAATCCCTTCCCTAATAAAACTTTACTAAAATAAAAATTTCTTCAATTAAACCCCAACTTCAATATAATAATTAATTAAATAAACTTTCCTTTTATAAAATATTTCTAAACTTATTAAAATGAATAATTAAAATACTTTAAATAAAACCTTTCAATTCATTTAAATACTTCTCGAAATACTTATTTTAAATAAAACATGTATAAAAATACGGGGTGTTAAAGTCTACCCTCTTTAAAAGAAGTTTCTTCCCGAAACTTGGGAAACGAAATTCAAACTTTTTTCCTCACTTAGTATAATATTAATGTAATTTTTTTCATACCTTTACCTTTTTGTGTCTCTTTAAGAACACAATGACTCAAAATACTCGTTAAAATTGTGCGAAAAGCACAAAAATAATTGAAAAATCTAGTGAAAAAGCGTGAAATTCTACCGCATTCTACCCCCCTTAAAGAAAACGAGTTACGTCCCCGTAACTCAACATACCTGAAATAACTCTGGGTATTTCTTTTTCATTTCCTCTTCTGCCTCCCAAGTGGCTTCCTCATATTCTTGGTTAGACCATAGCACTTTTACAATCTTAACATTCTTATTGTGTGTACTACGCACTTTACTGTCAATAATTTTGACAGGTCTCTCTTCACAGGTTAAACTTTGGTCTAGCTCAATGGTTTCACGTTGTATCACATTGGATTTATCAGGTATATACCTTCTTAATTGAGACACGTGAAATACATCATGCACTTTTCTTAGCTCCATAGGTAAGGCTAACCTATAAGTTACTTTGCCTACCCTTTGCAGTATTTCATATAGACCAATGTACTTTGGGCTTGTTACTAACTTCAAACTCTTCTTCTCTACACTTCAAATCTGCGTAGCTCTTTTGGCGATCTTGAGCTGCTTGAATCTTAGCTTGAATTTCCCTTACTTTCTTTACTGTATCTTCAATCATTTAAGGCCCTAGAATCATTGTTTCACTTATGTCATTCCAATAAATTGGACTACGAAACTTCCTCCAATATAATGCCTCAAATGGAGCCATTCCTATGCTTGCTTGATAACTATTATTATAGGAAAATTCAATCAAATCCAAGTTATCCTCCCATCCTCCTTGGAAATCTATAACACAAGCTCTCAACATGTCCTCCAAGGTTTGAATGGTTCTTTCAATTTTTCCATTGGTGGCAGGGTGAAATTATGTACTCATCTTAAGTGTCGTACCAAAGTTTTCCTGTACGCTTTTCCAGAATTTTGAAAGAAACTTGGAATCTCTGTCAGACACAATATCCTTTGGAACTCCATGTAACCTTTACACATTCTTGATGTAAGCTTTTGCAAGTTTCTCCATCTTCCAAGTCTCCTTCATTGGTATAAGCACCGCAGATTTTGTAAGCCTGTCCACCACAACCAAATGGTATCATTTCCACTCTTTGATTTTGGAAGGAAAGTTACAAAATCCATTGAAATGCAATCCCACTTCCATCCAGAAATTTCCAATGATTGCACAGTCCCTTGGGGTCTCTTGTGCTCTATTTTCACTTTTTTGTAAAGTCAGACACTTTGCTACAAATTCCGCAACTTCATTTTTCATTCTAGGCCACCAATACACCTTTTTCAAGTCCTTGTATAGCTTATCCCCTTCCTGGGTGCACTGAATAGGGTGTATTGAGTCCCTTTTCCATTAGATTTCTCTTCACTTCCTCACACTTCTGAGGTACACACCATCGACCTTTGTACCTCAAACTTCCATCTTCATAAATTTTGAAATCTGTAGCTTTGCCTTGCTTTATTTTCTCACTAATCCTATCCAATTTCACATCTCCTACTTTGTTTTCCTTTATTTTATCGAATATGGTTGGTTGGATAGTCAAATTCGCAAGAATGCCAGCTGCTACTCCCCATTCTACAACTTCTAAGTTCATTTTACTCATTTCCCTACATAACTCGTCAGCCACTACCAAAGTATTCAATCCATGACTAGTCTTACAACTTAGAGTATATACAACTACATTTGCTTTCTCTTCATGATACTGTATGTCCAAGTCATAATCCGTCATATACTCTAAACATCTCCTTTGGCGAGAGTTCAAATCCTTTTGAGTGAAAATGTACTTCAAGCTCTTATGGTCTGTGTAATTTCTACATTTTACTCCATACAAGTAATGACGCCATATCTTTAGTACAAATATAATTGCAGCAATTTCTAAATCATGGGTTGGGTAATTTACTTCATGGGTCTTTAACTACCTTGATGCGTATGCAATCACCTTCCCATTTTGCATAAGCACACACCCCTAGCCATTCTTTGATGCATTACTATACACATCATAAATAACAGCATAACTGTAGACACCCATTTGTGTCTCCCCAAAACCAAACCCGGTGATGAGTACCTTTCACGTTAAATCATAATTGAATGAAGTGAAAGTGTGGAAAGTCTAGTGTTGCGGATAGTTTTAATTTCTTTTCTCTTCAATCTGTTTTTGAAAACCTATTTTACGAAAACAGCCAATCCAGTTTGATTGGTCCATGATATGGGTCCAATAATAGTGTAGTTGGATGGGACTTGAAAAGAGCTTTCCAACGATATATTATAAGCCCAATTCCGATGAATATTGAGGAAGTTATGGTCAAATTACTAAACTGGGCCCGGTTTGAGCCTTATATGCGGTCCAATGATATAGGGGAGGGCCTAATATGGATTTATCATTCCTAATGCAATTAGGAATGGTTTTAGTCTTCTAGATTCTCCTAGAAGGTTCTTTTAATTCCCAATTCAATTTTCATTGATAAATTGACTTTTGTTGACTCTTTGGAATTTTAGTCAGAATAAAAGAGTGTTTTTAAGGAAAATACTATTTTATCCTCCTCTACGGTTACATTTTATCTGAATTTAGAAAACACATAAAAAGATTGATTAGCGCCGAACGCCAGCATTAGCGCTTGGCGCTAACTTCGTTTTTTCACGTCAGAACTCTGGTTCGTTTTTATCTTTTTGGTTGATTTTCTCTATAAATAGCATCCTAAAAAAACTCCGTTTTGAATCATCTATCATCTACAATCATTTCTAATCACCTATTCTCTTCTCTCTCGAAGCTAAAGCTTTCTTTCTCTCTCTTTTCTAAACCACCCTTTATCCAAAATTCCGCATTCACAAGACCTAGAAACACCTAGCCAAATTCGAAGTTGCCTTCTCCCTAGACGTGAAAGGTTTTAATTTCTGAGGGTTTGGTCCCAAATCTCTCTTTCAATTATTTAATTTAGGAAAAATTGCTCCCATTAATCTGAACTTTGCCTCGTCCGCCGAAATTAATCCCAACTTTCGTTTATTATCTACCACTCCCAACTTTAGGGGGTATTAATTTCTATTGCACCCAAATGACTTGCAACCGGTTAATCAGGTAAACATTGCTGACTTGTGATTAATTGCACACGTGTCGCAACCGGATTGGTTAAAAAATAAAAAAAAAACAAATAAAAAATGAAAAAAAAAACTAAACCACATAATACCGCAGCCCGCAGCCACCTGCCAGCCATCCCTCTTCCCCCGGAGCACCGTCCTCCTAAAGCAGCAGCCCCATGCCCCCATCCATCTCTCTTCTCTCGTGCACCAAAGCAGGGGAAAGGAAAGGGGCGCCCGCGGTGGCAGAGGCCACGCCGGCGACGAACTCGAATTGGGGTTGATTCGAAGTTTGAATTTGCGGGCTGCTCTGTTTGAATTGCCGAACTTGAGGGCGGCAGCGGGTCATGGTGAGGCTATGGGTTTCTAATTGCGGCTGCTGCTGTGCGAATTTGGGGGGTGTGAGTTGCGGGTTGGTGTAAGAACAGGGGGTTGTGGTGGCTGAGTTTTGCGGTGAAGGAGATGGAGAAGAGGGCGAAAACAGCGGGGGCTGGTGAAGATTGGGTGGGTTTGGAGGGTGGGGGAGTGGTGGGCGCCATTTTCCGGCAGCGGGGGAGGGGTTTTCGGGTGTGGGGGTGTTTTTCCAGCGGGGTAGGGGTGGGGGTGGGGTGTTTACCGGGATAGGGGTGGTGGGCCGACTTTGGTTTTTTTTTTTTTTGTTTAACTTTGTTTTCTTGTTTTTTTCGGACCTATCACGTGTTGACACGTGTCTGGCGACTTGCTATATCAGGTTAGATGACCGGTTGGGTGCAATAGAAATTAATACCCTCTAAAGTTGGGAGTGATAGATAATAAACGAAAGTTGGGATTAATTTCGGCGGACAAGGCAAAGTTCAGATTAATAGGAGCAATTTTTCCTTTAATTTAATTGTTTGTTTTATTATTTTCCTTGAAGTTACTAACGTGTGTATTTTGTTATTAGAAAGAGGTATGAGACATCCAAGTAAGTGCTTTAAAGGTTTTTATTGTTATTATGATATAGAAATCATGTCTAGGATGTTATTATGATTCCTAGTGTTATTTTAGGGCGTTTTGATCTTCCTAGTATCATGTCTAGGGTAACTTTAATATCAAGTATGATTAAAAGTATGATGCCTTTTATTTTCTTCCTAATATTTATGATCGTTAGTATCATGTTAGGGTTAAAGCTTTGATTTTTATTGCTTAGTGACATGCTAGGGTTTATTATTAATCTTGTTAGTATCATGCCTAGGATCTTGCTATTATTATGCTTTAACATTATTATGATTATTTTTATGATTATAATTGTTATAATTATTGTTATGATGATTATTTTTAATTATGATTGTTATGATTATAATTATTATTATGATGATTATTATTATGATTTTGATTTGTGATTATTATTATGTTGCTTGATTATATATATTGTTATTGCTTGATCACACCTTTTATGCATGTTTAAAGGGAATTGGTACTTGTGATCGCCAATAATAGATTTATTTGTGCATTAATATTCAACCAACATAGATAAACATGTTTAGGGTTAATCCTATTGATTGCATGTTAGTCAGAAAGCGCACATGAATACAATCAGAATAAAGTAGAGGCCTATTATTAGGGCAGGTTCAATCTCTTTTAGATGGGATTTGTACCTTCATCCCCGAACTACCAGTCATGGTTCCAGACCTATTGGAGTTGACGATCTCCTGGATCGTTAAGGGGTGTAACCTTCACCCTGTGAACGGTTTACAAGTTCCTAAAACTTGTTGGCGACTCTTTTTCTCTATCTTCCTTCCCTTTGGACGTCACCGTACTTTAGTGTATGATCACAGTGGGGTTCAAGCTAGGGGTAATGCTTGAAATATTCCCTACAATAACACTATCGTCTGGTAGTGTAAGCACTGGTGCTGTAACCAGCTTCTGTTTCAAGAGTTGGAATGCTTCCTCACACTTATCATCCCACTCAAATTTCTTGTCCTTCTCATCAGAGTAGTCATAGGTTTAACAATCTTTGAGAAATATTTCACAAAACGCCTATAATATCCTGCTAGACCTAAGATACTACGAACATCAGACACTGTTTTGGGTGTAGGCCAACCCTTCACAACTTCGATTTTGGCTGGATCTACTTCTAGGCCATCCTTAGACACAAAATGACCTAAGAATGCTACCTTTTCCAACCAAAATTCGCACTTAGAGAACTTTGCATAAATATTGTTTTCTCTTAGTTTTTGCAGAATTACCCTCAAGTGTTCTACATGCTCCTCTTCATTCTTTGAATACAGTTATAAATCATCTATGAATACTACTACGAACTTATCCATAAATTGATGAAACACCCTATTCATCAAATCCATAAAGATTGCTGGAGCATTTGTCAATCCAAATGTGTAGGTGTCGTTCGAAGTGCGCCTACGTAAAAGCATGTGCTGAATATGCTTGGCACTCTTAGGAAGTGGGAATTGACGTATACGATTAGGGACAAGGAAAGTAGGGAGCCGCCAACAAGTTTTTAAGGAACTTGTAAATCGTTCACGGATCATTATAAGGCAACCACGAGAAAGGGACAACGATAGGCAACAACGATTGACCTGTGAAGGTTACACCCCATTCATAATCCATGAGATTACTAACTCCATATGGTTTGGAACCACGAAAGGAGGATCGGGGATGATGGTACGAAGTGAGTCATGGAGTCACATTCGCCCGTATTGGCCTCTACTCGAATTTTATAGTGAAAAGTGATTCCTGCGATCTCAAAGGCATACAAACAAAGATTCAATTTGCTCCAATTTATTATTACGAAAAATTGGTTGAATATTAATGCAACATATAATTCTAAAATATTTGTGATCACTTTAATTAACAACAAGATTAAAAAGGAACCTAAACCGGTCGTCCAAATTATCTTATTAGTCGTGATTTTCAATTACATATTCCCTTTAACTTGCAATATGGTGATCAATAACTATAATAGTAGAACAAACATTAATATTGGAAGCAATTTAGCAATAATTCCAACAATATAAAATCGTTAGAAAAATAATAGAAATAAAAGGAACATAATTCTTACTTTGATTTGGTTTGCTTGCAACTATAAAATAATAAACGAGTTAGTAACTTCAAGGAAATAATAATAAAACAAGAATTAAATTAAATTAAATTAAAAAGAGTTGATTTGGGGCACAACCCTCAAATAGTTCTACCTTTCACGCCTTGGCTTAAGGACAGAACCATGAGTAAAGTATGGACTCCTTGGAGTGCTTGAAGAAGGAATTTTGAAAGAAGGAGGGTAGGCTAGTGTTTAGGCTAGAGCATAGAGGAGAGAAAATAGAGAATTAATTGATGTCCCATACATCAGAAATGAGGGGGTATTTATAGAAAAAATGTGCTGAGGGAACACAAGGAACCCTAAAAAGATAAAAACCCTAAAAAAGTATACCGCGACACGACAAAGTGTACTGTGACACGGGAAATCCCACCGTCAGACGGGAGACATTCCCGTGACACGGTGTACTGTTGTGTAACGCGGGAAATATTCAGTGAACGGGGGAGAAAACTAACGCGTTAAAGGTTTACGCGGAAAGGACACGGAAACCCCCGTGTCACAGCAGGTGTCCCTTGTCATGGGGAACCCCACCGTCAGACGGGACAGTTTCGCGTGACACGGTGGACTATTGTCGTGACGCAGGAGTTTTTAGTCCGTTTTTCTGTCTAAATTCATTTTTAACCCTAATTTCGTACAGCATTTTAAGTGTCGATTGATAATTTTGGGCCATTTCTGATTTATTATTATTATTTGGGCTAAAATAAAAAAATAAGTAAATAAAATAAATAAAAGGTTTGGGCAAAAATAAATAATAAAACAATAAAATAAAAAGGGTTTGGGCTGAAATTAAAAAACTATGCTTTGACTAAACATCAAGACTGATCCATGGATTATTTAAAAAAATTGAATTTAATTAAATACGATTTTTTAAGCACTCTCGGAATTAAATACTGAACCCGACCAATAGTGACGGTGAAAGGTTGTTCATCATTGGGTTTGGTTTCGGGGAGACATTTTTAGGTGTCTACAGAAGCCCCCACTTTGACTGAGTTTGTAGAAACGTCAGTTTCGAAAACGATAGTCAAAGTAGTCGATAGGGACAGAGAATGATTTAAGACGTTTTGCGATTCTAAATCACTCTGTATCCGCCGATACCTGCAGAAAAATGTTAATTCCACAGATAAAAGTGTAAAGGGATAGAATACGTATCTGGCACCAGTGTATCGGTGACAAATGAGTTTGGCGGCTTCCTATGCTTGAAGGAATCCACCGGATGACGTTTGTTGAAATGCTTTCAATGCCTGAGGAAAGCTGACTAAGGAATTTAGTAGCTTTTTAAGCCTGAAGAAACCTACCGGATGATACTTTCCATGCATGAGGAAATTTGACGTATGATTTTGGCTCATTCTATGCTTGAAGAATTCCACCGATAATGCCTTCCATGCTTGAGGAAAGTCGACTTGGCAGTTTTCTATACTTTAAGATAAATCCACCAATAACGCTTTCCATGCTTGAGGAAAGCCGACTTGGCAGTTCTCTATACTTGAAGAAAGATCCACCGATAACGCTTTCCATGCTTGAGGAAAGTCGACTTGGCGGTTTTCTATACTTGAAGAAAAATCCACCGATAACGTTTTCCATGCTTGAGGAAAAACCGACAACTGATGTAATCGCTGAAATTTGCAAGTGTATGATGGTTCGATTATCCCCGAATGTGGGCCCCAGATGATCCACACCTTCAAGTCGACTATCCGACCATATTAGGTGTTTAAAACGTCGACAAATTGACTTTGACGCTAGCTAGGGGTAAAATAGTAATTTTGATTCCCTTTAAATGTCAGTTAGAATTTTCCGCGTAATTTTACTGAGAAACTAACTGTCCAATTTGTGCGGAAAATCGTGCAATTTTGGTCAAAATGCCAGGAATATTCGCTGACAGCTTCAAGGAGTGTAGAGGGCACGCGCGAGACCACCGTGTCACGAAGAACAAATCCCGCGACGCGACAGGTACTCCCGTCACGCGGCATAATATCCCGTGGCGCGGGATTTATGTGGCTGCAGAAATGGTCAAATACTCGATTTTAGCGTTTTTGACCAGCTAAAATACAGTGCGCCACGTCAGAATTTTACCGTTACATGGTAACGGACCCCAAGGCACGGGAAACGGGAATGTAACAGGATGCTTTGTTGTCTTTAAATTCGAGCTTCTCTTCACCATTTTCGCCATTTCCTTTCTTCCTCTCTTTCTCCTCTCCATTTTTTTTATTTTAAGTTTCTCAGTGTACCGTGCCACGGTTTTGCTGCACCGGCGGACGGCTGACTTCATCGAGTCTCAATTTAGCCCACCGTGACACGGCGATTTTGCTGCTGTGTTCTTTTTTTTTCTCCTCTATTGCTCGCCTCTGCTGCTGTTCCAGAGCTCGTCACTGCTGTTGGGGGTCACGGTGCCGCGAGATTTAACCACCGTGTCGCGGCGGTTGCGGTGGTTGCATTACACATATCCAGCAGTTTGTTGGGCTTTTGGAGCTCAATTCTCCACCAAATTCGCTCCAATTTTGTGCTATCCTCTTCATTTCCGATTTCTTACAATAATCCAAGTAAGTTTCTCTTGTTCTTTGTCTTGAATTTCGCTTCAAGTGAGTAATTTCATGTGAAAACCCTTGAAAAATCAATTTGGGATTTTCGATTTTGAGGTTTTATGTTGAAATTTTTTAGCATGAATTAGCTTGTATATGTATGTATGTGTGTTTGTGAGCGATTTGAGACAAAAATTGCGTGATTTGGTGAAGAATTGAGAAAATCACCATTTTTTGGTACTACTTGTGTGAAATGGTGTTCTTGTTGTTCTTTTGCACTTGAAATGATGATATATAGGTTGTAGATCTTGTAAAATATGCCATGATGTGTCGATCTATTGTTTTCGTGTAATTTTGAAACATGTTTTGTTTTGTGTATGTACTACATTGTCATGGAGAACATAATATCATGCAATTAGGAGAACATAGTATTAGTTTGTCATGGAGAAACTAAATACTAGAAATAATTCCATTATTTTGCTAATTTTTAGCCTTGAGGTAAAAATTTAGCAAATAATAGAAAATGCAACTTGAAATAACCGTTTAGCTGTTTAGAATAAATAACTAAATAACTTAGGAAATGATGCTAAGCATTTAGAATTTTATTTTTTTAATAGCATGCCTAGACAACGGGATCGCGACCTTTTCACTCACGGCCGGCGTCAGGCTTTTCAGGAGGACACCCCCACAATTCCTGAGGACATGGACGACGATGCCCTAGAGACGGAGCCTCGTCCTTCTTCGAGTAGGGGCGGGTGGGTTCCACCTCCGTGGTCGTCGGATGAGTTGATTTTCTGCCGTGAGAACCACGTTTCTCACCGTCCACTTGCCGGCATAGTCGATGGCACGCTTTGCCATCACGATTCTGGAGCTGGAGATTTGATTCCTCGACTTCATGGGATTATCACGAGGGATCCTGTTACGAGCGCCTTGTGGGAATCTGCTGGTCTAGTAGACTTTTATTCGGCGATCGTAGGGTTTCGCAGCCCCCGGGGTTGTGGCACGACACTCGTTCGCGTGTTGTTGGAGTATTTTTGGGATACTACCAACACTTTTCACTTTGCTTGGGGGGATATGACATTGACCCCTCTGGATTTTAGCATGATTAGTGGTCTACGCTTCACTGACCGGGCCGTGGCGCAGATGTCTGATCTTTCTTAGGGGGCGGCTGAGGCAACCGATTTATTAGGTCCTATCGTTCAGCATATTAGGACTCAGGTGTCTCGAGGTGGTCCTAGGAGCGGGGGATCAGAGTTGGCTTCTGTTCTGGCTCGTGGTTTTGACATGGATGAGACATCACCTGAGAAGCGAGTGCGGATCTTCATTTTGATTCTCATTTCCATAACTCTTTCTCCTGATAAGAGCTCGCGTGCGCTCGTTTGCTATCTTCCTACTTTGCTCAGGATCAGTGAGATAGGATCCTTTAGCTGGGCCAGCCTCGGATATGCCGATCTTGTCTTGTCGTTACGTCATGGCTGTAGGCAGCTGAACGACCAGCCCTTGTCACTGTCTACAGTTTATGGAGAGTCATAGAGGTGACGATCTTTCCTCTTCTTGTTTTGGTTTAATTTGTTTGACTCGTGTGCTCAAAGATTACTTTTCATTGCAGCTATGGTTCTATGAGTACTTTCCGAGATTGGCCCCTCGACGGCGTCGTGGAGCGGTCGATGACTTCCCTGTCGGAGCCAGCTGGCGCTACACTTTTCCTTGGCCGGAGCTTGTGCGTATGGAGGGCGATTATGCGCAGGAATTGCTTCCCTCCTTGGCTCCTCCACCCCGTCTTCCTGAGGTATGATTTAGCTTAAGAATTTTGTTGCTAGTCTCTGTTTAAACCGTCGAATAACCTGATTATTCGATCGTATTTTAAGACGATTGTTCGCTGTGTGGGGAAGATTGAGATTCTGCCTCAATATGTCCGCTACCCAGGGCCGATTGGTATTACTGAGGACCTTATTGCTGACGCGACAGATGGTTTCAGACAGGCGCATGAGTCTTTGCCTAATGTTTTTGAGCTGGTAAGCTTTTTGATACATTATTCATCCCTTTTAATATCGCTTTTTACTGAATTTTCTCTTTGCTTTTTTCTCAGCCTACTCACCCGGAGATGATGGGCTTCATGAAGCTGGTTGACGCTTTGAAGTACTACATCATCAAGCTTCGGCGTGGTGCGAGTTATCGAGGCGGTTCTAGCGATGTTCTTGAGGTATGTTCACTTTTTTCATTTTTACCATTTTTTCTGTCTTTCGCCATTGACATCTTTTGATTTTATGTCTTTCAGGAGCGACGAAGGTCCCGCTCGCGCTCGAGGCATAGAGGCTCGGACGAGGGGGAGCCTAGTCGTGGCAGACGATTTCCTAAGGTTCGTCGGCATTCTCAGTCTCAGCAGGAGCCTCAGCTTTCTCAGCTGTTGCAGGAGGCTCAGTGGCACCAGCCTCAGTCTTCCCAGACGTTCCAGCACTTTCAGGGTCAGTGGCAGCGACAGTCGTTTTCATAGCCTGAGTTTAGGCCAGTTATCACTCCTGTAGATCAGGGCCTATACTCAGCTTCATCGTCTGGGGCGCTTCCTCCACTGATGCTAGGCTTGTTTTCAGTTCCAGTGTATGGGACGATGCCTCCACCGACGCTTCCTACTTCTTGGAGTCAGTCTACACCATTTGCCAGTTGGACAGGTCCTGCTTTGAGTTTGACTTCTACTGGAGTTAAAGGGACTAGTAGGGATACTACTCCTCGTACCCGGATGATAACGGTACTCTTTGAGTCACCGCTCCCATATTCACAGGCTGGAGATGACACTGATCCTCACTCTTCTAGTTCTACAGATTTTGGACCGAGGGTCTTTATTTGTACATACTGTGATGACACTTGACGGTGCTTATTTATTATGACTCATTTTGTACATTATTCACAGTTTATGTATTTATTAGTGTGTATTAGTGTGTGCTTGAGACTCATTGTGTGTGATTGTGTATGACGCGAAAAAAAAACGTAAGTGGACGGTACCAACCTTCCCCAAAAGAAAAAAGAAATAAAAAGAAAAGTAAAAAATGAATAAGTTTTACAACTCCTCCAAAATAAATAAGTATGGAAATGGGACAAGGTTTACAACTTCCTTAAAGAAAGAAAAAATAAAATAATAATAATAGAATTAAGAGTACATAATAAAATAATAAATAATAAAGATGAATAGAAATAATAGTTAAGTAATAAAAAATAATAAAATAATAAAATAAAATGATAAAAATAAAAATATTAATATTAAAAAAAAGGTTGAGAATTTTATTAGGAATGAAACTCTCGAAAACAGAATTAAAAAAATAAACGGTGAAGATAAAACAATAAAAATCCAGATAGATATAGGAAAAGGATAAAAAAAATGAAAACGCGTGGGCACCACGACACAGCACTGTATACCGTGTCACGGCAAAAGATGCCGTGTCGCGGCATAAATTCCCGTGACGCGGTGGGAAATCTCCTGTCACGGTGCGCGTATTCTGCAACGGTGTGCTTTACACGTATAGAAAGATAGATTCTGAGTATTTCCGAGCGTGTCTGTTATAAATAGGACCAGTATATTCGTGATATGCATAATTACGAAACATAAAATAATTAGAATTTCATATTTCAATAATAATGTCTCAGAATTTTGATAATACATTGCGCGACTGGTCTTATTCTTTGACCAATGCTGACAAAAGAGAGTTGGAATTGTTTCATGTCAGGGGCTTATTAGCCCTGAGACATGTGGCGATTGAACATGATTTTCTTAGGGCAGCATTAGACTATTGGAGTTCAGAAACACATTGTTTTAAATTTGATTACGATGAAATCTGTCCCCTGCCGGAGGAATTCGGTGCCATCTTTGGGTTTCCTGCCAGAAATCTTATTGCCATGCCTACCCTTCTTGAGTATTATTACTAAGACTTTGAATGTCATCTGAATTTGACAGATCCAGATTTAAATAGAATTGTGTGTGGTAATGAGGTAGACTTAGAAAAACTTGCAAATTTATATTTCCATCGCCCTGTCTCTGAGTCTTATCATGTATACCGTGAAGGGCTTATTTTTTTTGCATGTTTATCAAGCTTTTATTTGCAAACAGTAGGGTAGGGACATGCTTGTCTAGCATCTGTGCTTGAACATGTCGAATCTGGGAGATCTCCTATGCCTACGTGCCTTGGAGAAACTTTACGCGGCCTTGATGAAGCAAAAGCTGACCGGAAAGCCGTTAAGAAAGGCTCTCTAGTACTGCTGCAGGTAAAAACGCGCTTTGATAGCCCCGTGACACAAAACAGGCACCGTGTCACAGTGCACTTCTGCCGTGACACAGTGCATTCTACCGTGTCACGATGGATTCTGCAAAATAATTTTTATTATTTTGCAGATTTGGTTGATGGAGCGTTTAAACTTTTTGAAGCCCCCGACGATATTGAAAAATATGGTCCCAACGATCAGTCCGCAGGAAGAAGAATTACTCTTTGAACATGTCGTATGAAGATTGGAAGAATTTCTTTGCAAAGAGATAATTTTTCCATTCGTTGGGTGGTGCCTTGGTGGAGGCTTACTAGGATGGTTGGTACGAATGATACTCTGTATTGCCGTGTTCCTAGTATCTCAAGGCTGACTTTTTATTTTCCTTCTCGATTGATGCGATAATATGGACTTGAACAAGTAGTTCCATGAAAGTAATGTTCACAAGTACGAGGCATTGGATTGGAAGACCTTTGTGGACCGTTTCTGCAAGTAACCAAGCTCATCCTCCCTTATCTAGTGCATACAAGGCATGGTTGAATCCTAGAAAGAGAATGGATCGAGTCTGATCATGCAACTTTGATGTGAAGGGGCGTCTTAGAAGTAAGAAAGCGCCTCTTAAAGATCGTCTAGGTCCGAGAACACAAGGGATTGAGTTTAAGACTCCGATAATGCCTAAAAGGAAGAATTATGTGAAAGGGAAGGGTAAGGAGAAGATGGTTTATTGAGAGAAGCAATCAAAGAATTTTAAGAAAGGTGAAAGGGGTGAAAGTTCGACTAGGGGTGTGACGGTTCGGGCTACAAAAGACACATTAATGGTGAAGACCGACCTAGTTGAAAAAGAGAAGGAGGTTCCTAAAGTGAAGAAGGACTAGATCATTATTTCTTTGCTTATATGATTTATAATTTTTAAAATAAGGCGCATGATGCCAATAGTTGTAGTTACATTTATTTCAATAAAAGCATAATTATTTTCGCCTTAAATAAAAATTACAATGACTTTTTTTTTTAATTTTTTTTATTATACATCCGAGTCAAGAAGTCGGACGCAATAGAAGAATAAAAAAAACGTCGAACAAATAATAGAATTTGCAAAGTCCGCGTTACTAAAAAAATCGAAAAATATGAGATTCCACCGTGCCACGGTGGAGACTGCCGTGCCATGGTGGAAATTCTTATGGCGCGGCAATCAATTTTTTTTTATTTTTTTAATTTTTTTGCTGCAGTTCCACGTGCCACGGCGGAGACTGCCGTGACACGGTGGAAATTCCCGTGGCACGACAATAAATCATTTATTTATTTTTTTTATTTTTGCTGCAGTTCCATCATGCCACGGTGGAGATTGCCGTGACACGGTGGAAATTCTCGTGGCGCGGCAATCAAAATTTTTTTTTTGCTGCAGTTCCACCGTGCCACGGTGGTAGCTTCCGTGACACGGTTCAAAATCCCGTGCCACGGTGGACTTCCGAGCAATTTTTTTAGCTCGATTTTGTCGTGACGCAATGTTGAACTGGCGCGTATACTTGATCGACGGAGGAAGGATTTTATTTTTTAAAGTGGTCGGGCCCCCTTGAGGGGTTGCCTACGTATCCTTAAAAAGGAATCAGGCCAAACGTAGCTCTATTGGGTCATGAACCCATGCAACTAGGCATAGAATTTCTTGAGTTGATCCAAGTTGGTTAAATTGTGGAAACCGTTACCATCCATGTCTACCAATTGTGCTGCTCTGCCAGACAAGATGGATTTAACAATGTACGGACCTGACCAATTTGGTCTGAATTTTCCTCTTGGACCCAACACATTTTTTCGAAGTGCCTTAAGCACTAAGTTACCTTCTTTGATGTTTCTAGTCTTGACTTTTTTATTGAAATGTCGCGCCATACGCTGTTTGTAGGTTTGGACATGATGCAAAGCTGCCAAGCGTTTTTCGTCAAGTAAGACTAGTTCATCATATCTTGCTCTAATCCAGTCGACTTCATCTAGTTGGCTTTCCAACGCGCTTCAGAGATAAGGGATTTCGAGCTCTATTGGTTGTACAGCTTCAACTCCAAAGACCAAAGAGAAAAGAGATAAGGGATCTCCAGGATCGTTAAGGGGTGTAACCTTCACCCTGTGAACGGTTTACAAGTTCCTAAAACTTGTTGGCGACTCTTTTTCTCTATCTTCCTTCCCTTTGGACGTCACCGTACTTTAGTGTATGATCACAGTGGGGTTCAAGCTAGGGGTAATGCTTGAAATATTCCCTACAATAACACTATCGTCTGGTAGTGTAAGCACTGGTGCTGTAACCAGCTTCTGTTTCAAGAGTTGGAATGCTTCCTCACACTTATCATCCCACTCAAATTTCTTGTCCTTCTCATCAGAGTAGTCATAGGTTTAACAATCTTTGAGAAATATTTCACAAAACGCCTATAATATCCTGCTAGACCTAAGATACTACGAACATCAGACACTATTTTGGGTGTAGGCCAACCCTTCACAACTTCGATTTTGGCTGGATCTACTTCTAGGCCATCCTTAGACACAAAATGACCTAAGAATGCTACCTTTTCCAACCAAAATTCGCACTTAGAGAACTTTGCATAAATATTGTTTTCTCTTAGTTTTTGCAGAATTACCCTCAAGTGTTCTACATGCTCCTCTTCATTCTTTGAATACAGTTATAAATCATCTATGAATACTACTACGAACTTATCCATAAATTGATGAAACACCCTATTCATCAAATCCATAAAGATTGCTGGAGCATTTGTCAATCCAAATGTGTAGGTGTCGTTCGAAGTGCGCCTACGTAAAAGCATGTGCTGAATATGCTTGGCACTCTTAGGAAGTGGGAATTGACGTATACGATTAGGGACAAGGAAAGTAGGGAGCCGCCAACAAGTTTTTAAGGAACTTGTAAATCGTTCACGGATCATTATAAGGCAACCACGAGAAAGGGACAACGATAGGCAACAACGATTGACCTGTGAAGGTTACACCCCATTCATAATCCATGAGATTACTAACTCCATATGGTTTGGAACCACGAAAGGAGGATCGGGGATGATGGTACGAAGTGAGTCATGGAGTCACATTCGCCCGTATTGGCCTCTACTCGAATTTTATAGTGAAAAGTGATTCCTGCGATCTCAAAGGCATACAAACAAAGATTCAATTTGCTCCAATTTATTATTACGAAAAATTGGTTGAATATTAATGCAACATATAATTCTAAAATATTTGTGATCACTTTAATTAACAACAAGATTAAAAAGGAACCTAAACCGGTCGTCCAAATTATCTTATTAGTCGTGATTTTCAATTACATATTCCCTTTAACTTGCAATATGGTGATCAATAACTATAATAGTAGAACAAACATTAATATTGGAAGCAATTTAGCAATAATTCCAACAATATAAAATCGTTAGAAAAATAATAGAAATAAAAGGAACATAATTCTTACTTTGATTTGGTTTGCTTGCAACTATAAAATAATAAACGAGTTAGTAACTTCAAGGAAATAATAATAAAACAAGAATTAAATTAAATTAAATTAAAAAGAGTTGATTTGGGGCACAACCCTCAAATAGTTCTACCTTTCACGCCTTGGCTTAAGGACAGAACCATGAGTAAAGTATGGACTCCTTGGAGTGCTTGAAGAAGGAATTTTGAAAGAAGGAGGGTAGGCTAGTGTTTAGGCTAGAGCATAGAGGAGAGAAAATAGAGAATTAATTGATGTCCCATACATCAGAAATGAGGGGGTATTTATAGAAAAAATGTGCTGAGGGAACACAAGGAACCCTAAAAAGATAAAAACCCTAAAAAAGTATACCGCGACACGACAAAGTGTACTGTGACACGGGAAATCCCACCGTCAGACGGGAGACATTCCCGTGACACGGTGTACTGTTGTGTAACGCGGGAAATATTCAGTGAACGGGGGAGAAAACTAACGCGTTAAAGGTTTACGCGGAAAGGACACGGAAACCCCCGTGTCACAGCAGGTGTCCCTTGTCATGGGGAACCCCACCGTCAGACGGGACAGTTTCGCGTGACACGGTGGACTATTGTCGTGACGCAGGAGTTTTTAGTCCGTTTTTCTGTCTAAATTCATTTTTAACCCTAATTTCGTACAGCATTTTAAGTGTCGATTGATAATTTTGGGCCATTTCTGATTTATTATTATTATTTGGGCTAAAATAAAAAAATAAGTAAATAAAATAAATAAAAGGTTTGGGCAAAAATAAATAATAAAACAATAAAATAAAAAGGGTTTGGGCTGAAATTAAAAAACTATGCTTTGACTAAACATCAAGACTGATCCATGGATTATTTAAAAAAATTGAATTTAATTAAATACGATTTTTTAAGCACTCTCGGAATTAAATACTGAACCCGACCAATAGTGACGGTGAAAGGTTGTTCATCATTGGGTTTGGTTTCGGGGAGACATTTTTAGGTGTCTACAGAAGCCCCCACTTTGACTGAGTTTGTAGAAACGTCAGTTTCGAAAACGATAGTCAAAGTAGTCGATAGGGACAGAGAATGATTTAAGACGTTTTGCGATTCTAAATCACTCTGTATCCGCCGATACCTGCAGAAAAATGTTAATTCCACAGATAAAAGTGTAAAGGGATAGAATACGTATCTGGCACCAGTGTATCGGTGACAAATGAGTTTGGCGGCTTCCTATGCTTGAAGGAATCCACCGGATGACGTTTGTTGAAATGCTTTCAATGCCTGAGGAAAGCTGACTAAGGAATTTAGTAGCTTTTTAAGCCTGAAGAAACCTACCGGATGATACTTTCCATGCATGAGGAAATTTGACGTATGATTTTGGCTCATTCTATGCTTGAAGAATTCCACCGATAATGCCTTCCATGCTTGAGGAAAGTCGACTTGGCAGTTTTCTATACTTTAAGATAAATCCACCAATAACGCTTTCCATGCTTGAGGAAAGCCGACTTGGCAGTTCTCTATACTTGAAGAAAGATCCACCGATAACGCTTTCCATGCTTGAGGAAAGTCGACTTGGCGGTTTTCTATACTTGAAGAAAAATCCACCGATAACGTTTTCCATGCTTGAGGAAAAACCGACAACTGATGTAATCGCTGAAATTTGCAAGTGTATGATGGTTCGATTATCCCCGAATGTGGGCCCCAGATGATCCACACCTTCAAGTCGACTATCCGACCATATTAGGTGTTTAAAACGTCGACAAATTGACTTTGACGCTAGCTAGGGGTAAAATAGTAATTTTGATTCCCTTTAAATGTCAGTTAGAATTTTCCGCGTAATTTTACTGAGAAACTAACTGTCCAATTTGTGCGGAAAATCGTGCAATTTTGGTCAAAATGCCAGGAATATTCGCTGACAGCTTCAAGGAGTGTAGAGGGCACGCGCGAGACCACCGTGTCACGAAGAACAAATCCCGCGACGCGACAGGTACTCCCGTCACGCGGCATAATATCCCGTGGCGCGGGATTTATGTGGCTGCAGAAATGGTCAAATACTCGATTTTAGCGTTTTTGACCAGCTAAAATACAGTGCGCCACGTCAGAATTTTACCGTTACATGGTAACGGACCCCAAGGCACGGGAAACGGGAATGTAACAGGATGCTTTGTTGTCTTTAAATTCGAGCTTCTCTTCACCATTTTCGCCATTTCCTTTCTTCCTCTCTTTCTCCTCTCCATTTTTTTTATTTTAAGTTTCTCAGTGTACCGTGCCACGGTTTTGCTGCACCGGCGGACGGCTGACTTCATCGAGTCTCAATTTAGCCCACCGTGACACGGCGATTTTGCTGCTGTGTTCTTTTTTTTTCTCCTCTATTGCTCGCCTCTGCTGCTGTTCCAGAGCTCGTCACTGCTGTTGGGGGTCACGGTGCCGCGAGATTTAACCACCGTGTCGCGGCGGTTGCGGTGGTTGCATTACACATATCCAGCAGTTTGTTGGGCTTTTGGAGCTCAATTCTCCACCAAATTCGCTCCAATTTTGTGCTATCCTCTTCATTTCCGATTTCTTACAATAATCCAAGTAAGTTTCTCTTGTTCTTTGTCTTGAATTTTGCTTCAAGTGAGTAATTTCATGTGAAAACCCTTGAAAAATCAATTTGGGATTTTCGATTTTGAGGTTTTATGTTGAAATTTTTTAGCATGAATTAGCTTGTATATGTATGTATGTGTGTTTGTGAGCGATTTGAGACAAAAATTGCGTGATTTGGTGAAGAATTGAGAAAATCACCATTTTTTGGTACTACTTGTGTGAAATGGTGTTCTTGTTGTTCTTTTGCACTTGAAATGATGATATATAGGTTGTAGATCTTGTAAAATATGCCATGATGTGTCGATCTATTGTTTTCGTGTAATTTTGAAACATGTTTTGTTTTGTGTATGTACTACATTGTCATGGAGAACATAATATCATGCAATTAGGAGAACATAGTATTAGTTTGTCATGGAGAAACTAAATACTAGAAATAATTCCATTATTTTGCTAATTTTTAGCCTTGAGGTAAAAATTTAGCAAATAATAGAAAATGCAACTTGAAATAACCGTTTAGCTGTTTAGAATAAATAACTAAATAACTTAGGAAATGATGCTAAGCATTTAGAATTTTATTTTTTTAATAGCATGCCTAGACAACGGGATCGCGACCTTTTCACTCACGGCCGGCGTCAGGCTTTTCAGGAGGACACCCCCACAATTCCTGAGGACATGGACGACGATGCCCTAGAGACGGAGCCTCGTCCTTCTTCGAGTAGGGGCGGGTGGGTTCCACCTCCGTGGTCGTCGGATGAGTTGATTTTCTGCCGTGAGAACCACGTTTCTCACCGTCCACTTGCCGGCATAGTCGATGGCACGCTTTGCCATCACGATTCTGGAGCTGGAGATTTGATTCCTCGACTTCATGGGATTATCACGAGGGATCCTGTTACGAGCGCCTTGTGGGAATCTGCTGGTCTAGTAGACTTTTATTCGGCGATCGTAGGGTTTCGCAGCCCCCGGGGTTGTGGCACGACACTCGTTCGCGTGTTGTTGGAGTATTTTTGGGATACTACCAACACTTTTCACTTTGCTTGGGGGGATATGACATTGACCCCTCTGGATTTTAGCATGATTAGTGGTCTACGCTTCACTGACCGGGCCGTGGCGCAGATGTCTGATCTTTCTTAGGGGGCGGCTGAGGCAACCGATTTATTAGGTCCTATCGTTCAGCATATTAGGACTCAGGTGTCTCGAGGTGGTCCTAGGAGCGGGGGATCAGAGTTGGCTTCTGTTCTGGCTCGTGGTTTTGACATGGATGAGACATCACCTGAGAAGCGAGTGCGGATCTTCATTTTGATTCTCATTTCCATAACTCTTTCTCCTGATAAGAGCTCGCGTGCGCTCGTTTGCTATCTTCCTACTTTGCTCAGGATCAGTGAGATAGGATCCTTTAGCTGGGCCAGCCTCGGATATGCCGATCTTGTCTTGTCGTTACGTCATGGCTGTAGGCAGCTGAACGACCAGCCCTTGTCACTGTCTACAGTTTATGGAGAGTCATAGAGGTGACGATCTTTCCTCTTCTTGTTTTGGTTTAATTTGTTTGACTCGTGTGCTCAAAGATTACTTTTCATTGCAGCTATGGTTCTATGAGTACTTTCCGAGATTGGCCCCTCGACGGCGTCGTGGAGCGGTCGATGACTTCCCTGTCGGAGCCAGCTGGCGCTACACTTTTCCTTGGCCGGAGCTTGTGCGTATGGAGGGCGATTATGCGCAGGAATTGCTTCCCTCCTTGGCTCCTCCACCCCGTCTTCCTGAGGTATGATTTAGCTTAAGAATTTTGTTGCTAGTCTCTGTTTAAACCGTCGAATAACCTGATTATTCGATCGTATTTTAAGACGATTGTTCGCTGTGTGGGGAAGATTGAGATTCTGCCTCAATATGTCCGCTACCCAGGGCCGATTGGTATTACTGAGGACCTTATTGCTGACGCGACAGATGGTTTCAGACAGGCGCATGAGTCTTTGCCTAATGTTTTTGAGCTGGTAAGCTTTTTGATACATTATTCATCCCTTTTAATATCGCTTGTTACTGAATTTTCTCTTTGCTTTTTTCTCAGCCTACTCACCCGGAGATGATGGGCTTCATGAAGCTGGTTGACGCTTTGAAGTACTACATCATCAAGCTTCGGCGTGGTGCGAGTTATCGAGGCGGTTCTAGCGATGTTCTTGAGGTATGTTCACTTTTTTCATTTTTACCATTTTTTCTGTCTTTCGCCATTGACATCTTTTGATTTTATGTCTTTCAGGAGCGACGAAGGTCCCGCTCGCGCTCGAGGCATAGAGGCTCGGACGAGGGGGAGCCTAGTCGTGGCAGACGATTTCCTAAGGTTCGTCGGCATTCTCAGTCTCAGCAGGAGCCTCAGCTTTCTCAGCTGTTGCAGGAGGCTCAGTGGCACCAGCCTCAGTCTTCCCAGACGTTCCAGCACTTTCAGGGTCAGTGGCAGCGACAGTCGTTTTCATAGCCTGAGTTTAGGCCAGTTATCACTCCTGTAGATCAGGGCCTATACTCAGCTTCATCGTCTGGGGCGCTTCCTCCACTGATGCTAGGCTTGTTTTCAGTTCCAGTGTATGGGACGATGCCTCCACCGACGCTTCCTACTTCTTGGAGTCAGTCTACACCATTTGCCAGTTGGACAGGTCCTGCTTTGAGTTTGACTTCTACTGGAGTTAAAGGGACTAGTAGGGATACTACTCCTCGTACCCGGATGATAACGGTACTCTTTGAGTCACCGCTCCCATATTCACAGGCTGGAGATGACACTGATCCTCACTCTTCTAGTTCTACAGATTTTGGACCGAGGGTCTTTATTTGTACATACTGTGATGACACTTGACGGTGCTTATTTATTATGACTCATTTTGTACATTATTCACAGTTTATGTATTTATTAGTGTGTATTAGTGTGTGCTTGAGACTCATTGTGTGTGATTGTGTATGACGCGAAAAAAAACGTAAGTGGACGGTACCAACCTTCCCCAAAAGAAAAAAGAAATAAAAAGAAAAGTAAAAAATGAATAAGTTTTACAACTCCTCCAAAATAAATAAGTATGGAAATGGGACAAGGTTTACAACTTCCTTAAAGAAAGAAAAAATAAAATAATAATAATAGAATTAAGAGTACATAATAAAATAATAAATAATAAAGATGAATAGAAATAATAGTTAAGTAATAAAAAATAATAAAATAATAAAATAAAATGATAAAAATAAAAATATTAATATTAAAAAAAAGGTTGAGAATTTTATTAGGAATGAAACTCTCGAAAACAGAATTAAAAAAATAAACGGTGAAGATAAAACAATAAAAATCCAGATAGATATAGGAAAAGGATAAAAAAAATGAAAACGCGTGGGCACCACGACACAGCACTGTATACCGTGTCACGGCAAAAGATGCCGTGTCGCGGCATAAATTCCCGTGACGCGGTGGGAAATCTCCTGTCACGGTGCGCGTATTCTGCAACGGTGTGCTTTACACGTATAGAAAGATAGATTCTGAGTATTTCCGAGCGTGTCTGTTATAAATAGGACCAGTATATTCGTGATATGCATAATTACGAAACATAAAATAATTAGAATTTCATATTTCAATAATAATGTCTCAGAATTTTGATAATACATTGCGCGACTGGTCTTATTCTTTGACCAATGCTGACAAAAGAGAGTTGGAATTGTTTCATGTCAGGGGCTTATTAGCCCTGAGACATGTGGCGATTGAACATGATTTTCTTAGGGCAGCATTAGACTATTGGAGTTCAGAAACACATTGTTTTAAATTTGATTACGATGAAATCTGTCCCCTGCCGGAGGAATTCGGTGCCATCTTTGGGTTTCCTGCCAGAAATCTTATTGCCATGCCTACCCTTCTTGAGTATTATTACTAAGACTTTGAATGTCATCTGAATTTGACAGATCCAGATTTAAATAGAATTGTGTGTGGTAATGAGGTAGACTTAGAAAAACTTGCAAATTTATATTTCCATCGCCCTGTCTCTGAGTCTTATCATGTATACCGTGAAGGGCTTATTTTTTTTGCATGTTTATCAAGCTTTTATTTGCAAACAGTAGGGTAGGGACATGCTTGTCTAGCATCTGTGCTTGAACATGTCGAATCTGGGAGATCTCCTATGCCTACGTGCCTTGGAGAAACTTTACGCGGCCTTGATGAAGCAAAAGCTGACCGGAAAGCCGTTAAGAAAGGCTCTCTAGTACTGCTGCAGGTAAAAACGCGCTTTGATAGCCCCGTGACACAAAACAGGCACCGTGTCACAGTGCACTTCTGCCGTGACACAGTGCATTCTACCGTGTCACGATGGATTCTGCAAAATAATTTTTATTATTTTGCAGATTTGGTTGATGGAGCGTTTAAACTTTTTGAAGCCCCCGACGATATTGAAAAATATGGTCCCAACGATCAGTCCGCAGGAAGAAGAATTACTCTTTGAACATGTCGTATGAAGATTGGAAGAATTTCTTTGCAAAGAGATAATTTTTCCATTCGTTGGGTGGTGCCTTGGTGGAGGCTTACTAGGATGGTTGGTACGAATGATACTCTGTATTGCCGTGTTCCTAGTATCTCAAGGCTGACTTTTTATTTTCCTTCTCGATTGATGCGATAATATGGACTTGAACAAGTAGTTCCATGAAAGTAATGTTCACAAGTACGAGGCATTGGATTGGAAGACCTTTGTGGACCGTTTCTGCAAGTAACCAAGCTCATCCTCCCTTATCTAGTGCATACAAGGCATGGTTGAATCCTAGAAAGAGAATGGATCGAGTCTGATCATGCAACTTTGATGTGAAGGGGCGTCTTAGAAGTAAGAAAGCGCCTCTTAAAGATCGTCTAGGTCCGAGAACACAAGGGATTGAGTTTAAGACTCCGATAATGCCTAAAAGGAAGAATTATGTGAAAGGGAAGGGTAAGGAGAAGATGGTTTATTGAGAGAAGCAATCAAAGAATTTTAAGAAAGGTGAAAGGGGTGAAAGTTCGACTAGGGGTGTGACGGTTCGGGCTACAAAAGACACATTAATGGTGCAGACCGACCTAGTTGAAAAAGAGAAGGAGGTTCCTAAAGTGAAGAAGGACTAGATCATTATTTCTTTGCTTATATGATTTATAATTTTTAAAATAAGGCGCATGATGCCAATAGTTGTAGTTACATTTATTTCAATAAAAGCATAATTATTTTCGCCTTAAATAAAAATTACAATGACTTTTTTTTTTAATTTTTTTTATTATACATCCGAGTCAAGAAGTCGGACGCAATAGAAGAATAAAAAAAAACGTCGAACAAATAATAGAATTTGCAAAGTCCGCGTTACTAAAAAAATCGAAAAATATGAGATTCCACCGTGCCACGGTGGAGACTGCCGTGCCATGGTGGAAATTCTTATGGCGCGGCAATCAATTTTTTTTTATTTTTTTTATTTTTTTGCTGCAGTTCCACGTGCCACGGCGGAGACTGCCGTGACACGGTGGAAATTCCCGTGGCACGACAATAAATCATTTATTTATTTTTTTTATTTTTGCTGCAGTTCCATCATGCCACGGTGGAGATTGCCGTGACACGGTGGAAATTCTCGTGGCGCGGCAATCAAAATTTTTTTTTTGCTGCAGTTCCACCGTGCCACGGTGGTAGCTTCCGTGACACGGTTGAAAATCCCGTGCCACGGTGGACTTCCGAGCAATTTTTTTAGCTCGATTTTGTCGTGACGCAATGTTGAACTGGCGCGTATACTTGATCGACGGAGGAAGGATTTTATTTTTTAAAGTGGTCGGGCCCCCTTGAGGGGTTGCCTACGTATCCTTAAAAAGGAATCAGGCCAAACGTAGCTCTATTGGGTCATGAACCCATGCAACTAGGCATAGAATTTCTTGAGTTGATCCAAGTTGGTTAAATTGTGGAAACCGTTACCATCCATGTCTACCAATTGTGCTGCTCTGCCAGACAAGATGGATTTAACAATGTACGGACCTGACCAATTTGGTCTGAATTTTCCTCTTGGACCCAACACATTTTTTCGAAGTGCCTTAAGCACTAAGTTACCTTCTTTGATGTTTCTAGTCTTGACTTTTTTATTGAAATGTCGCGCCATACGCTGTTTGTAGGTTTGGA
This sequence comes from Chenopodium quinoa, assembly GCF_001683475.1. Classification (NCBI taxonomy): domain Eukaryota; kingdom Viridiplantae; phylum Streptophyta; class Magnoliopsida; order Caryophyllales; family Amaranthaceae; genus Chenopodium; species Chenopodium quinoa. Next base: position 1,380,351 of record NW_018745324.1, read on the forward strand.
CATGATGCAAAGCTGCCAAGCGTTTTTCGTCAAGTAAGACTAGTTCATCATATCTTGCTCTAATCCAGTCGACTTCATCTAGTTGGCTTTCCAACGCGCTTCAGAGATAAGGGATTTCGAGCTCTATTGGTTGTACAGCTTCAACTCCAAAGACCAAAGAGAAAAGGGTAGCCCCCATTGATGTACGAACAGAGGTTCGATAACCCCAAAGGTCGAAATGTAGCTTACTTGGCCAATCTTTGTAACTTTTCGTCATCTTTTCGATGATAGTTTTCACGTTTTTGTTGGCTAATTCGACCGCACCATTTGTTTGTGGTCTGTAGGGTGATGATCTATGATGCTTGATATGATATTTCTGTAACAGTTCCGCGCATTCGGCTTGGAAATGCGTTCCATTAGCACTAATCATCTCATGAGGTACCCCATAGCGGCATATGATATTTTTCTCAATGAATTGAGCTACATGTTTCGCCGTTAACTTAGCATATGAGGCAGCTTCGACCCATTTGGTGAAATAGTCAATTGCTACGAGGATAAATTCATGCCCCCCTTGTCCTTGTGGCGTTATCTTTCCAATGATGTCGATACCCCAAGTGGAGAAAGGCCATGGAGAAGTATATGTGTAGAGAAGCGAAGGTGGAACGTGTTTTAAATTTGCATAGACTTGACATTTCATACATTTCTTGACATATTCGTGACAATCTCTCTCCATGGTAGTCCAATAATAACCTTGTCGTTGAATCTTCTGGACTAACATCTTAGCATTCATATGCGTCCCACATATGCCGGCATGAAGATTTTCCATGGTTTTGTGTGCTTCTTTCTTAGCTATGCATAAGAGATTTCTCCCTAGTTCAGTCCTTTTGTGGAGTTCTCCCCTAATGAGCACATACTATGAGGCCAGGAGCCTAAAAGCACGGCGTTCCCTTTTATCAGTATTAGGAGGATATTCTTCTTTTGTCACGTAGTTAAGGATATCTGTATACCATGGCTCTTCATCTTCTTCTTGTGATTCTTGTTCGTCATCAAGTGCGTGAACATATGCCGGCTCATATCTTCTTTTTATGGTCAATGGCATTCTAATTGTATCTGTTGGTATTCACACCATTGATGCTAATTTAGCCAGTGCGTCGACAAACTGGTTTTCTTCTCTAGGCAAGTACTTATATTCCACTTCATCTAGTTGCTCCGTGAGAGTTTCCAGATGAGCTTGATACGTAGCGAGACTTTCATTTCTCACCTTCCATCTCTTGGAGATATGGTTAATGATTAGTGATGAATCACCGTAGATTCTGAGCTTCTTAATTCCTAAGGCCACAGCTGTTTCTAATCCCAAAATGCATGCCTCATACTCTACGGCATTTTTGGTGACATCAAAGTCTAGCTTCATGGAAATTGGGATATGCTCTTCATTGGGTGACACGAGCAAGACTCCTACACCACAACCTTTTTAGTTTGAAGCTCCGTCAAAGTAGAGCGTCCAGCTGTCATCCTCGGTCATGAGTAAATCTTCTTCAGGGAAATCGTACTCATCTTCTTCTTTCTCAACTTCTTTTAGCAGAAAATTTGCTAAGAAGTCAGAAATCGCAGAACCTTTAATGGCTTTTTTGTGGTATAAATTTCAAGTCAAACTGAGAAAGGTTGACTATCCACCTTGATAATCTGCCATTGAGTGTTGCTTTTTCGAACAGGTATTTGAGAGGATCCATCTTAGACACAACATGCACTGTATGAGTGAGCATGTAATGTCTTAGTTTCTGTGCGGCCCACACAAGTGCGAGACACAACTTTTCAAGCGGTGTGTGTCGTGTCTCATATCCTTGAAGCTTCTTGCTTAAATAGTAAATTACATCCTACTTTCTTTCGATCTCTTGTGCTAGCATTGCCCCCATCTTTTCTCTTATGACCGTAAGGTAGAGTCGAAGAGGAAAGTCAGGTATTGCTGGCGCTAGCACGGGTGGGTTTGCCGGGTACTCTTTGATTTTGTCGAAAGTTTTTTGGCAATCGTCATCCCATGTGACTGGGACATTTTTCTTAAGCTTCTTGAATATAGGTTCACATATCGCCGTGATTTTTGATATAAACCTACTTATATATTGCAGCCTTCCAATGAAGCCTCGAATTTCTTTCTCATTCTTGGGTGGTGGCATGGCCATGATCGCTTTGACTTTTGTGGGATCAATTTCAATCCCTCGAGAAACTGATCACATAACCAAGTAGTTTTCCTGACGTGACCCCAAATGCACACTTTGCCGGATTTAATCTCATGTTGTACTTGCGGAGTCTTTCAAAGAACTTGCGAAGTGCAATGATGTGGCCTGGGCGATCTTTTCACTTAACGATCATATCATCGACATAGACCTCCACCTCTTTGTGCATCATATCATGTAACAATGTTGTGGCTGCTCTTTGGTAGGTGGCACCCGCGTTTTTCAACCCGAACAACATTACCATATAGTAATATGTACCCCATTGTGTGATGAATGTGGTTTTCTCCATATCTTCCTTGGCCATTAATACTTGATTATATCCGCCGTAGTCGTCCATGAACGATAAGAGTGCATGGTTTCCTGTGTTATCGACCAGAATGTCAATGTGAGGTATAGGGAACCCATCTTTCGGGCTTGCCTTATTGAGGTCCCTGTAATCAACACACATTCTAATCCTTCCATCCTTCTTCGGAACTGAAACCACATTTGCTATCCACTCTGGATACTTGGATACTTTGATGAAACCTACAGCCAATTGCTTTCTGATTTCTTCTTTAATTTTGAGGGCCACATCCGGTTTCATACGGCACAACTTTTGTTTGACGGGCTTCATACCTTGGTATATCCCTGTCAATTCCTGGCATATCTTGGTATGACCAAGAAAATACATCAACAAATACACTAAGCAAGTTAATTAGCTCTTTGCGTTCAACTTGACTTAGTGTTAATCTAATTTTTACTTCTTTGATAGTCGTATCATTGGAAATATTAACTGTTTTTGTATCTTCAATAACTGTTGTTTTATTTTCGTGTTCTTCCATTGCTTTTATTATTTCTCTATCATTTTCATCATTAGCAAAGCAATATTGATCAGGGTTAGGGGAATGACACACATCATAAGTAAAGGTATTCATTTTATTGAATTCATCGGTCAATACATCAAGAGGGGCAAGGTCAGCTGCGACCTCACTGGAATTATTTGGGATAGAAAGAGAAGACTCAACAAGAGACTCGGGATTGGACTATATATCAGAAAGAGGGTCAGCCTCAGACCCTAAGGACTCGTCTAAAGACTTAGACTCAGACTCGGACTCGGACCCAGACCAATCAGACTCATCAAACATAGGACCTTCGCCAGCGGTTATTTCCAATTTCTCTCCGCTTGGCGTAGTGATCTTCATTGTCTTGCGCCATCCCTTTGAAATATCACCAGTCTGGACGATTAACTCGGAGGGGTCAAAATCCTTGCTTGATATAACAGCTTGAATGAGCTCGGAATCATCATTGCAGACAGGCTTGGATTCATTCTTTTCTATTCCAAAAAGAAGGTTAATGTTTAGATCATCAGATATTGGACTAGCTGGTTTCTCAATTGTGAAGAGTTCTTCGCCTTCATCGACGAAGTCACAATTAAGGAACATCTCGAATCCTAGTTCACGCTTCCCATCGTGGACGAAAGGCTTAGGGAATTCATAGCATGGGAAGTCTTCCCCTTCTTTGATATATTGACCATTGAGGGTGAATGGATACGGATCCATGACCATTTCCGTCTTCATGGTTCGAGCATTATTGCGAGCCTTCATTTTAAGGAGGGCTTGTTTCACATCTTCTTTTGTTTGCTTGAATCCCAAGCCAAAGGTATGTTTCTTAAGTGCACCAGGATGGCCCCAAAGTTTAGCCATTTTCTTTTTGAGTCCGAGATTCATTCAAGGGAAATGCCCTTGCTTCTTCATAATGGCATTAACATTGGTATTCGAATAAGGATTAAAGTCGAGATGACACTTCTCCTCTTCTTCGATCATGAGAACATCATCGAGTGAAAACCCCCAGAGATCTTCATCTTCTTCGTCATGTTCAAAATGGACGATGGGAGTATCGATAACTTGAATCCACATGGGGGAGGCATCAATGGTAACTGGAACCCCTCCAACTATGGCTTTCACTTTCTGGTGCAACGACAATGGATCGCCTTTAGCTCATGAAGCCAAGGACGTCCTAACAACAGATTGAAAGAAGCCTTACTGTTCACAACCTGAAACTTGGTGCGACGTTCAATGGCTCCAGTAGTTATGTTTAGCATGATAGTACCCACGGCTTGACGGCGAGTATTATCATAAGCGTGAATCCCCTGAGTAGAGGGAGTCATTTCTTCATTTTTTTATTCCCAACTTCTTTGCGGTGCAGAGTGGGCATACATTGATTGCAGAGCCATTATCAACCTGGATCATAGGAACATTCATCTGCCTACACACCACAATGAGGTGTAAGGCCTTATTATGTTGGTCCCCTTCTGGGGGTAGATCCTTATCAGAAAAGGTAATCAAATTTCTAGTACTCGGCAGTTCAGTAGTGAGAAAGTTGACCAGTCCTTGAGGAGTCATATCATCATCAACTCCTATTTTCACCAGAGCATTCATCACAGCCTTTCGATGCTCGCTCGTGAGAGGTGGCCAAAAGCTTCAACACATTCATTTCCACCTTGGTCTTTTGTAATTGTTTGACCACATCGTTGTTCACAGGGTCGATGGGATCAACAATTGGTTGTGATTGTGGTGGAGGTGGAGGTTGACTAGGTTGTTGCAACCGTCCACTTCAGGTGATAACCTTGACCTCAAGGTCTCCCCAAACATCTTCACTTGTGCCAAGATACAAACATGCTATATCCTTGAGATAGACGTCTTCATCGTCACTACCCCAAATTCCATTCACTTCTTCATAGCATGAGACAAATACAACTTCCGGTAAAGGTTCAATCACATGTTGAATGAGTATATACGGATCAAAGGAGAATTAATTTCCCATGATAGCCAAAGCATCAGAAAGAGGACCTATTTGAATGTTAGGCTTCTTGCCCCCTGGAGGGACAGGAAGTTGATTAGTATCAAACAGGTCTTGGATCGCATCCTTCAACCTCCAACACTTCTCAGTATTATGACCCTTGCCTTGATGAAACTTGCAATAAGAATCGGGGTCATAGCTAGCGGTTCTATTCTCTGGTCAAGGTTCTGGAAACGGTCTAATTAGCATAATCAGTCCTTGACTATGCAAGCGGTTAAAAGCAGCATCATAAGTCATTCCTAAAGGCGTGTAAACCCTCCTTTGCCTTTGGAATCTTTGAAAAGGAGCATTAAGGGCCAGCACATCATTGATATTGAAAGTTGGTAGCATTATTGGGCTTGGAAGACGAATAAGAACGATTGTCATTCTTCTTGTTTTTCCAAGTGTTGTTGTTATTATTGTTGCTACCAGCAGCCTTCATCAATTCATCTTCGATATTGATTTCAATATTGTATACAGCTTCAAAGGTACTCGAAGGTAGAAACTTCAAGTGCTGCTTGTACTTGTGAGTCAAATTGGAAATAAACAAGCGAATCGTCTCTTTTTCCTTGGGGGGATCCACCAAGAGCGCAGCTGTTTCCCTCCACCTGCTTAAGTAAGTGGTGAAGCCTTCATTCTCTTTCTGTCTGAGAATGGAGAGTTCAGGTTCAGAAGTCTTGTCCTGAATGTTACATTTGTAACGATTCATGAAGCTTTCAGCAACATCCTCCCATGTCGCAACATGTTTGGATTCCAGAGAGTAAAACCATTGTTGACAGGCATGCTCTAGGGAAAGAGGGAACACAGTAGGGAAGAGTGTCACATCTACTCCTTTAAGAGCCATGGCCACATAAAAGGCCTTCAAATGGAAAAGCGTATTATCAGTAGGCTTGAACTTGGGAATGTCAGCAGTGAAAAACTTCCCATGAAGCTTGTCTCTTATGGACGAAGAGGTGACAGGTTGCTCTGCATAAGTGAATTCTTCAGAATTCTTACTCATTTGTTCCGTAATCTTGTCCATTGCAGCGACAATTACATTATTCTGTTTGTCTTGCTCTACCGTGTTGACTCTAGTGGTGAGTGTTTGCATCATGTTAGACAACATCTCAATTGTCTTGTTGATGTTCTCGATATCTTCCTTAGTAGCCATTGGTTGAAAGTAGACTGGAGATGGATCTTGTGGAGATGATTGTGGTGGTTTCCTTGTACGCCTCTTTGGTATAAGAGGTTGTTGAGGTGTTGATTCGAACCGTAACAATCTACCCCTGCTTCTTGACCAAGTGCTGTGACACCGAAACAAACACACCTTTAATGACCAAAATTAACCTTAATCCATCCGGAAAAATTAAAAAAAATTGAAGGTTGAAATTCTATTTATTTTTTATTTTATTTTTAAAAAATAAAAAATGGGAGGATACCATCCGACTTACTCCGAAAAAAAAAATGACACACAAAAAAAACGACACAAGACTACCCTAAAATACGATCATGAAATGGTGCACGACTAACAAAAAAAGTGTGTGAACACGACATGTGAGTGATTAAGTGAGGTTATGGACGCGTGTTATGACCGTACAGCTAGACATGACACTAAACTGGACACATAAACCACATACGTACGCACAAAAACCAAAAATAGACTGGCGGGACACTTCTCCTGGGCATCGTGTCACGGTGCTGACTGTCGTGACACGGTGCAGTCTACCATCAGTCGGTAGAAAACGTTGTGTCACGGCACTGTTGCCATGACGCGGCAGGACTTGTCGTGACACGGTGCTCAGTTCCATGTCTTTTTAGTGAGTTTTTCCAGATTTTAATCGATTTTAGGTCCGTACTAATTACTATGTGGAAATAAAAACCCTCGGTCATGGGTTAAACAAAAAGAGCAAACACATGAGGGTTTGCACCAAACAAACCATGTAGCATTTAGTCACGATGATGTAAAAAAAACTTCGCAACCTAAGGTCAAGATCTATGTTCAACTATTGGCCTAGCTTTGGGTGTCAAAAGGGTACCATGGTTTAGAGTTTGGACGTATTAGCATGGCAGCCTCCCTTGAGGGTGTATGCCAACAGGCGGATCCGCGAGTTCGTGATGAAATCGAATTCGACTCAATAGTTAGGGTGGATTTAATAACTCGGATGAACCCTTATTGTCATGAGCGTTTTTGGGTTGATAGAGCTTAAATCCCCCGGGGCGAAGACGCATGTAGAACACACACGTTTTTTCAGAAAAATCGAAGGAAGTTGACTATGAGAAGAGAAAATAAGCCAACAGACTGATTTTAGGACTGCCGTGACACGACAGAGATTCCTGTGCCACGGTGCTGCACACCGTCAGACGGTAAACTGCCACGTGACACGGCTAATTCTGCCGTGGCATGGCAGTTAGAAAATCTGACTGGTGCCCTGTTTTCCTTCGTACGCAATTAAGTTATTCAATTTTTCCTACGGGACAGACCTAAATGCGACGTTAAAACGTCTATGCTTATTCAAAAATGCCAAATTAATCACAGGAATATTTTCAAGAATCTTTCAAGTCTCATCCACTCATCTTAATTAAATACCGATCACTCAAATCGATAAATAACCAAGAATCCTCCCCAGTAGAGTCGCCAAATTATAGGCGTCGTTCGAAGTGCGCCCACGTAAAAGCATGTGGTGAATATGAGCACTCTTAGGAAGTGGGAATTGACGTATACGATTAGGGACAAGGAAAGTAGGGAGCCGCCAACAAGTTTTTAAGAAACTTGTAAACTGTTCACGGATCATTATAAGGCAACCACGAGAAAGGGACGACGATAAGCAACAACGATTGACCCGTGAAGGTTACACCCCTTTCATAATCCATGGGATTACTAACTCCATATGGTTCGGAACCACGAAAGGAGGATCGGGGATGATGGTACAAAGTGAGTCATGAAGTCACATTCGCCCGGTCATCCAAATTATCTTATTAGTCGTGATTTCCAATTACATATTCCCTTTAACATGCAATATGGTGATCAATAAATATAATAGTAGAACAAAAATTAATATTGGAAGCAATTTAGCAAAAATTCCAACAATATAAAATGGTTAGAAAGATAATAGAAATAAAAGGAACATAATTCTTACTTTGATTCGGTTTTCTTGAAACTATAAAATAATAAACGAGTTAGTAACTTCAAGGAAATAATAATAAAACAAGAATTAAATAAAATATTGTTGATTTGGGGTCAAACCCTCAAACAGTTCTACCTTTCACGCCTTGGCTTAAGGACAGAACCACGAGTAAAGTATGGACTCCTTGGAGTGCTTGAAGAAGGAATTTTGAAAGAAGGAGGGTAGGCTAGTGTTTAGGCTAGAGCATAGAGGAGAGAAAATAGAGAATTAATTGGTGCCCCATACATAAAAAATGAGGGGGTATTTATAGAAAAAATGTGCTGAGGGAACACAAGGAACCCTAAAAAGATAAAAACCCTAAAAAAGTATACCGTGACACGGCAAAGTGTACCGTGACACGGGAAATCCCACCGTTAGACGGGAAACATTCCCGTGAAATGGTGTACTGTTGTGTGATGTGGGAAATATTCCGTGAACGGGGGAGAAAACGCGTTAAGGGTTTATGCGGAAAGGACACGGAAACCCCCGTGTCACAGTAGGTGCCCCGTGTCACAGGAAACCCCACCGTCAGATGGGATAGTTTCCCGTGACACGGTGGACTATTGCAACGACGCGGGAGTATTTAGTCTGTTTTTCTGTCTAAATTAATTTTTAACCCTAATTCGTTCAGCATTTTAAGTGCCGATTGATAATTTCGGGCCATTTCTGATTTTTTATTATTATTTGGGCTAAAATAAGAAAATAAGTAAATAAAATAAATAAAAGTTTTAGGCCAAAATAAATAATAAAACAATAAAATGAAAAGGGTTTGGGCTGAAATTAAAAAACTATGCTTTGACTAAACATCAAGACTGATCCATGGATTATTCAAAAAAATTGAATTCAATTAAATACGATTTTTTAATCACTCTCGGGATTAAATACTGAACCCAATTAATAGTGACGGTGAAAGGTTGTTCATCATCGTGTTTGGTTTCGGGGAGACATTTTAGGTGTCTACAAAATGGCATCACTGTAAACTCATAGTGTCCATATCTCGTCCTTAATGTAGTTTTAAGAATGTCTTCATCTGCAATTCTCAACTGATGATATCCGGACCTCAAATCAATCTTAGAAAACACGTTGCGCCTTTCAACTGATCGAATAAATCATTAATCCTTGGAAGTAGATACTTGTTCTTTATTGTCACCTTATTTAATTCTCTATAATAAATACACAACCTTATTCTCCCATCTTTCTTCTCAAACAGAATTGGTGCTCCCCAAGGAGATGCACTTGGCCTGATGTATCCCTTGTCCAACAAATCCTACAGTTGCTCCTTTAATTCACTCATTTCTACAGGTGCAACTCGATATGGTGGTTTGGATAGTAGTGTTGTCCCTTAGACTAATTATATGGTGAAATCAATTGCTCTCTTAGGTGGCCTTCTAGGGATCTCGTCTGGAAATACAACCAGGAATTCATTCACCACTTCTCTATCTTCTGGCTTAATTTCTCATCATGATCCATGTTTCTCACACTGCAAAAGTACACTGGATGCCCCTTTTTCATGTACTATACCAACTTTAACACAGATATCAACCAAGGGCAATTGGTTTCACCATTCATCCAATAAGTCATTGTCTCATTCTCACTTGTGTTGATTTTCACCTTCTGCGATTGATAACTTATTTCTGCATTGTACTTGCTCAACCAATCCATTCCCAGGATGACATCAAAATATTTTAACCCAAACTCGATGAGGTCAGACTGAAACACTTTCCCTTCGATATCTAAAGGAACATTCCTGAAGGTTTTGGTACAATTCACTACCCCACCCGTCGGAATGGTTATTGGTAAATCTACTACTTCTACTATTTTAAAACAATCTTTAAGTTTCGAAACAATTCTTTTCGATATGAAAGAAAAATTTGCACCATAATCAAACAAATTTTGATCATAAGAGAGAGAGAGAGGTTTTCCCTAGAAAATTGAGATGGATGATCTTCTGGCCGTATTGAACTAAGAATCTCGTTGCGTTCTCTCTCTCGTAATCCTTGGAGGGAGGAGCGCGAAGTGTCAGAGAAGAAGTGAATTAAATCTCTAACACGTGAGGCATTAGGATCCATAACTCAAATTTAAGCAAAGTTAGCAAAATCTCAAAAGAAAACACTTGAGATTTTAGAGAAAGAAGAAGTTTGGGTGAATAATCCTTGTTCAAGTTTTAGTTTTTTATAAGCCGAGAACCAATATTGTGTTCAACACGCAAGGAATCTTCGTAATAGGTTCCAAGTCATTTTATTTTTAAAAGAGAGGTGTTCATTTTTGTAAAAAAAAAATCTTTTATTTACTTTTTTTTTAGCTTGTCGAAGAAGTTTTTTGTAATGTTCCCTTTTTACCCCAGGAAATCCACCTAGACCCGCACAGGATCTAGGCTTGTCCGGAAAACTTCTTCTCACAGTTTACAATCCGATTCAGTGGCCTTATCACCGGGTCATTTGACGCCAAGGGAAATTCATTCTCCACCACCAACTGAAATGTCTGAGATTCCTGGCCATGAAAGTTCGCTAAACCCTAATCCATCTAATGATCTTTGAGGAAAGATACGAGCTATCCTTTATCGTTGTAGGCGTCGTTCGAAGTGCGCCTACGTTAGCATGTGTGAATATGCTTGGTACTCATAGGAAGTAAGAATTGAAATTATACGATTAAGGACAAGGAAAGTAGGGAGGCGCCAACAAGTTTTTAAGGAACTTGTAAACCGTTCACGGATCATAAAAGGCAACCTTGATAAAGGGACAACGAAGGCAACAACGATTGACCCGTGAAGGTTACACCCCATTCATAATCCATGAGATTACTAACTCCATATGATTTGGAACCACGAAAGGAGGATCGGGGATGATGGTACGAAGTGAGTCATGGAGTCACATTCGCCCGTATTGACCTCTACTCGATTCTTATAGTGAAAAGTGATTCCTGCGATCTCAAAGGCATGCAAAAAAAATATTCAATTTGCTCTAAACTATTATTAAGCTAAATTGGTTGAATATTAATGCAACACATAATTTTAAAAAATTAGTGATCACTTGATTAAACAACAAGATTAAAAAGGAACCTACACCGGTTGTCCAAATTATCTTATTAGGCGTGATTGTCAATTACATATTCCGTTTAAACATGCAATATGGTGATCAATAAAAAATAGAATAAAAATTAATATTGGAAGCAATTCAACCATAATATCGTTAGTAAAATCAAATCATAAATTAGCCTAATCATGATACTAGCAACAAGAATAAAAATAAGAGTAATTAAGGTATTAATTACTCACTTTCCGCGTTTCCTTGAATTGCTACATCATGAATAAACTAATAGTAACTTCAATAAAAATATAAATAAAATTGAAACAATTAAATTAAATAAAAAGTAGAGTTGATTTGGTCCAAACCCTCAGTTAATTCTAACTTTCATGCCTTGGTTTAAGTATAGAACTTTGGGTTAAGTATGAACTTTAGGTTAAGTATGAACTCCTTGGAGTGCTTAAGGGAAGTATTTTGGAAGAATAGGGAGGCTAGTGTTTAGGCTAAAAAGGGAGAAGAGAATTATTTGATTATCAATATTGTTGATGATTGAAAAAGGGGAGATATTACCTCTATTTATAGAGAAAAAAGAAGAGTCGAAAAAAACAAGATAAGATCAAAATTAAATCAGAATAAAACTCAATAGACAGTAGTTTTTGCGGTTTTTGTTTTTATCATATCTTTTGATCTAGAAATTGGAATAAGATAACTAATATGTCTTTGGAAAGCTATTGAAGTCTACTTTATAACCAAATTAGATTAAGATTAAAATATATTATAGAATAAAAGATATGTACGAAATAGTGAGATGGTGTCAGTTTAGGATAGAGTTTGATATTTTATCCATATCATTTCCGTTATAGCTCGGAATTGACATTATAATATATCATTAGAAATATAATTTCAAGGGATATCCAACCATATCAAACTTGGATAAAAACTATGAGGCACGAAAATAAAATCTGTATATCTTTGAACGTCTTTCAATTCGAATAAAATTAGGACTTTCAAAAAAAGGAGTTTTATTTAATTTCAAACTCTTTAATCTTATCTTTTCAAAAAGGATAATTAAGATCTTTTAGAAACTTATTTAATATTCTAGTTAATCCTAATTTGTTAATGGGTTAAATAATTTGGACCCTCCACATGATCATTGAGTCGTAGGTAAGGTGGGCTTAGGTTCGGTTTAGGTTCAATTTAATATTTTGGCCATAACTTATTCGTTATAACTCGGATTTGGGCTTATAATATATCGTTGGAAAGCTCTTTTAAATCCCCATCCAACTATTCAATCATTGAACCCAGATAATGGACCAAAATAAACTGAATTAAAAGTTTTTATTAAAAGGACACGAAATGAATTATTTTATAGGACACGAAATGAATTATTTTGGGTTTAAAGGCACGAAAAGAGGAAAATAAGTTATGGTTTGGTGAAATGGGCTAGAAGTTGGGTTGTTTTATGAAATTAAAATATGGATTTAAGCACTCCAAGATTAAATACTCAACCCGACCAATAATGGCGGTGAAAGGTTGTTCATCATCGGGTTGTTTTGGGGAGACATTTTTAGGTGTCTACAATCGTCAAGATACTATGGAACAAACAATACAGATTTTGTTAAGACAGAGTGAAAGTGCTCCTCCTCCTCCTCACCATGATTCAGAGGTAGCTTCACCATTGCATTTAGATGATGAAAATGGTGATAGAGAAGCTCCTACCAAAATTGAGGAAGATATTCTCAGGCTCAAGGAAGTACTGAAGGGTATCACCAAAGCGGAACCTTGGTTGGATATTCATGGTCTCACCTTATTTCCAAAAGCACGACTTCCACCTGGGTTTAAGATGCCAAACCTCACGAGATTTGATGGTATAGGAAGTCCTACGTAGGGGCTATGAGTCCTTGGGGTGTTGATGAACCTTTAATGGCTCATTGGTTTCTTAATCTGGAATATTCAAAGAAAACTTTGTGGGCCGATATTGTGCGAGAATTTTCTAGCCAACATAGATATAATGAAGAGATCGATGTAACAAGGAGGGATTTGGAGACAATTGCGCAAAATCCTAATGAGACATTTCGCGCCTTCATTACTAGATGGAGAAACAAGGCTGAAAAGATGGTGAATAGGCTAAACAAGGAAGAACAACTACAGATGATAGTGAAGAATCTTATTCCCGTCTATCAAAGACAAATGGATTCCAATATTTTCTGTCATTCAAGGCTCTCATATTAACAGGAACCTTGGTGGAGGATGCCATAAAAAAGGGAGATATCAAAAAGGATGAAAGGAGTAGCAGTAACACCTCTTACAATCCTAAGTTTGGGGGAAACAGGAAAACCAATAACAACGACTCAATACCCTCAAAACTAACAAATTTGATACACAATATCGGCGCCGCACCATCATTCCAACTCAGGCCACAGAGGGATTTTTCTCCCTTGAACATCACCTATGCTCAAGTTTTCTCCAAACTAAAAAAGGCCAACCTTGTTCAACATTTAAACCCAAGGCCACCCCCAAGAAACCCTCCTCCCAGTTACAACCCAAACCAACAATGTGAATTCCATAAAGGGTCTGGGCATGACATTGAAAATTGCACAACATTCAAGCACCGTATTCAAGATCTAGTAGATGGAGGAAAGCTTTAAGTTGGGGTACCCTCTGATAAATTTAAAAATACACAACCAAGCATCACTAATAATCCTCTCCCCAATCATAAGTCTCCTGTCTCTATAAACACCATCTCCACTACTAATAACCAGATTGAACCAACATTTGATGGTTCAAATTGCCCCTCAAATGTATGAGATGCCATTATCCGAGAATTATGTGTGTGTTGTGTATGATCACTCCACTCAGCAAAAGGTTAAGCTTGTGCCATATGAGGGTTCTGATGTCATCTTCAATAAAGATCCGTTCTCCGACGTCTGCGCCACTATGGGTTATAATGGGGCATTTTGCTTAGTAGATGATGAAGAGGATGCTCTCTCGCTGTTATCGATTGTTGAGAAAAATGTTGGGGCACACCTTAGTACCCCTAGTAATTTTGAATGTACGATCTATCTTGATGATCTTAGTGATGATGAAGATCTACATGTGGCTCATTTTGTTGCGGTTTGGTGAGTCCAACTCACCGCGAAAACAAACCCAAAACCAAGACCGCATTTGTAATAAATAAATCCATAAACATATATAAATTAATCACAAGATTAAGACAAGATAATTACCTTTGGAGCATGCTTCGCTTAAACGGAACGGGGTCTTACTTCGAAAGCAAGCCTTGAAAATACGACGGCCTCCAACGATAGTCCACCCACAACCCGACCACCGAAAATGGTCCAATGCCTTGGAGTTATCAAGGCCCGACCAAAAACCCAAGTGATTAATGAGTTTAAAGGTTTTCACAATGGTGATGCCTTTTTCAACTCTCACTCAAGTGATTTTCCCATTACCCCAACTTGGGTATTTATAGGGAAAATAAGAGAGTGAAAAGCTCTCCCATCAATGCGGGAGAATTTGATTTTTCCATTTTATTTTAAAGCTAAAATAAAATTATTAATCAAACTATTAATAAATCAACAAGTGGCAAGATCATGTGAGAGGTTAGGTGAGGACCATTTGGAGGAGGGGGGGACCAAACTTGCTACCAACTCCCTCTCCAAAAACCGGCCAACACACCCCTTCAAGCTCCTCTCAATTCGCCCCACGTGGCACCCACACTTGGGCACCAAGGCATCTAAGGTGGGCTGCCTTGCCGCGGCTGCCCAGCAGCGCTGGCAGGTGCACAATGACCTAGCCATGATGCTGCTAGCTGCTATGGCTGGCGCGCATTGTGTGCTAGCTGTTGCGGCTTGTTACGACATGAATGGCTGCTAGCCAATGCGTGCACAAGGTAGCCTCTTAGCAGCGCTAGCACGCACCAGGCTATGCCTAGTATTGCGATGATAACCACCATGCCCCTAGCACTCGGTTTGCTCGGGGCATTCCAATGCTAGAAGTATTTTGGTCTTTGTTGATTTATTATTTTCATGTCACGTCTTTTATTATTTTTTGACTCGACTTTCGATGTTCGGTTTCATCGCTCTAAGCTCGAATTCCCGACGTCTAAATATTAATTACTCGGTTGACTTAATAATTAATTCATAATTAATTAATCGCTTCGGTTTGTTAGTTGCTTGGGTATAACCCGAAGGGTTCAGTCAAGATTAAGTTGTAATATTAATTATGCATTAATATTACTGATCGGAAGCGACCTCCACCCAGGCATTCCGATCACTTGACCTTACTGAATATATTAGCTTTCTAATAATTCTGAACCTAGTAACGGAATAGTACACTTGTTCGAAGGACACCATTCCTTTCAATCTCCCACTTGTCCTTCCGGACAAGTGCGCATTTAGTGTACGACCTTTTCCCTATGTCATTTAATGTCTCTTCATGAACTATAAGGTAAGATTATTTCGTCATCCTTATTACGTCCAGATGTGTTTCTCGATTTCGAGTCCGAATGTCAATAAACAGATGATTTCTAAAATCCATCCAAGCACGGCCGTGCATTTTTACAGTCTCGCTGTACGAGAGGCCTTGTATACAACAAAGACATCTTCCCTATTTTAATAGGGGGACATTCCTAGTCTTGTAATGTAGCTCCTCTTATTGAGAGGACCTAGCCGCCCGAGTGTTGCCGTTATAATCCCCTATTACGGCATACGTTTGACAACATCAAAGCGGACTAGTACTCAACCAAGAGAACTCACAATACTTATGGTCGAGGAAATAAGTTCTGATAGCCATAATGAGAAGTACACTTATGAGATTTTTAATCTCTTAACGTATTCTCATAGGTCGATCCAGTATGGGTCTAAACCAATACCTGTGTAAATGATTTATGACAATCATGTCGTCGTAGCACAAGAAACAGTGCTATAAATCAGAGTATACACTAATCTCAATTGGTCATTAATCGTCCATTGTTTAAATGACCTTGATTAGGGATAATTTTCGATTATAATATTCAATGTTCACTTAATAGGTGTTTCCTTACCAAGATTGTTTTTGATACCCTATTTTGAATATTCCAAGAATCGAATGGACTCATTATTTAACCCTAAACCACAATTAAATAGCAAACAGAGTGATAAAATATTGTATGAAATTTATATTACTCCAAAACTTGAATGGTTTTTCTTAGTGTCTTACATTAAATGTTCAAAATTTAACTAAAACACTAAACAAGGAAATCAAAGTCAGACTCCTACATGCCTGATTCCCATTGCCTCAACGTGCTTATTGTGCTTCACTTGAGGCAAAGGTTTATTAAGTGGATCGGCTACATTGTCATCCGTTCCAACTTTGCAAATTCTGATTTCACCTTCTGATTTCCATTCTCGAATCATGTGAAATCGACGTTTGACATGTTTGACTTTCTGATGTTCCCTTGGCTCTCTGGCCTGAGCAATAGCTCCATTGTTGTCACAATAAAGGGCTATTAGACCCTTTATGGAGGGTACTACATCAAGTTAACAATGAACTTACGAATCCAAACAGCCTCCTTAGCCGCTTCAGCATCTGGTAAGTACTCGGCTTCAGTCGTAGAATTTGCAGTTGTACTCTGCTTGGCACTCTTCCAACTGAACGCTCCTCCATTTAGACAGAACACATATCCAGATTGCGATTTAAAATCGTCTTTGTCTGTCTGGAAGCTTGCGTTGGTATAACCTTCCACAACTAATTCCTGTGAACCACCATACACCAGGAATTTATCCTTGTTCCTTTTCAGGTACTTTAGGATATCTTTGGCCGGAGTCCAATGGGCCTCTCCTGGATCTGATTGGTAACGGCTCACAGCACTCACGGCATACGATACATCTGGCCTAGTATATATCATGGCATACATGATCAATCCAATAAGCGAAGCATATGGAATCAGATTCATTCTTTCCCACTCATCAGGTGTTTGTGGACACTGCTTCTTGCTCAGGGTTATGCCATGTGACATTGGCAGGTGACCTCTCTTGGCCTCCTCCATGCCAAATTGAGCAAGTACCTTATTAATTTAAGAACTTTGACTCAATCCAATCATCTTTTTTTATCTATTCCTATTGATCTTGATGCCTAGTATGTATTGAGCCTCTCCTAAGTCTTTTCATTGAGAATCATTTTCCAAGCCAGGACTTTACAGACTCTAACAACGGAATGTTGTTTCCAGTGAGCAATATGTCATCGACATATAAGAATAGGAAAGCGATGTCACTCCCACTGACGTTCTTGTAAACACAAGATTCATCTGGATTCTTGATAAAACCAAACTTACGGATGGCTTCATCGAATCGCAGATTCCAACTTCTTTTAGCTTGCTTTATTCCATAAATGGACTTCTTAAGCTTACAAACCTTCCCAGCATTGTTTTGGTTGACAAAACCTTCAGGCTGTGTCATGTACACAATTTCTTCCAAAATACCATATGGGAATGCGGTTTTGACGTCCATTTGCCATATTTTATAGTTATAATATGCAGCAATCGCTAGGAGGATCCGAACGGATTTAAGCATTGCGACTGGTGAAAAGGTTTCATCGTAATCAATATTTTTTAAACTTATCTGTAACCTTTTGCCACCAATCTAGCTTTGTAGATGAATACATTTCCATCTTTGTCGGTTTTCATCTTGAAAATCCACTTACAACCGATAGGTGTATAACCTTCGGGTAAGTCAACCAAGTCCCAGACTTGATTTTCAAAAATGGAATCCATTTCAGATCTCATGGCCTCATGCCATTTAGCAGAGTCAATGCTTGCCATCGCTTGCTTGTAGGTTCCCGGTTCATGTCCATCCATAATTAGGATGTCCTCTGAGATCTCGGTTAATACTAACCCAAGATATCTATCAGGTTGAGATCTTGGCCTCTAAGACCTACGTAGGGTAATGGATTGAGCATTTGCATTGTCGGTTTGAATTTGCACATTTTGATCATTTTGACCTGCGTCAACTGATGCTGTTTGAGCATTTTGACTCTCATTCTGATTTTGTTGCTCATCCTCATGAACTTCGTCAAGTTCGATTTTCCTCCCACTTGTCATTTTGGAAAGGTGTTCCTTCTCCAAAAAGACACCATCGCGAGCAAGAAACACTTTGTTCTCCAATTTGATGTAGAAGTAATACCATTTGGTTTCTTTTGGGTAGCCCACAAAGTAAACCTTGTCAGATTTGGGATGAAGTTTGTCAGAAATTAATTTCTAGACATATGATTTGCATCCCCATATCTTTAGAAAAGATAACCTAGGAGGTTTCTTTGTCCATAATTCATATGGAGACTTTTCTACAGCCTTTGATGGTGCACGATTCAGTGTTAGTGACGCAGTTAGAAGTGCGTGTCCCCAGATAGAGATACGAAGATCACTAAGACCCATTATTGATCGTACCATGTCTAAAAAGGTCCGATTTCTCCTTTCGGATACTCCGTTCCAATGTGGAGTTCCTGGAGGTGTAAATTATGAAAGTATACCCTTTTCTTTCAGATGGTCATCGAATTCTTGGCTCAATATTCACCACCTCGATCCGATCGAAGGGATTTGATTTTCTTGCCAAGTTGATTTTCAACTTCATTCTGAAATTCTTTGAACTTTTCAAACGATTCAGATTTATGCGACATTAGGTAGACATAACCATATCTACTGTAGTCATCCGTGAAGGTGAAAAAATATCGGTATCCATTTCTTGTGGTGGAGCTCATTGGTCCATATACATCAGTGTGTATTAGACCTAATAAGTCTCCTGCCCTTTCTCCCAGCTTGGAGAATGGCTGCTTAATCATCTTGCCTAATAAACATCCCTCGCAGTTCTCAAACGATTTTAAATCGAAAGAGTCAAGAACACCTTCCTGTAGAAGTCTCTTAATGCGTTTGATGTTAATGTGGCCAAGACGACAATGCCACAAGTAAGTTTGGTTTGACTCCATGGTCTTAGCTCTTTTATTAGTATCATAAACAATTTTGTCTAAACACACAAAAGGTGTAATTTCCATAAATATAAACAATACATTTAGACAAAAGGTCTTGTGATCAAGGTTAAAATGACGTCCAACGTCGCAAGATCCAAGTATGGTGGAAAAAACTTAGCTAGTTTTAGAATTTAAAAAAAAATACATGAGATTACAAGCTTTCTTATGATAGATTTTCTTCATCTTCCTCTTGTGTACTCATGACCACTTGAAAAGCACTGCTCATTTTTTTCCTGAAATAAGAGCATAAAATGAGTCAATTTTCCGGTATCTAATACCTTATAAATTGCTTATTTTCAAGTGTGTAGATGATACCTGAGATTGAGGCTTTCTTTCCTCTTGCTTCATCTTCCAGATACTCGCTACATTCTCTTTTGTAGTTGCCTTGCTTACTATAATAGAAGCAGCGCATCTTTGCCTTATTTTTGAACTCCTTTTTCTTGAGCCTTAGAGCAAACTTAGTCGCCTTGCAAGAATAGGTTTTCTGGAGCTCTTGGACAACTTCCTTATAGGATAGTTTGTTCCGATTGTTGGTAAGTTGCATCTTAATTGCAACGTATCCCGAGTGGAGTGAGCTTAAAAGCATATGAGCCACTTGCTCATCCTCCACCGGTTTACCAATCAGTTCAAGATGGTTAAATGACCTTGTTATCTTTTGCACATGGGCTTGAAGTGGCATCCCGGGTCTAAGTATTGCACTGTAGACCTAGCCCATACTTCTTGCCTTTCTTTGCTAAGACATCCATCTTGCGGTGGCTTTATCCTCATGTTAGACAATGACCTAGTCACTTCTTCCACGAGTCCATCATATTTCCCCTTATAGCTTTTTTTTACCCTCAAATTGACCACATCTTCTAGAGCCTTGAGAAGTACATCCGGAAGGTAGTTGGAGAATTTCTTCTTCCACTGTTCTGGAATGGAGTTTGCCATGAGTCGAGAGACTCTCTTGCAATCATAACTCCACTCCTCATGAGCCATATTGCTCATAATCCCTTTAGAGTAGTAACTCGGGATGGGAGTATCCAAGATATGCTCTAGGTAGCAATTGCGGAGGGTCAAACGGAGTTCCTCTTCCCATTCCTTGAATTTTACCAAATTCAAGCTAAATGATAACTTCTCGGGAAGTTCTGGGAACATAAGATTGTTGTCGATAGTTGAAGACATGATTCTAAATTTGAAAGAATTTTGAAATGAAAAACCATTCATGATATTTAAATAAGATTGAATTCATGCATTTTTAATAAAACTAATTTAAAACGTCTTATTCACACATTTAAAGTTGTCCCCATTTTGGGTGAGAATAAGTCGATTCCAAGATCCGAAGAAACAAAGAGAGGTTAAGCATGCTTTGGCTTGTCTTAACACTCAATCTCCTAAGGTAAGAAACGCTTTGCTAATGGCTCCAAGCCACTCTTGGTTGAATAAATCGTCACATCTAATGCTCTCTCAACAATTTATTCACTTTGCCACGACATGTTAGGACTCCATCACTCATATCGTTGAGTACAACTAAAACCAACTTGCATACCCGGTATGCCTTACGCTCCTAGGAGAGGTAGTGATGCCTCGCTTTGGCGTAGCCCACCACTACCCTCGTTCGGTTGGTAAGTGTTGTTTTGGAATTGCAAGTTTTACTCAATATATAAGGACCTAGGGTTTCTATGTTGGTTGATTTAAGTGAACTTAATTAATCATAACAACATTCGAAATCCTAAACATGCATTTAACATATAATTCATATACATAAACATATATATTTATCGAAAAACATAAATATAGATGCATTTGGCAACTAGCATGACCCCTTGAGATCTTCAAATCATCAAAAGGTCTTCATTTGCAACTTCATGGCTACGTCTTCCAAGTACCTCCATCTTCAAGACTTGACCATGATTAAATGCAACTACTAGTATCTATGATTAAGACTAATCTAAATATAAAGGTACAAAAAATACTCAACGGTACACAGACCGTATTTACATTTACAAAAATACATCACGGATCGCAGTGTGTATTTTCTATCCTAATTGGTTCCCACTAGTTGCCATTTCATAAAACCTGTGAGAGAATATACAATTCATTCATCCATTCGCTATTTGTGAATGGCCCATGCATATTAAACGATAAACAAGTAACAATGCATAAACGCGCGAGAACTAGTAACTAATCTAGGTGGTTAATCCAATTAACAAGCCTTATTAAAACTAGTCAAAGTTGCCTTAACCGGTTATGTAAATAAGCGCAATTAAAATTTGAAGCTCCACTAAATTCAGCATCCAACTTAATTAATCCAATTAATTAAGCCGGTAAAATCCAAAATTTGTCAAAATAAATTTTGTCAATGCCGCTCAAAACCGAGGCCTAGCCTCCAAAATTTATTAAAGTAATTAAAACCAAACTAGATTAATAAAATAATTAAAACGACAATTTAAGCAAAAAATTACGTAGTCCAAAATGTGTAAGTGCCTAGCACTAAGACATGGTGTGCTCACATTCCGCACAACCGTTTGATGCTCAATGAACGTGGGAGTGGGCCCGATGTCGCTAAGAGTTACGCCGCCCACATTAGCGAACTTTCACACATCTATAACGTGGCCCTTGATGGCAATGTTGTACAAACTCATTGCAATAAATTGCTTTGCAAGCAACGTCTACGCATATTCCCTATTACACGACGCATGCATAAAGTCCAAGTACACTATGCTCGTGCCATCACACCCGCGCCACATCAGCCCCACGCACAACACACACACACGCACGTACAAGGCAGCGTGCTGCCGATGTGTTGCTGCTGCTTGTGGCCGTGTGCACCAGCCACTGCTTGGCTGCACGCACACACATGGCAGCCCCTTGGCAGCCACATGCGGGCTGCTATGCAGCCCGACTAGCCAAGGGTGCTTATGCCTTGATTTGCTTGTCATAGCCTTGGGACTTTGATCCTAAATGTTCTGTGACATTTTAATTAATTCTAAATTAATTTTATAACTAATTTATTGAGCAAAATGAAAAATTTAAACTAGTATAACTTAAAATAAAATTTTCAAAGTGCATGTAACCAAAATAATTCCCAAGAACCATTCTTTAATTAAATTGGTTTAACTTGGTGCAACAAAAATAAGAGGGCAATTACTCACTATTAATTTAATTAATTTAAATTAATCTTGAGTTTTTTGACAAAATAAGAGGGAGTTGGAAAAAAATGAGCATAAGTTCAATAAAGATTCAACTTTAATACTTGTGAATCCTTGAAAAATTATATCTTCCAATGTGAAGATAAACAATTTTCTATCACAAAGTTTCAAACTTTATGATTCCAATCAACCCAAAAATGATTAAATCAACAAATTTTAACAAAAAATTCATGGAATTTTGTAACTTAAAGTTTCAATCACTTAATATAATTAAAGATTGAATCTTTTGTACTTGGAAGCCTCAAAGAACAACAATTTCACACTTAATGCAATTAGTTTGCAATTAAGTGAAAAATAAAATCAAGCTTTCAAGCACAAATAACTACCAAGTAATCATGCCTAAAGAGGTTTAAAATTGCATATAAAATATATATTGAACCAATTACATAACCATCATAAATATGAAATTAATTTTCAAGGTTGGAAACACTTAAAATTTTTCGTAAAAACGAAAAAACCCTCGGAAAAGTGCATTTCTAGTCGTTTTTTGGCTAAAAACCGTTCCATGGAAGGATTAGACCATCTCTAGAACACATTTTCCACCCAAAATTCACTATTTTTGGGTCGAAATCTGGGCTAGGGGATGATGATAGCTTTAATACGAGGTTAAAATAAATAAAACGAGCTACTAATCTAATTAGCAATTCAAAACCAGAAAAATTAAGCCATAAAAATACCTTGAAAAATATTATGATTTTAAAATTAAACGAGCGAGGCTCCGATACCGTTGTTGGGGTTTGGTGAGTCCAACTCACCGCGGAAACAAACCCAAAACCAAGATCGCACTCGCAATAAATAAAACCAAAAACATAAAAAATTAATCACAAGAAAGATAATTACCTTTGGAGCGTGCTTCGCCCAAACGGAACGGGCTCTTACATCGAAAGCAAGCCTCGAAAATACAACGGCCTCCAACGATAGTCCACCCACAACCCGACCACCAAAAATGGTCCAATGCCTTGGAGTTAGCAAGGCTCGACCAAAAACCCGAGTGATTAATGAGTTCAAAGTTTTTCACAATGGTGATGCCTTTTTCAACTCTCACTCAAGTGATTTTCCCAATACACCAACTTGGGTATTTATAGGGAAAATAAGAGAGTGAAAAGCTCTCCAATCAATGTGGGAGAATTTGATTTTTCCATTTTATTTTAAAGCTAAAATAAAATTAATAATCAAACAAGTAATAAATAAATGAGTGGCAAGCTCAAGTGAGAGGTTAGGTGAGGACCATTTGGAGGAGGGGGGACCAAACTTGCTCCCCACTCCCTTTCCAAAAACCGGCCAACACACCCCTTCAAGCTCCTCTCAATTCGCGCCACGTGGCACCCACACATGGGAACCAAGGCACCCAAGGTGGGCTGCCTTGTCGTTGCTGCCTAGAAGGCCCAGCAGCGCTAGCATGCGCGCAATGGCCCAGCCATGCTGCTGCTAGCTATTGTGGCTGGCGCGCATTTCGTGATAGTTGTTTTGGCTTGTTACGGCATAGCTGCTAGCCAATGCGCACAAGGCAGCCTCTTAGCAGCGCTAACACGCAGTAGGCTATGCCTAGTATTATTGCGATGCTAGCCACCATGCCCCTAGCACTCGGTTTGCTTGGGGCATTCCGATGCTAGGGGTATTTTGGTCTTTGTTGATTTATTAGTTTCATGTCTCGTCTTTTATTATTTTCTGACTCAACTTTCGACGTTCGGTTTCGTCGCTCTAAGATCGAATTCCCGACGTCTAATTATTAATTACTCGGTTGACTTATTAATTAATTCATAATTAATTAGTCTCTGCGGTTCGTTTGTTGCTTGGGTGTGACCCGAAGGGTTCAAACAAGATTAAGCTATAATATTAATTATGCATTAATATTACTGATCGGAAGCGGCCTCCACCCAGTCATTCCGATCACTTGACCTTACTTAATATATTAGCTTTCTAATAATTCTGAACCCACTAACGGAATAGTACACTTGTTCGAAGGACACCAATTCCTTTCACATTTAACTCGTGCAGGTCGTCATTTTAAACTTTCATATCTTGAAGATGAGAGCCCTGTGGAAGCCCTGAGAAGGAAAGGAAAAGACAGGGAATTAGTAGAGGTGAATGAGGAAGAAGATGATGCTATTAAGCGCATGAAGGAAGTTAATGCAAATGTTTCTATATGGAAATTACTGACTAATTCACAACCTCATCGGGCCACTATTCTGAGACATCTCAATGAAGTTTCAATTGACCCATCCATAACACCGAATCAAATGGTAGGACTTATTCATGGAGTCGACCGCACTTTAATGTTTACCGACAATGATCTCCCAGAAAGTGTCAACCATAACAACTCTTTGCACATAACTGTGAAATGTCATGGGTGGACAATACCTCGTGTACTTATTGACAATGGTTCTACCATCAACGTATGTCCTTATCGAGTTATGACAAAGCTTGGTTATCAAAAAGAATATTTGAAACCTTCAAGACAGGTTGTTAGGGCTTATGACAATGTCAAAAGGGACGTTTTGGGGTCAATTGAGTTACTTTTGGAATTTGGACCAATGGCTAGAAATTTTGAATTTGTGGTAATTGATATTGAAGCATGCTTTAAACTTTTGCTCAATAGACCTTGGCTTCATGAGATTAGGGCAGTAGCCTCTACCTTACACCAAAAGGTGAATCTGCTCACGGATCATGGTGCAGTGATACTTGTGGCTAATCCAGAAGTTATGAATGTTTCTAGTGTTGGAAAATCAGTGCTCCATTTAGATGAAGAAGAGGGTAGACGATTAGACAGATTCACTATTCATAATATTGGATTTGATTAAAGTAGCTCATGGAAAGAAGAAGAAGAAACGGAGGAAGATCCGGAAGAGGACTTATAGGAAGACGAAGAAACTGAGGAAGATTCGGAAGAAGAAACTGAGGAAGATCCAGAAGAAGAGCTTCCAGAAAATTACAATGATTCTGAGGTTAATCCCCAAGGAGCTAGAGGTGGAACAAACTGGTCCAATGAAGATGGGGTAGAAGAAGAGCCCAAAACTCCAAAAGACAACGATCCTTGTTTTAGAGGAGAATCTTGGACAAGTAATTCCTTTAAACAGGGTCATGATGAGGGATCTCGAAAGAGGTCTAGGGCCTAGGATTTTAATTTGGATTTTGATGTCCTGTGTTATAGAAGGTTGGTATACCCGGAAGAGTTGATTCTTTTCCCTAACTACAGGCATGTAGATCGTTATCTTAATCTTCCTCAGTTTGAGAAGTTCAATGGGTTTGTAGATCCTATTATCCATTTATACAACTTTGTGAACACCTTATATCCCTTAAATGTTTCAAAAGAGCATTTTCCCATGTTGTTCAACAGAAGTCTGGGCGTACATGCGTTATCCTGGTATTATACCTCAGGGGTAACAAGTAAAGGCTCTTGGGGAGAAATAACTCAAGAATTCAGTGATTTGGCATTTGAATTTCGACAGACTGACAGCGAAAAACTGAAGCTAGTGAATATGGAGCAAAGTGACCGGGAATCATTTTCACTTCTCTTTTCAAGATGTTTTTACATTCGGGCTCAACTTCGTTTTCCCATAATTGATCGGGAGTTTATGTTGCTAAGAAAGTTAAATGATTTTTATTATCGACATATGGTCTCCATCAAATACACCAATCTCTCGCACATGGAGAGAAATGGTTACGAAATTGATGCCTATCGACTACAGGAAAGAAGGCATAAGGTGCACCCTCAAGGTGAAAGAGCTAACAGGAGGATATTCACTCAAATCGACAAACCATTGAGTGTGGTGTACAATCGTTTGAGCAAAAAGGTTATTCTTCGGGCAAAAAGCTATGTGTATTCATTACCACCACATGGGACCGATATGAGACAATATTGCAGTTATTGTTATCTATATGTGCATAGAACAGATACTTGTTACGACCTTAAGTGTGCAATCCAGGATCTCATTGATCGTGGGATCGTCACTCTGGCACATCCTAAGTCTAGCGCACTAGAGACAAGCCCGGCACAACCACAGGCCTCTCAAGCTGATTTATTCCTTCAACTACTCGAAGAAGGTCGTATCAAGCCACTACCTCGTCGAGCAGGAGCTGATCCTGTTGGACCAAATCTCAACAAATATTGTCACTATCATCAGTTACATGGCCATGATACTAACAAATGTCACGCCCTCCGTTGGTTTATAAAGCGCACAACTGGAATTTCTTGCCCGAATAAAAAAGTGTCCATAAATGCCCTTTCCCTTTTGACACGCGAAGATGATCCCACTCTTTTGATTGCTCGTCACTATTCGGACTACAAGAAAGACTGTTGAAAACCTTGAAGCCTAAGGAATCTCTACATGGGAAAGGAAGAATCCATAACAACATGGTGACCTCTATCTTACCCTCCGTCAAGAAGGATGAATGAAAGGGGTAGTATGAGCATTGTAAACCAAGCATTTTTTTTTTCTTCCTTTTTTTTCCTCTTTATGTTTTCTTTTGATACAAAGAACTACGTACAGCTTGATCCCCCAAAGCACTATTTCATGATCATACACAAAAATTGTACTTGCACGCACATTGTTATTGGGGTACGTAGGCAACTCTGATTGAGTGCAGCTGTTTCGAAAAAAAAAATCTTATTCTTCTATTTTGAACTATGACGGGTCTGATTCTCCAAAAAAAAATAAAGAAAGAGAAAATACAAAAAAAATCTGTCTGGAGATACCTAGGCAGCCTTATGGCGCGACCCGAAATAATTAAAAGATTTTTTTTTGGGAATGAACACCCTGCTAACTTATCTAACTCAACATACGTCTTTTTAAATGTTTACCAAAATCTTTTTCCCGCATGCATTTTTACATTTATCATTTACTTTTTTTTAAATTATTTTCAAAAAAAAAGGAGGAATTCCTAATCTCGAATATGTAATGTTTAGGTATCCTTTGCCAACCAATGACCAACCAAACTCGAAAATCTACTCTACCCTCGGATTCCATTCAAGAAATCCAATATCCAATACCACAAACATTTACTAGAGGACTTCAATTGATGTTGAAAATGGGTTATGTTCCAGGAGCTTGTTTAGGACGGAACGGTGAAGGCATGAGGCACCCAATCCCAATAATTGATAAGCGAAATCGTCATGGTTTGGGTTTCGATGAGAAAATGGGTTCTAAAGTTATTGTAGGGAATATTTAAAGCGTTAATCCCCTAGCTTGAACCCCACTGTGATCATACAATAAAGTACGGTGACGTCCAAAAGGGAAGAAGATAGAGCAAAAGAGTCGTTAACAAGTTTTAGGAACATGTAAACCGTTCACACGGTGAAGGTTACACCCCTTAACGATCCAAGATATCGTCTACTCCATAAGGTCTAGAACCAAATAAGGGTTCGGGGATGAAGGTACAAATCCAACCTAAAAGAGATTGAACCTGCCCTAATAATAGGCCTCTACTTTATTTTGAACGTATTCATGTGCGCTTTTTAATTAACATGCAATCAATAGGATTAACCCTAAACCTGTTTATCTATGTTGGTTGAAAACGGAGTTTTAACAACATTATTTATAGAGAAAATCAGCCAAAGAGATAAAATATCAAAACAGAGCATTGGCGCACCTAAAACAGTACTGGCGCCAACGCAAGCTGATTGGCGCCAAGCGCCAATGCCAGCGCCAGGCGCCAGGCCTAGCGCCAGACGCCAATGGGTTGCGTTAGGCGCTAGTCCTGTTTTTGACGCGTTTTCTCAAATCAGATAAATTTTGCCGTACAGGAGGATAAAATCGTATCTTTTCCTCAAAAATGCTCTTTGATTTTAATTAAAACTCTGAAAAGTCAACAAAAGTCAATTTATCAATGCTAATTGAATTAGGAATGAAAAGAACCTTCTAGAAGAATCCAAAAGACTAAAACCATTCCTAATTGCATTAGGAATGATAAATCATATTAGGCCCTCCCCTAGATCATTGGGCCGCACATAAGGCTTAAACCAGGCCCAGTTTGGTAAATTGGCCATAACTTCCTCAATATTCATCGGAATTGGGCTTATAATATATCGTTGGAAAGCTCTTGTTAAGCCCCATCCAACTACACTACTATTGGACCTATATTATGGACTAACTAAACTGGATTGGCTATTTTCTTAAAATAAGTTTCAAAAACAGAGAGATGAGAAAAGAAAATTAAAACTTTCTACAACACTAGACTTTCCACACTATCGCTTCATTCGATTATGATTTGACGTGAAAGGTACTCATCATCGGGTTTGGTTTTGGGGAGACACAAATGGGTGTCTACAGAAGCCCCCACTTTGACTGAGTTTGGAGAAACGCAAGTTTCGAAAACAAAAGTCAAAGTATCGATAGGGACTGAGAATGATTCAGAATGTTCTGCGATCCTAAACCACTCTTGTAACGCCAATACCTGCAAAACTAGCATTAGTTAAACATATAAAAGAGTTAAAAAACACGTATCTTGCACCGTCGAGCACACGTCTCTGAAAGTAACTGATTTGCTGCTGTATCCTTGTTTTGATGACCTCCTACAAGCTAGAGAATGCCATCCCGCTTGAAAACTGCTACGCCTATAACTGCTTCCAATATAGAAGACTGCTTCACCTGAAACGATCCTCCTCCGCTTTGATAATATTACACGTCCAAGGGAATACTATCGAAGATTATTTCTCTTGAAACAACCCTCAGTTGTTTGTGACAACTCTCCACAATCTAGGGAACGCCACCATGCTGTTTCGATGTTCACTCGTCTCTAAACAAAGAGCTTCCTTTTTTGGTATGTTCACGCGCCTATGAACAAAGAGCTTCTGTTTTTTTATATGTTCACGCGTCTCTGAACAATAGAGCTTTTGAATGAAATGTCCATGCGTCTCTGAACAAAAGAGCTTGATGGTAATGTTCACGTGTCTCTGAACATAAGAGCTTTTGAATTATATGCCGTCGCGTCTCTGGACAATAGAGCTTGAATGAAATGTCCACGCGTCTCTGAACAATAGCTTTAATGAAGATGTTCACGCGTCTCTGAACAATAGAGCTTCGGTACTTGAACGTTTGTTGCGATAACATTCTGAAGAAAAATTTTCGAAGACCAACGTTTATCGATCTCTAAAGCTCGCCTGAACTTTGCTTTCGCTAAAACTAGTATGTCGGTGTTTCCGTGATGAGCCATATCTTAGGGGCTTTAAGCTAAGTGAGACGATCTTTCACCAGGTCGACCACTTATTGTGATTGTAATCAAACTGACTATTTAATCATGTCAAATTGCTTATAGGGGCTAACTGGCGTACCAAGGAACCCGAAATTGTCGTATGAGGTCGAAATCACCTTTTTGAGAGGCTTCGAGCTCAATCGCTGCTGAAATATCTCTGGCGCCAAGAATTGACTCTGTCGCCGAACGTTGTGATAGGGTCTTCCCTATTGTGCTGCACCTATATTTATTTTAACTATAGAACTAACTTTGCCAATTTCTTTAATCACCATAGGGTTGACCTAAGGTTTAGCATTGCTTGACTCATCGACTTGACACGACTCAAGGTATAAACTTGACTCTCTGTGATTGACTCGAGGTTGACTTGACTTGAAGTGAAATGACACATGTGTTAGACTCAAATCAAAGTGATATGACACGACATGAATCAATGTGAACATGACTCGTGTGTGCATTGTAATGTGATCGTGCGACTCAAAAATGCAAAAAAGCAAAAAAATTCTGTCATTTTTGTGGAGGGTACCGACTTTCTCCCGAAAAATAAAGACGCGAAAAAAGAATCGAAGTTTGAAGATGCATGTTGAACGAGCTTAGTCAAATGTTTTTTGATACTATCTCTCAAGGTGCAAGGATTAATCCATCCTAGGCTATCTCAATTGGCTCAGTAATCAAAGTATTTGGGTAACGTAGGCACGGAGGCTAAGCACTTCATACTTTGATATGAAATGATGGTAATGATTGATAAGTGATTTTGATATGACAAGGCATGCTTCAGCGTTATGTTAAGATTTAATGACAAAGGAGTCCTAAGGGAAGTATATTTGGTCATGTATGTGTGATGTGTGTGATAGTGACACTAAAGTTAGGCCGCAAGGGCTAAGTGTGTGGGAAGATATTATTTTTAGAAGAGTCAAATGATGGTGACTCTTAGGCTAGGTAAGCTAATGATGTAGGGATCAAGCCCCCAAGTCTAGCTCTAAGTGAATAGGGATGAGAATTGGAGATCCCTTGATATGATCATGGTGTAAGTGTGTGAATGTGAATATGAATGCATGTTTATTACGACCTCACCTCGATGTGAGGTTACCTACGTATCCGTTAGGAATCAGGCCAAACATAGCTCTAGCCGAACCTCGCACAAGTGTGTATACCTCAAAAAGGTCTTTTAAGGGTTGTAACGCGGTTAGGCTAAACGCTGAAGAAGAAGGGGATAAAGGCTCAAGACCCTAGATAAGCCCCCAAGGTGTGCAACCTCGCTTTTGAATCTTTATAGTTTTATGCTTGAGTTTCTACTCTTTTTTAGCTCTCTTTTATCTTTTGCTTTAGCATCTATTTTATTTTTATAAGTGTGGGCAATCCCGATCATGCGGTCTATCACTCACTTGGCATTCATGTTTCTTAGGCACGGTACCGAGCACTCGACAGAGACGCAATCTGAGACGTGTTCATATCAAAGACATGTTCATGTCAAAGATATTGGAACACTTGCCCTTTTGTACACTTTTATTTATTTTTGCTTATTTTTGCTATTTTAATTTTTTTGAATTCACTCAAGCCTTTTTTGAATTGCATAAGTTGCACACCATCCCATTCCAAGGTTAGGTAGATGTAGGTTGAAAAAGAAAGTTCTATTTTTAGACAAGGCTCAAAGTGGTTTATGAAGAAAGGATTGTATAATTGAAGGGTGAAAGGTGATATGATGTGGCTACAAGAGGTGCCTCAAATCATTGGTATACCTTATGCTTAATTTGACATGGTTTTTTTTTTTTAAATGCAATGCAATGAAATGATCATATATAAGGGAATAAATGCTCATTTTATTAAAAGAAAATAAAATGATCCTACAAAATAAATCTAAAGAGAATAAAAAGGTGCATGTGCTAGACTTATTGAGGAAAGGGTAAATAAAAAAGAAATAGGAAAAAAGAGGTCACGAAATCTTGTCGTTGAAGCTCGCCTCTTGTCTTGTGTTGTTTGCTTCATCATCACTCGCTCTTCTTGTTAACTGGAGGCATGGGAAGCTTGTTATTATCAATCAAATGTTTGATATCCTCCTTTAGCTTCCAACGGCTCTCAGTAGCATGACCCCTACCTTGGTGGTACTTGCAGTGTTCGTTAGGATTCCAACTAGGCAATCTTTTCTTAAGTGGGGGATCTTGAATAGGTTCAGTGGGAGTAATGATTCCCTTGGCATGGAGGCGATCGAAAGAATTATCATAGCTAATTCCAATAGGGCTTTTCGGTTGCTTTCGATTACCCATGGCTAGGATCTCACTAAGGTCGAAAGTACCAACACTATTACTAGAGTATGTGTTTCCGGAAAAAGAAGGATAGTCGTTCTTCTTCCCTTTACAGCCACTTTTACTATTGTTACTAATCTTGGCCTTCTTGTCGCGCGGAGGAACATAAAGGAGACTTGAATCAATGAAGTCTTGAACACGATCCTTGAGGGCGAGACACTTTTCAGTAGTGTGACCGCGACCTCCATGGTATCGACAATAGGAATTTGGATCCCAATTGGGAAAACGTTTTTCAGGTGGAGGGTCTTGACCTAGATCGTGAAGACAGTCAAAAGCTTCATTGTAAGTCATTCCTATTGGTGTGTATTCTTCAATGGTCCGTTTCGCCTGTTGCTTAGGAGCATTGAGTTCTTCATTAAACTCTTGTCGAGAATTTTGTTCAATGGCCATCACCCGATTTGCTAGTCCTTCTACCACATTCAAGAGCATGGCAATGACATCTTGCAGTTTTCGAATGTCCTCTTTTAGACTTGACGAGTCTTCCTTGGTATTATCTAAGAAAATACTTTCATCCTCCTCAATTATGGCCACTTCATCGAGAGAGGTCATATAAGCTGTCTCGATCATGGGCTCTCCTACAGGTGTGATAAGAAGTGATGGATCGAAGGATGCTTGGTCATCTTTGATGGCTAGAACCTCAGAATTTTTATTGTTATCGATCAGATCTTGAATAGCTTCTTTGAGTTTCCAACACTCCTCAGTGTCGTGACCCTTTCCTTGGTGATATTTGCAGTGCTTATTACGGTCCCACTTAGGTGGCCTGGCTTCTGGAACTGGATCTTTGATGGGCCCTATGGGCATGACTAGTCCTTTGATGTAGCTTCTTGAAAGTCGTTTCATAACTCATACCAAGTGGAGTGAACACCCTTTTTGATCTTTGGATTCATGGTTTAGAGGCTTTCGTGGCATGTACTTCATTAATGGGAGAGGAAGAAGAAGGATGGTCGTTCTTCTTTCCTCTCGCACTATTATCTTTCAGAAGGTCATCTTCAATGTCAAGGCCTATATTATAGACAGCCTTAAAAGTATTCAAATTGTGTTGGTACTTTAAGTGCCTTGAGTAATTCCCTTGGAGATTCTTGATAAACATCCTCACAGATTCTTTTTCGGTAGGAGCCTTGACTATATTAGCGGAAGTTTCCCTCCATTTATTGAAGAAAGATGTAAACCCCTCGTTTTCTTTTTGTTTTAACATCTCGAGTTGTCTACAGTCTGTTTCGTCTTAGATGTTGCACTTATATCTATCTATGAAAGCGTTTACTATCGATTACCAGGTAGAGGTTTTCTCTTTGTCAAGGGAAAAGAACCATTGTTGACAAACGATTTCGAGAGATAGTGGGAATAGAGAGGGGAAAACCTTCTTATCGATACCATTAATACTCATTATAGTTTCGAAAGCTCTTAGATGGAAGTAAGGGTTATCTGTTGCCTTGAATTTAGGGATGTCAGTGGCATTGAACTGATGCGGAAGAAGTTCCCTGTCCATCGAGACCCCTTGTGAACTGATGCCCTGAAATTTATAGTCACTAGATAGCTTGCTCAAACTTTCTTGTATGAGGTTAATTTGTTGTTGCTTTACGGGATCATCGATCTTGAGTGTGAGTAGCTTCAATGTCTTAGTCACGGTAACTAATTGGTTCCTAAGCTCATTGACTTCTTCTTGAGTTGCAATTATCTTTTTAGCCTTCCTCTTTCGACGAATCGGTTTATCAAAAAGTGAGACTTGAACAAAGAGGTTGTCCTTGATTAATCGCCCTTTTCTCCTCGACCAAGTACTGTGGAAAAGGAATTTTGGGATTCATTGTTAAGTATTTGACTCAAACTTTATTCAACATGCAATGGATGGAGGAAATGAAGAAGGATTGGAATAGAATGTGAAGGAAAATAATGTAGATGGAGGGATATGGAGAATTAGGAATAGAATGTACCCCCCAACTCAAATGACAGAAAAGACCGACTCATGCATGAACCTAAGACATGGTCATGGTGACATATACTCAAAGTGTGTGCTAAGACTAGTGAGTGTAGGTGATATGTTAAGACTTGTGGCATGACCATGTGGCTAGACTATGTGACTAGACTCAATTAATGACTCGACAAGGTGTTATTGACAGCGAAAATTAACCGTATTAATTATCAAACTGGTTAATCAGACACTAGGTGATGACTCGATCAATAATCCTAATTGTCGGCCAAACGACAAGACTGGCGTCGCACTGTGTAGCTTGGCGCCAGACGACAGAGCTGTCGCCAGGCGCCACACTCCACAGTATGGCGCTACAGCTCAGACTTTGGCGCCAATATTGGAGCTTCAATCTAAGACTGTTTTCGGTGTTATTAATCAACTAGGGTATGCCTAAAGTCGTACTAGGTCAATTCCGATTAAAATATTAGACTTTATTTACTCTAATTAATTAATTAATTAATTAGGCAAAGTTCTGTAAGTCATTAATTTATTTACTCTCAACACAAGTTAAAAAATGGTTAAGAGAAACATAAAATATATGCACAACAAATAATGCACAATTAGTCAAGTAGACACAATATGATGCAATGAGTTCGCAACCTAACCATTGCTCTAGTTCTCTAAAGTTCGGGATTATGGTTTAGTCAATAGAGGGTCCATGGTTAATTGTCCGGATGCACCGCGCGAAAGCCTAGCCGTGAAGGGTTGGCGCGAGTGGATGGGACACCGCGAGTTTTAGAAAAAAACTCGCTTCCATGGTTTGGTGAATTCAACATTCTCGGATGTACCCTTTATTGCACAGAGCGTTCAATCGGGTGGATAAAGCATGAATTCCCATAGGGTTATGTCCATATGTAGAACACATATGGGTTTCAGAAAAGTGAGAAAAAATTCAATCAGGAAGTAGGATCGAGCAAACAATACAAAAAACTGGTTGAAATTAGAACGCATATTTCTGGCTCGGTATTGGGGGAAGTTGGCGTCAGCAATCAGAGACTGACGCCAGCTTTTTAACTGTAGCGCCTAGCGCCAATGCTGGCGTCTGGCGCTACGGCTAAAAGTCTGGCGCCAAGCTCTGGCCCCTGGCGCTACTTCCCACATGCCTCAGCAGACTTCTGTGCTCGATAAAATTTTTCAGTTTCGCGCGGTGTTATGTCGGTCCTAGTTGTGAAAGATATTTCTCAAATTTCCTACGTGTAAAATCCTATGTTTTTAACTCATTACGGATGGTCTTTCCAATGAGATCTTTTTTATGAATATGATAATAATGTTAATCAAAAATACGCACATGAAATACTTAGAACGTTTCGAGTCTCATCCACTCATTCTAAATCATTGCCGAAACATATTCAGGATTTAAAACAGAAATCCTCCCCAGTGGAGTCGCCAAAAAATTGTAGGGAATATTTCAAGCGTTAATCCCCTAGCTTGAACCCCACTGTGATCATACACTAATGTACGGTGGCGTCCAAAAGGGAAGAAGATAGAGCAAAAGAGTCGCCAACAATTTTAGGAACTTGTAAACCGTTCATAGGGTGAAGGTTACACCCCTTAACGATCCAAGAGATCGTCAACTGCATAAGGTCTAGAACCAAATAAGGGTTCAGGGATGAAGGTACAAATCCAACCTAAAAGAGATTGAACCTGCCCTAATAATAGGCCTCTACTTTATTCTGATCGTATTCATGTGCGCTTTTTAATTAACATGCAATCAATAGGCCTAACCCTAAACCTGTTTATCTATGTTGGTTGAATATAATGCACAAAAACATCTATTATTGGCGATCACTTGAAATCATAATCAAATTAACCCTAAACAAGATTATTAATTATCTTATTAAGCGTGATTACAAGTACAAATTCCCTTAAACATGCATAAAGGCGTGATTAAGAAATAACAATAAATATCAAGCAACATAATAATAATAAATATCATGACAATAAAATTATAATCATCAAAATAATCATAATAATAATATTCATAATCATAAAATTATAATCATAATTAAAACAATTATAAAAATAATCATGAATCATGTTAAAGCATAATAATAGCAAGATCCTAGGCATGATACCCTAAAAGATTGATAACAAATCCTAGCATGTCACTAAGCAATAAAAATCAAGTCTTTAGCCCTAACATGATACTAACAATCATAAATATTAGGAAGAACATAGGAGGCATCATAGCAATCATATATGATATTAAAGTTACCCTAGACATGATACTAGGAATATCATAATAACAAATTAAACATAATTTCTACATCATAATATCAATAAAACCATTAAAGTACTTACTTGGATGCCTCGTACCTCTTTCTAATAACAAAATACACACGTTAGTAACTTCATGGAAAATAATAAACAAACAATTAAATTAAATAATTGAAAGAGAAATTTGGGACCAAACCCTCAGAAATTAAACCTTTCACGTCTAGGGCGAAGGCAACTTCGAATATGGCTAGGTGTTTCTAGGTCTTGTGAATGCGGAATTTTGTATGTAAAAGCAAGTTTAGAAAAAGAGAGAAAGAGAGAGAGAGATGGTGAATGATTATAGACAATGAGAGAATTGATGATTGCGAATGAAAACTGGTTGTAGGTGAATATAATTGAAAAGCTGGTTGTTGTTGAATATATGTGAGAACTGCTTATTGAAAACGGAGTTTTTACGACATTATTTATAGAGAAAATCAGCCAAAAAGATAAAATATCAAAACAGAGCATTGGCGCACCTAAAACAGAGTTGGCGCCAGGCGCCAACAATAGCGCCAGACGCTAATAGCTGGCGTTAGGTGCTAGTCCTGTTTTTGACACGTTTTCTCAAATCAGATAAATTTTGCCGTATAGGAGGATAAAATCGTATCTTTTCCTCAAAAATGCTCTTTGATTTTAATTAAAATTCTGAAAAGTCAACAAAAGTCAATTTATCAATGCTAATTGAATTAGTAATGAAAAGAACCTTCTAGAAGAATGTAGAAGACTAAAACCATTCCTAATTGCATTAGGAATGATAAATCATATTAGGCCCTCCCCTAGATCATTGGGCCGCACATAAGGCTCAAACCGGGCCCAGTTTGGTAAATTGGCCATAACTTCCTCAATATTCATCGGAATTGGGCTTATAATATATCGTTGGAAAGCTCTTGTCAAGCCCCATCCAATTACACTACTATTGGACCCATATTATTGACCAACCAAACTGGATTGACTGTTTTCTTAAAATAAGTTTTCAAAAACAGAGAGAAGAGAAAAGAAAATTAAAACTTTCCGCAACACTAGACTTTCCACACTTTCGCTTCATTCGATTATGATTCGACGTGAAAGGTACTCATCACCGGGTTTGGTTTTGGGGAAACACAAATGGGTGTCTACAGTTATGAAAAAGAAGTCTCTCACGTTGAATGGGCAATTTGTGTTGCAAAATGACACAGAGCCATTTTATGAGTTTCCTGAACCTTGGTATGACTTGGATAAAGAGAAAATTCTCCTTGTGTTAGAAATTTTCTTTGCATAAGAAAGGAATAATGAAGAATTTATTAAGAAATGGTTTGATAAGAAATCGGTATTTAAGAAATATATTGATTGGGTTGAGCATCTAAAGCAAGGAGTTCTAAGAGGCTTGTTTTCATTAATTTCTAATTATGAAGCTCGATTCGATCCTATTACACTTATCACTCCAATAAAAACAGAAGTCGAAAATAAAATCCGACCTGAAACTCAAGAACAAATCCTTCCTTTCCCCGAACTATATCCTTTTCAATCCTCTACCTCAGACGGTTATGAAACTGATAGTGAAAGGAATGGTGTCCTTCGAACAAGTGTATTATTCTGATAGCGGGTTCAGAATTATTAGAAAGCTAATATATTCAGTAAGGTCATGTGATCGGAATGCCTGGGTGGAGGCTGCTTCTGATCAGTAATATTAATGTATAATTAATATTATAGATTAATCTTGATTGATTCCTTCGGGTCACACCCAAGAAAATATACAAACCGACTCGACGAATTAATTTGGAAGAAATTAATTCGTCGCCTGAGTGTTAAATATTTAGACGTCGGAAATTTGAGCTCAGAGCGTCAAAATCGAGCATCGGAAGTCGAGTCAAAAATAGTAAAAGACGAGACGACAAAATTAGTAATAAATCAACAATGACTAAAATACCCCTAGCATCGGAATCCCGAGTGCTAGGGGATTAAGGGATTAGGCAAGCTAGCAGCCCGCACCATGTGTGAGGCTTGCTAGCAAGCTACGGCCAGCAACCCGCAAGCATTGCGTGACTTGATTGTGCGCGTTGCTGCTAGCAGCCCGTACATGTGCGTGGCTTGCTAGCAGCGCCCATCGGCAGCAGCAACCCGCACATATGTGCGTAGGCGTGCTGGGCCGAGAAGGCAGCAGCTAGCAGCCCGCGTGTGCGAGGCTAGGCTGGGCTGAAAGCTAGGGCCGAGTCATTGGGGAAGCATCTGAAGGGAGTGTGCTTGTGTGAGGACAAGTGGCACAAGGAGAGGAAGGAGTGGGGAGCAAGTATGGTCCCCTCCTCGCCAAGTGGTCCTCGCTTCTCTTTACATACAACAAGGACACTTGTTAATTTATTACTTGCTTGCCTATTTAATTTATTTTAGCTTTAAATTAAATTTTGGAATTTCTTGATCCCACATTAATGGGATTGAAATTCTCACTTCCACTTTTCTCTATAAATACCCATCTTGGGATTTGGAGAAAAGTGCTTGAGTGGGAGTTAGAAAGAGCATTGCATTTTGGCAAAAACTCTTAAACTCCATTAACACTTGGGTTTTGGTCGGACCTTGCTAACTCCAAGGTTGCGGACCTAAAAAGTCGATGTTTCTCCTTTGTGGATGGATACCGTTGGAGGCTCGGTATTTTCGGAGCTAGAGCTTTCAAGTACGAGCCCGTTTGTGAGGGCGAAGCACGCTTCAAAGGTATATTCTGGTTTTCCCTTTCTCGTGTTTATTAGTTATACTTTATGGTATTATTAATTGCGAGTGGTTCTTTGGGTCGGGGTTGTTTCCGCGGTGAGTCGGACTCACCAAACCCCAACAACGGTATCGGAGCCCCGCTCGTTTATTTTTATTATCATGCTTTTTCAAGGTTATTTATGACTTATTTTTTTGGTTTAGTTGCTAATTAGATTAGTTGCTCGATTTTATTAATTTTAATCCCGTTTTTAATGCGAATTTTGGCCTAGAACCTAGATTTTCGCCCAAAAATAGTGAATTTTGGGTGGAAAAGGCGTTCTGGAAATGGTTTCTTCCTTATAGCCAAATAGTGAATAGGACTGTGATTTTAGCCAAATTCCGACCAGAAATGCCTTTTTCGAGGAATTTTTCGTTTTTGACGAAAAATTTAAGTCTTTTCTTACCTTGAATTTGATGGCATAACTTGGTAATTATGCACTTGATTTATTTGCATTATTTTTCTGCAATGTTAATCTCTTTAAAGCATATTTACTTGGTTCTATTTAGTGCTTAAAAGATTGATTTATTTTCACCTAATTGCAAACTAATTGCTTTGTAGTGTGAAAATTTTGGTTTTGAGGCTTCCAAAGTGTTAAAGATTCAATCATTAGTTATGTTAAGTGATTGAAACTTTAAATCACTAAATTCCATGTATTTTGTGTTAAACTTTGTTATTTTAATCAATTTGGATTGATTGGAAACATAAATTTCAATAATGTGATACAAATTTGGTTATCTTCATGTTGGAAGATATAATTTTCAAGGATTCACAAAATTTAGAAGTTGGATTTTTCATTTGAACATTAAAGTTCATATTTTTCCAACTTCCCCTTACTTTGTCAAAATCTCAAAGTATAATTTAAATTAATTAAATTAAAAGTGAGAAATTGCCTTTTATGTTGTTGCACCAAGCTAAACCAATTTAATTAAGAACGGTTCTTGGAATTATTTTGGTTGGATGCACTTTGAAAACTTTATTAAGTTAGACTTGTTTAATTTTTCCATTTTTGCTCATTAAATTAGTTCTAAAATTAATTTATAATTAATTACACCGAGGCTAATGGCACGCAAAATAAGGCATAAGCGCCCTTGGCTAGTCGGGTTGCATAGCAGCCCGCATGTGGCTGCCAAGGGGCTGCCATGCCCTGTGCGTGCAATCAAGCCGTGGCTGGTGCGCACGGCCGCAAGCAGCAGCACAGCGACAGCAGCACAGCAGCAGCACGCTGCCATGTGCGTGCGTGCGTGTAGACACCCATTTGTGTCTCCCCAAAACCAAACCCGGTGATGAGTACCTTTCACGTCGAATCATAATCGAATAAAGTGAAAGTGTGGAAAGTCTAGTGTTGCGGATAGTTTTAATTTCTTTTCTCTTCTCTTTGGTTTTGAAAACCTATTTTAAGAAAACAGCCAATCCAGTTTAGTTGGTCCATGATATAGGTCCAATAATAGTGTAGTTGGATAGGGCTTGTAAAGAGATTTCCGACAATGTATTATAAGCCCAATTCCGATGAATATTGAGGAGGTTATGGCCAAATTACTAAACTGGGCCCGGTTTGAGCCTTAGGTGCGGCCCAATAATCTAGAGGATGGCCTAATACAGATTTATCATTCCTAATGCAATTAAAAATGGTTTTAGTCATCTAGATTCTTCTAGAAGGTTCTTTTCATTCCTAATTAAATTAGCATTGATAAATTGACTTTTGTTGACTTTTTAGAGTTTTAATCAGAATAAAAGAATGTTTTTGAGGAAAATATGATTTTATCCTCCTGTACGGTTAATTTTTATCTGATTTTAGAAAACGCGTTAGAAAGTTAATCAGCGCCAAACGCCATTTATTAGCGCCCGGCGCTAATGTCAGCGTTTGGCGCTAACCTTGTTTTTGCGCGTCAGAACTTTGTTTCGATTTTCTATCTTTTTGGTTGATTTTGTCTATAAATAGCCTTCTAAAAACTCCGTTTTGAATCATCAGTTTTCATCAATTCTTACTAATTCTCTTATATTCTCTAGTTTTCTTATTCTCTCTAGTTTTTTAAGAATTCTTTTCTCTCTAATTTTATACAAAATTCCGCATTCACAAGACCTAGACACACCTAGCCAAATTCGAAGTTGCCTTCCTCCTAGACGTGAAAGGTTTTAATTCTGAGGGTTTGGTCCCAAATCTCTCTTTTAATTATTTAATTTAATTCTTTGATTTTATTATTTTCCTTGAAGTTACTAACGTGTGTATTTTGTTACTAGAAAGAGGTACGAGGCATCCAAGTAAGTACTTTAATGATTTTTATTGATGTTATTAGGTAAAAATCATGCTTAGATTGTTATTTTGATTCCTAGTATCATGTCTAGGGTAACTTTAATATCAAGTATGATTAAAAATATGATGCTTCCTATGTTCTTCCTAATATTTATTCATGTTAGTATCATGTTAGGGCTATAGCTTTGATTTTTATTGTTTAGTGACATGCTAGGTGACAGGGTAAAGTCGTATCCCCTAATCAAAAGTAAATACCTAAGTCCTCTAACTAAAGTAGATAGGGAATTAGGGTCGAACTCCACAGGGAAACAAGTCTTTTTACTCCTAATTAATTATTATAATCTAAATTATCTAAGTAACCAATATTTTTGGGAATAAATTCTATACTACGAAGAATAAGTTTAGGGAGGAAAACAATAATAAGAAGGCCTAGGGTCACAGGTTCACCAATAATTAATATTCCGGGATAAAACATAATAATTAATAATTAACATTGCACAAATAACATGATTAACAGGCTCTCGCAATTTATTAATCAACATAGATCTAACAGGCTCTCACAATTTACTAGATCTAAGTTTCTATTCAAAATAGCCTTTAATATTAAATTAACATCTGCTCGATTCATCAATTCAATATTGCTAAACATTCACAATCAAATTACATCTGCTCGATTCATAATCTAATTGCAAAGAATTAAAACAATTCAATAAGAAATTATCATGCAATACCAATAATCAATAATACAAAATTATCCCTTCATATTAATTATGGATCCCCATAAACCCTAGAATTAAACTACTCAGACATAATCATAACTAAACTAATCAAATAAATAAAATAAAACATAATCAAAGAAGTAAATGAAATAGCTGAAAATAAAAGAGAAGAAATTGTTACCAAAAGAAATCTGGATTAATGAAAGTAATTAAGAAAAAAATTTGAGAGAGAATTTAAGAGAGAGAAATATCCTAAGTAGAGAGAGAAAATCTAAAAAAGAAGGTAATCCAAAATTACGTACATACTTAAACATTCCTTAAAACAAAAATTAAAACTAATCTAATCATCTTTGAGAAAAACACGCGCCCGATCGGGCTAGGGGCCGCCCTATCGGGCACACCTTTTTCCTCGCGCCTCTTCTCAGCAGCAACGCCCGATCGAGCTAAATCGGGCGCGCCTTAGGCCACGCACCAGCACCAAAGTTGCACGACGCGCCCGATCGAGCTAATGCTTGCCAGATCGGGCCCTTGATTCTCTTCGAGGCTTGAACTTCGATTGGGCTTGATTCCTCGGCCCAATCCGGATTTACTCTTCGAGTCTTGAATACTCGGTCCAAATACCTCGGTATCCCGATTACCGAGCCCTTAATCACCGACTAGGTGACTCTAACCGACCTTGGGCTTCAAAGATGGTCGTGCTCTTCTAATTTCCGTAGACGCTCAATGAAAAACCCGAGAAAATGCTCCAAAGGTGCAATTTCCTACAAAACTCAACAAAGACTACGAAAACACTAGAAAACACCAATTAGCAATAAAAGTGGCTCGAAAGAGCCAAAAACACTACTAATTATGACCAAGGGACGGGGGTAAATTACTATATAAAATGGACATATAAAACTCCCCAACCCAAACCTTTGCTTGTCCCTAAGCAAAGAGCTCATCAATGAATATATAAAACATGCCTGACCCCAATAATCAAATCAAGAACAAACGATTCAAGGCAAATCTAATGAACATGCTTCAACATCAATCAATCTTATTCATCCAATCACCCTTCCTCCCCAACAGTTGTCAAATAGAGAAAACCACAAGAGCATATAGAATTCAAGACTAGTGCTCACACACTCAACTCTCATTTATGTGGCGAGTAAAAGATGTACTCGATCGCTCTCCAACCCAACCCCTTTATTTGTGAACAATGCCCACCCATCTCACACTCTCGTGTGTTTAAAACAATGAACGCTCAACCTACTAGTCGACTCGAATTATGTCAAATCATAACTTGCATTGATAAACAACACTTTCACATTCACACAACTCTATGCACAAAGGTCGGAAGGTCTTTAAAGCTTGTAATGTAAGGCTAGGGTAAAGGGTAAGATAAATTTGGGAATATGTGAGAGAAAAGCTATGCATTAAGGGAGCCAAATCCTAATAAACCCATGATCAAAATAAATGATGATCATACATCTCCATCAACATAACTAATTCCAACAAGAATCCACCAAATACAACTCCAACCAATATAAATAATCCCAACACTTACAAATTTCACTCATAAAAATATGATAATGTAAAACTTGAGTGAAATACAAACTTTGAACTCTTTTTTTTTTCTCTTTTTTCTTTTCAAACTTGAATTTTTTTCTTTTTCTTTTTAATTTTTTTTTCTTTTTTTTTTTCTTCTTGAACAACCTTCAAATAGAACATTTGAACATTAATTTTTTTTCCTTTTGCTCTTTTTTTTTTTCTTTTTAACTCATATTGGAAATTTCAACTTTGTAACACAACATATCAATATTTTCCAATCATAAAATCAAAGAACAATCACTCTTCTTTTATTCCCAAGTTGTGCAAATAATGTGCACACCACAACTCCCTCACCACACCAACTAATAGCTCCCCCAAGCCAAGATTGGGACTAGTAACCAATGGGGCTCATATAGGCTTGTAATGTGGCTAAATAAACAATAAAAGGGCATAAGAAACAACATGGGTAACAAGAAGGGAACAAATGTATCTAACATCGTCTGAAGGCTTCCTAAGAGAACAAATGTCTTCGTCCTTCTCAATGTGCATAATATTGAGCTATGTAAACATTACTAATAGTTGCAAACCAATACTCAAATTCATTGACATACCAGGAACTATGGAACTATCACACATTCCTAACCAAATCAACTAGTCAAGCACTATATTCACAAATAGTTGGCAAAATTGACGCATGTTTAGGAATCCAAACAAGTAAACTTCAAATCATGATCAACAAATTCACAAAGCTCATTATCAATAACCAAGAATCAAAACAAATTTTCTCAAGTAAGGGGCATAGAGAAGCATGATTTTTCTCGAATAGCCCCCTCCATGGCTCAAACCACCACTTCCATAACCCGAACCACCTGCAAAGTAGTTAGGATCCACATTCCCCCCCATACCCCCAAAAGGAGTGTCACCCCCAAATTCATGGACTGAAGAGTAGTCCACATAAGTATCATATGCACCGAGGTGAGAATACCCTCCTTGGGGGTATTGGAACCAGTCGGGAACTAATGCCTCGGGGTGATAGCCCCTCGGCGTGCATAGTCATCGTACATGGGGTAAAGACCCCTCCCGAGGTTCCGCTCTATGTGTCCTACCCGACCATCCAAGGTGCTTAACCTAGAATCTATAAGCTTGGGTTGTGAGTAATCACTAAGCTTCTTTGGAACCGCCATCTCTGATTCTGCGTCTGATGATACCTCTGAATCGCTAGAACCAGTTGGAGGATCGCGGTGATTATTATTATTATCACCAGAATCCGCCAGGATTTGCTTGTAGAGATTTTTCTGTCCATGAAAAGATCGTTCGATCTCAGGATCGAATGGGATGTACCCTGATCTGGAACACCTGGGCATAAACAAAAAACTAAAAGCAAATATGAGATTTTCCTCAAAGAACTAACGTTCTCTGAGACAAAAAGAAAATAACCTAGACTA
Organism: Chenopodium quinoa; assembly: GCF_001683475.1. Taxonomy (NCBI): domain Eukaryota; kingdom Viridiplantae; phylum Streptophyta; class Magnoliopsida; order Caryophyllales; family Amaranthaceae; genus Chenopodium; species Chenopodium quinoa. Next base: position 1,425,113 of record NW_018745324.1, read on the forward strand.
CAAAAATAATCAGAAATAAAAAAAGAACCGTTTCCCCGGCAACGGCGCAAAATTTTGACTGGGTTAAGTCGTATCCCCTAATCAAAAGTAAATACCTAAGTCCTCTAACTAAAGTAGATAGGGAAGTAAGGTCGAACTCCACAGGGAAACAAGTCTTTTCACTCCTAATTAATTATTATAATCTAAATTATCTAAGTAACAAATATTTTTGGGAATAAATTCTATACTACGAAGAATAAGTTTAGGGAGGAAAACAATAAGAAGGCCTAGGGTCACATGTTCACCAATAATTAATATTCCGGGATAAAACATAATAATTAATAATTAACATTGCACAAATAACATGATTAACAGGCTCTCGCAATTTAATAATCAACATAGATCTAACAAGCTCTCGCAATTTACTAGATCTAAGTTCCTATTAAAAATAGTCTTTAATATTAAATTAACATCTTCTCGATTCATTAATTCAATATTGCTAAACATTCACAATCAAATTACATCTGCTCGATTCATAATCTAATTGCAAAGAATTAAAACAATTCAATAAGAAATTATCATACAATACCAATAATCAATAATAACAAATTATCTCTTCATATTAATTATGGATCCCCATAAACCCTAGAATTAAACTACTCAAACATAATCATAACTAAACGAATCAAATAAATAAACAAAACATAATCAAAGAAGTAAATGAAATAGCTGAAATTAAAAGAGAAGAAATTGTTACCAAAAGAAATCTGGATTAATAAAAGTAATTAAGAACAAAAGTTGAGAGAGAATTTAAGAGAGAGAAATATCCTAAGTAGAGAGAGAAAATATAAAAAAGAAGGTAATCCAAAATTACGTATATAATTCGTACTTAAACATTCCTCAAAAAAAATTAAAACTAATCTAATCAGCACTGAGAAAAACACGCACCCGATCGGGCTGGAGACCGCCCGATCGGGCGTGCCTTTTTCCTCGCGCCACTTCTCAGCAGCAACGCCCGATCGAGCTAAATGCTCGCACGACCGGGCGCGCCTTAGGCCACGCACCAGCACCAAAGTTGCACGTCGTGCCCGATCGAGCTAATGCTTGCCCGATCGGGCCCTTGCTTCTCTTTGAGGCTTGGACTTCGATTGGGCTTGATTCCTCAGCCCAATCCGGATTTCCTCTTTGGGTCTTGAATACTTGGTCCAAATACCTCGGTATCCCGATTACCGAGCCCTTAATCACTAGCTCGATGATTCTAACCGGCCTTGGGCTTCAAAGGTGGTCGTGCTCTTCTAATTTCCGCAGTCGTTCCATGAAAAACCCGAGAAAATGCTCCAAAGGTGCAATTTCCTACAAAATTCAACAAAGACTACTAAAACACTAGAAAACACCAATTAGGAATAAAATTGGCTCGAAATAGCCAAAAACACTACTAATTATGACCAAGGGACGGGGGTAAATTACTATATAAAATGGACATATCACTAGGGTTTGTTATTAATCTTGTTAGTATCATGCCTAGGATCTTGCTATTATTATGCTTTAACATTATTATGATTATTTTTATGATTTATGATTATAATTGTTATGATGATGATTTATGATTATTTTAATTTTGATTATTATTATGTTGCTAAATATATATTTATTGTTATTGCTTGATCACACCTTTTATGCATGTTTAAAGGGAAGTGGTACTTGTAATCACGCTTAATAAGATAATTAATAACCTTGTTTAGGGTTAAAATGATTATAGTTCAAGTGATCGCCAATAATAGATTTTTTTGTGCATTAAATTCAACCAACATAGATAAACAGGTTTAGGGTTAATCCTATTGATTGTATGTTAGTCAGAAAGCGCACATGAATACGATCAGAATAAAGTAGGGCCTATTATTAGGGCAGGTTCAATCTCTTTTAGGTTGGATTTTTACCTTCACCCCTGAACTACCAGCCATGGTTCAAGACCTATTGGAGTTAACGATCTCTTGGATCGTTAAGGAGTGTAACCTTCACCCTATGAACGGTTTACAAGTTCCTAAAACTTGTTGGCGACTCCTTTGCTCTATCTTCTTTCCCTTTGGACGCCACCGTACTTTAGTGTATGATCACAGTGGAGTTCAAGCTTGGGGTAATGCTTGAAATATTCCCTACAGTGCGTGTGTGCTGTGTTGCGTGGTGCTTAGGGGCTGATATGGCGCGGGTGTGGGGGCTCGAGCAAGGTGTGCTTAGGCTTGGTGCATACGTCATGTGCGGGGGCAATGCCGTGACAATCACTAAACCCCTTAATTAACACATGATCTTTGGCGATTATATTTGCATTTTTGACGATTTATTTATTTTAATTAATTTTGTTTATTTTAATTATAATTTTTGGAGGCTAGGCCTCGGTTTTGAGCAGCATTGGCAAAATTTTATTTTGACAAGTTTGGGTGCTACCGGCTTAATTAATTGGATTAAATAAGATAAATGAGGAATTTAGTGGGAGCTTCAATTATTAATTACGTCAATTACATGATCGGTTAAACAACTTTGACTAGTTTTATTAGACGTGTTAATCGGATTAATCACCTAGATAAGTTACTAGTGCATGCGTTGTTTAATGCAATTTTACTTGTTTGTTGTTGTAAAATGCATGGGCCATTCACAAATAGTGAATGGATGAATGGAATGTATATTCTCTCACAGGTTTTATGAAATGGCAACTAGTGGGACCTGATTAGGATAGAAAATACGGACTACGTACCGTGATGTATTTTTGTAAATCTAAATACGGTCTACGCACCGTTGAGTATTTTTGTACCTTAATATTTAGATTAATCCTAGTCGTAGACACTAGTATTTGCATAGTTTGGTTAAGTCTTGAAGACGGAGTTTCTTGGAAGACGAAGCCTTGAAATTGCAAGTGAAGACCTTTGAAGACTTGAAGATTGCAAGGGGTCATGCTAGTTGCCAATATGCATCTTATACTTATGTTTTATATTTATGCTTGTGCTTATATATAAATGATATGTTAGATGCATGTTTAGGTTTTCTTTATGTTACGATGATTAGTTAAGTTCACTTAAATCAACTAACATAGAAATCCTAGGTCCCTAATAATATTGAGTTAAATTTGCCTTTCCAAAACAACACTTACTAACCGGAAGAGGGTGATGGTGGGCTACGCCAAAGCGAGGTGCTATCGCTACACCAAGGAACATAAGACACACCGGGTGTGCATGTTGGTTTTGGTTGAACTCATCGGTATGAGTGAGGAGTCCTCACATACCGTGGCAAAAGAGATACATCGTCAAGAGGCATTAGATGCAACGATTATCTAACCAAGATTGGCTCAGAGCCATTAGCAAGGCAATGCTTACCTTGGGGTAACAAGTGTAATGACAAGCCAAAGCATGCCATGACCACTTGTTGATCCCTTGGATCTTGGAATCGCCTTATTTTCACAAAATGGGGACATTTTTTACGTGTAAATAAGACGTTAAATAAGTATTGAAATTTGCATGAATTAAATTCAATCTTATTTAAGTATTTTAAATGGTTTTTCATTTAAATTCTTTCAATTGTAGAATCATGTCTTCGAACAACTCAAACAACCAGTTTTCATTACGCTCAATTCTCGACAAGAAGAAGTTGAGTGGTACTAATTTCCTTGATTGGCAAAGGAATTTGCGCATCGTTCTTATGCAAGAACAAAAAAAGTATGTCCTTGATGAGGAAATGCCTGAGACTCCCAATGAGTAGGTAACTCAGGCGGCCCTTAACCGATGGCAAGTGGCCGATTGGGATGTCAAGTGCGTAATGCTAGCCACTATGTCTCCTGAATTTAGAAAACCTTCTTCGAGAAGGAATCGGCCTATGAGATCATTTCTGAGTTATAGAATATGTTTCAAGAACTGGCTCAAACTGAAAGGTTTGAAACCCACATGCAGATCCTTGAGACTAAGCTCAAGAAAGGAGAGTCAGACAGCCCACATGTGCTCAAAATGATCGGGTTATTTGAGAACATGCAAAGGCTTGATGCGGGGTACACAACCGAAATGGCTATTGACATCATTCTCCATTCCCTTCACAAAGGCTATGACCAATTCAAGATGAACTACAATATGCATAGCATGGAGAAACCCCTCACCGAGCTTCACGGGATGTTGAAGCAAGCTGAGCAGACGCTTAAAGACGAGGGAAACAATGATATGCTAACGATCAATAAGGTCAAGCCATTCAAAAGGGCGGGCAACAAGAAGAAAGGTTTCAAGGGGAAAGGAAAGAAGAACTTTCCGCCTAAGCCGAAAGTTACCAAAGACAACAAGGAGAAAAAGGTAGCATCTTCTAAGTCTAATTCTGAATGCTTCTATTGTAAGAATAAGGGACATTGGAAGAGAGACTCCCTCAAGCTCAAGGAAGATAAGAAGAACAAAACTGTTGCTTCTGCATCAGGTATTTACGTTATAGACTTTAACTTCACTAGCTCAGCTTCATGGGTATTAGATACCGGATGTGGCTCACACCTTTGTTCCAATTCTCAGGCACTACGGAACACTAGGAGGCTAGCGAAGGGAGAGATCAAGCTCCGGGTAGGAAATGAAGCGAGGATTGGTGCTATATCCGTAGGATCTCTTAGTTTATCTTTGCCCATGGGGCTAGTTTCGGAACTTGACAATGTTTATTGTGTTCCCAACATTACCAAAAACATTATTTCAATTTCGGCGTTAGACGCTAAAGGTTTTGAATTTCGAGTAAAAGACCAATCATGTTCGTTTTATCTCGATGATGATTTATATGGTACGACACATTCAGAAAATGGTCTTTATGTGTTATCTCTAGACAAAGAAGTTTATAACGTTAATAATCCCACTAAGAAAGCTAGGACTACACAGTCTAGTCAAACTTACTTGTGGGATTGTCGTCTTGGCCACATTAACATCAAACGCATCAAGAAGCTTCTACAAGAAGGCATTCTAGACTCATTTGTTTTAGAATCATTTGAGAATTGCGGAGGAAGTTTATTAGTCAAGATGATAAAGCAACCATTCTCCAAGTTAGGAGAAAGGGCCGGTGACTTGTTGGGCCTAATACACACCGATGTATCTGGGCCAATGAGTACACCCGCAAGGAATGGTTATCGATATTTCATAACCTTCACGGACGAATATAATAGATATGGATATGTCTATCTAATGTCACACAAATCTGAATCGTTTGATAAATTCAAAGAATATCAGAGTGAAGTTGAAAACCAACTTGGCAAGAAAATAAAAGCGCTTTGATTGGATCGAGGTGGCGAATATTTGAGCCAAGAATTCCATGACCATCTGAAAGAACATGGAATACTTTCAGAAATGACACCTCCATGAACTCCTCAATGGAATGGAGTATCCGAAAGGAGGAACCAAACCTTGTGAGACATGGTACGATCGACTATGGGTCTTAGTGAAATTCTAATCTCTTTCTGGGGACATGCACTTTTAACTGCGGCACTTACACTGAATTGTGCTCCGTCAAAAGCAGTGGAAAAGACTCCATATGAATTATGGAAAAATAGACCTCTAAGGTTGTCTTTTCTCAAGATTTGGGGATGCGAAGCTTATGTCAAGAAACTCATTTCTGACAAACTTCATCCAAAATCTGACAAGGTTTTCTTTGTGGGTTATCCAAAAGAAACCAAAGGGTATTACTTCTACAACAAATCCGAGAAAAAAGTGTTTGTTGCTCGTGATGGTGTCTTTTTGGAGAAGGAGCATCTTTCCAAAATGACAAGTGGGAGGAAAATCGAACTCGACGAAGTTCGAGAGGACGAGCAACAAGGACAAGTTGACAATAAAAGTGCTCACAAAGCATCTGTTGATATAGGTCAAAGTCAAAATATGCTAAGTCAAACCGAAAATGCAAATGCTCAGTCCATTACCCTACGTAGATCAAATCGGCCAAGATCTCAACCTAAAAGATATCTCGGTGTTGTATTAACTGAAGATCAGGACATCCTAGTAGTGGATGGAGATGAGCCGGCAACCTACAAGTAAGCTATGACGAGCCCTGACTCTGCAAAATGTCAAGAAGCCATGAAATCCGAAATGGACTCCATGTTTGAAAATTAGATATGGGACTTGGTTGATTTACCTGAAGGTTACACACCTATCGGATGTAACTGGATTTTCAAGTTGAAAACCGACAAAGATGGAAATGTATTTATTTACAAACCTAGACTGGTAGCAAAAGGTTATAGGCAAATTCACGGAGTTGATTATGATGAAACCTTTTCTCCAGTTGCAATGCTTAAGTCCGTTCGGATTCTTCTAGAGATTGCTGCATATTACAATTATGAAATATGGCAAATGGACGTCAAAATTGTCTTCCTCAATGGAATTTTAGAAGAAACTGTGTACATGACACAACCTGAAGGTTTTGTCGACCAAAACAATGCTAAGAAGGTATGCAAGCTTAATAAGTCCATTTATGGATTAAAGCAAGCAAGCAGAAGTTGGAATCTGCGATTCGATGAAGTTGTTAGTAAGTTTGGTTTTATCAAGAATCCAGATGAGTCTTTTGTTTACAAGAAGGTCAGTGGGAGTGACATCGCCTTCCTAGTCTTATATGTCGATGACATTTTTCTCATTGGAAATAGCATTCCGTTGTTGGAGTCTGTAAAGACCTGGATAGGGAAATGTTTTTCAATAAAAGACTTGGGAGAGGCTCAGTTTATACTAGGCATCAAGATCTATAGGGATAGATCAAAGAGGATGATAGGATTGAGTCAAAGTACTTATATCGATAAGGTACTATCTCGATTCCAAATGGAAGGAGCCAAGAGAGGCCACCTACCCATGTCACATGGAATAACCCTAAGCAAGAAGCAGTGTCCAAAGACACCTGATGAGTGGGAAAGGATGAATCGGATTCCATATGCTTCGCTTATTGGATCTATCATGTATGCCATGATATGTACTAGGCCAGATGTATCGTATGCCTTGAGCGCTACGAGCCGATACCAATCAGACCCAGGAGAGGCGCATTGGACTGCGGCCAAAAGTATCCTAAAATACCTGAAAAGGAACAAGGATAAATTCCTGGTCTATGGTGGTAAAGATGAATTGGTTGTTGAGGGATATACCGATGCAAGCTTCTAGACAGACAGAGACGACTTCAAGTCACAATCCGGATACATTTTGTCTCAATGGAGAAGCGTTTAGTTGGAAGAGTGCTAAGAAAAGCATTACTACTGAGTATACAACTGAAGGTGAATACTTGGCAGCATCTGAGGCAGCTAAGGAGGCAGTTTGGATTCGCAAGTTCATTGGGAAACTTGATGTTGTACCCTCTATCAAGGGTCCAATAGACCTCTATTGTGACAACAATTGAGCTATTGCTCAGGCTAGAGAGCCACGAGAACATCAGAAGGTCAAACATGTCCAGAGGCGATTTCACATGATTCAAGAATGGAAGTCAGAGGGTGAAATCAGAATTTGTAAAGTAGGAACGGATGATAATGTAGCCAATCCACTCACTAAACCTTTGCCTCAAGTGAAGCACAACAAACACATTGAGGCAATGGGAATCAAGCATGTCGTGAACTGGCTTTGATTTCCTTACTATAGTGTTTTAATTAAATTTTGGACAATGTTAATGTAAAGCACTATGATGAACCATTCAGTTATGGAGTAATTAAATTTTTCATGCAATTTAAACACTCCGTCTCTATTTAATTGTGGTTTAGAATTAAATATGAGTCCATTCAATTTTAATAAATATTCAAAATAGGGTATCAAAACAATGTCTTGGATAAAGAAACACCTATTAAGTGAACATTGAATATTTTAATCGAAAATTATCCCTAATCAAGGTCATTTATTTGTGGACGATTAATGACCATTAGAGATTAGTGTGTAGTATGATTTATAGCACCGTTTCTTGTGCTATGAGAATATAAAACATTTGCACAGGTATTGGTTTAGAACCATACTAGATCGACCTATGAGAATACTTTAAGAGATTAAAATCGTCATAAGTATTTTTCTCATTATTACTATCGGAACTTTTTTCCTCGACCATGAGTAATGGGAGGTCTCTTGTTTGAGTACTAGTCCGTTTTTGGTATCCGTCAAACGGCTGCCGTAATAGGAGACTATAACGACAGATACCAGGCAGCTAGGTCCTCTTAGTAAGAGAAGCTACATTGCGAGACTGGGAATGTCCCCCTACTAACAATAGGGAACATGTCCTGTTGTTTACAAGGCCTCTCGAAGAGCGAGACTGTGAAAATGCATGGTCGTGCTCAGATGGATTTTAGAAATCATCTGCTTATTGACAGTCAAACTCGAATTTTGAGAAACACTTGTGGACGTAACAGGGATGACGAATAATATTACCCTGTAGTTCATGGAGAGACATGAAGAGACATAGGAAAGGGGCTATACACTAAATGCTCACTTGTCCGGAAGGACAAGTGGGAGATTGAAAGGAATGGTTTCCTTCGAACAAGTGTATTATTCTGATAGCTGGTTCACGGAATTATTAGAAAGCTAATATATTCAGTAAGGTCAAGTGATCGGAATACCTGGGTGAAGGCCGCTTTCGATCAGTAATATTAATGTATAATTAATATTACACCTTAATCTTGCCTGAACCCTTCGGGTCATACCCAAGCAAATATAAGAACCGACTCGACGAATTAATTCGGAAGAAATTAATTCGTCGCCCGAATGTTAAATATTTAGACGTCGGAAATTCGAGCTCAGAGCGTCGAAAGTCGAGTCAAAATAGTAAAAGACGAGACAGAAAAATTATTAATAAATCAACAATGACTAAAATACCCCTAGCATCGGAATTCCGAGTGCTAGGGGATTAGGCAAGCTAGCAGCCCGCACCATGTGCGAGGCTTGCTAGCAAGCTACAGCCAGCAGCCCACAAGCATTGCGTGGCTTGCTGGCGCGCGCTGCTGCTAGCAGCCCGCACATATGTGCGTGGGCGTGCTGGGCCGAGAAGGCAGCAGCTAGCAGCCCGCGTGTGCGGGGCTTGGCTGGGCCGGGTGCTAGGGCCGAGTCATTGGGGAAGCATGTGAAGGGAGTGTGTTTGTGTGAGGACAAGTGGCACAAGGAGAGGAAGGAGTGGGGAGAAAGTATGGTCCCCTCCTCTCCAAGTGGTCCTCACTTCTCTTTACATACAACAAGGACACTTGTTGATTTATTACTTGCTTGCCTATTTAATTTATTTTATCTTTAAATTAAATTGTGGAATTTCATGATCCCACATTGATGGGATTGAAATTCTCAATCCCATTTTTCTCTATAAATACCCATCTTGGGATTTGGAGAAAAGTGCTTGAGTGGGAGTTAGAAAGAGCATTGCATTTTGGAAAAAACTCTTCAACTCCATTAACACTTGCGTTTTTGTCGGACCTTGCTAACATCAAGGTAGCGGACCTAAAAAGTCGGTGTTCGTCCTTTGTGGGTGGATACCGTTGGAGGCTCGGTATTTTTGGAGCTAGAGCTTTCAAGTACGAGCCCGTTTGTGAGGGCGAGGAACTCTTCAAAGGTATATTCCGGTTTTCTCTTTCTCGTGTTTATTAGTTATGCTTTATGGTTTTATTAATTGCGAGTGGTTCTTTGGGTCGGGGTTGTTTCCGTGTTGAGTCGGACTCACCAAACCCTAACAGATAGCTCATCATCTAGCCAATCATCTATCCATACACTGCCTGATATCTCATATCATGAAGATATCGATAAAATTACTTGTAAACATATTTGCGTACAAGAAATTGATCTTGATCATGATGCATTTTCTAATAATGAACTTTTCAATGAACCAAAATCATGTGTGACACCCATGGAAGAGTCTATAACTGTAAACATAGGTATGTATAATGATGTAAAAGAAGTCAAGATAGGATCTTCCCTTTCCCTTGATGAACAAAATGCATTCATTATTTTACTTAGAGAATATGTGGATGTGTTTGCATGGTCTTATGCTGATATGCCTGGTGTCGATCGTAATGTTTCTGAACATCGTATACCGCTCTACCCCGATAGCAAGCTAAAGAAATAAAAGTTTTGTAGAATGAAACCAGAAGTTAGTCTCAAAGTTAAAGAAGAAATTCAAAAGCAGCTTGATGCCAACTTCATCAAACTAATCAAGCATCCGGAATGGCTGGCAAATGTGGTGGTAGTGCCCAAAAAGGATGGAAGGGACAGAGTATGCATTGATTTTAGGGATTTAAATTCAACATCACCAAAAGACTATTTTCCTTTGCCCCACATTGATGTTCTGGTTGATAACACTGCTGGACACGCCATGTTCTCATTCATGGACGGATTCTCAGGATACAATCAGATACTTATGTAGAAGAAGACATGTCCAAAACTTCTTTTATTACCCCATGGGGAAATTTTTTTTATAAAGAAGTGCCCTTCGGATTAAAGAATGTTGGGGCAGCCTATCAACGGGCTGCAACAACCATTTTCCATGATCTCATCCATGATATTGTGGAGGTCTATGTTGATGACATGATTGTCAAAATTCAGGACCGTGAGACGCACGTTGATGCTTTAAAACCATTCTTTGACAGAATTAGGAAATATAATTTGAGATTAAATTCTCAAAAATGTGTATTTGGAGTAACTTCGGGAAAGCTTCTAGGCTTCGTTGTAAGTCAAGATGGAATTAAAGTCGACTCTGACAAGGTAAAGGCCATACAAGAGCTTCCTCCACAAAGAACAGAAAACGAGATTCGGGGATTTCTTGGTAGAATCCAATATATTAGTAGGTTTATATCACAATTGAAAACCCAGTGTGAACCTATATTCAAGTTACTTAAGAAAAATGTTCCTACAAAATGGAATGACGAATGTCAGGCTTCATTCGATTCTATGAAAGAATACCTCTCCAATCCTCCAGTTTTAATGCCACCTAAGCCGGGGCAGCCCTTGATATTATATCTTACTATTACGAAAACGACCATGGGAGCTCTTTTGGCACAATACCAAGAGGGTACAAGGAAGGAAATATCTATCTACTACCTTAGTAAAAAGTTCCTTGAGTATAAAACTAGATACACTCCTTTGGAAAAAGCTTGCATTGCCCTTATTTACGCAACAAAGAAGCTTCGACATTATTTACAAGCACATATTACTTATCTGGTTTCGAGGTTAGATCCAATCAAGTACATTTTTGAGAAGCCAATCTTGAGTGAAAGAATAGCAAGGTGGCATGCGATATTATCAGAATTTGACATTCAGTGTGTAAATCAAAAGTTTGTCAAAGGGAGGGCTATATCTGAAGCTTTGGCTGATGGACCTATATCGAGTGATGAATTTGATGATGATTTTCTAAATTAACATATTTTTTGTCTTAGTACGTCACAATGGAAGATATATTTCAACAGAGTCTCCAACAGGATGGGCAATGGTGCAGGAGTATTATTGATCGATCCTTATGGAGTACATATTCCCTTCGTTGTGAAGCTTAGTTTCCCAACGACAAATAACACGGCTGAATATGAAGCTTGCATGTATGGAATCAAAGCAGCTTTAGCTGGTGCAAAAAATATCACAGTATACGGTGATTCTTATCTCATAATTTCCCATACTATTGAAGCTTGGAAAGTTTGGGATGAAAGGTTACAAATGTACACGGAGTATCTTCAACAATTTATCCCATTCTTTAAACAAATAGAGTTCAAACATCTCCCTCGTGAGCAAAATAGCTTCACCGATGCTTTGGCAAATCTTGCGGTAAATTTGACTTGGGATTATGATGTGAAGGTACAATCAGTAACTTTTGTAGAAAAAGAAATTCCAATGGTTAATTTTGAACCAACAATTGCTTTATTAACCCAAGAAGATGATGAGGATGCTTGGTATACTGATGTTAAGAAGTATTTAATCGATGGAGAATATCCTGAAGGAAGTCACAAGAAGGATCAGTTGGCTATTTGAAGGCTAGCATCTCATTTCACAATATTAAAAGGTTTGTTGTATCATAAAAGTTTCGATGGAAATTTGCAGTTATGCATTGACGAGGAACAGACACAAAGGATCATGGAAGAAGTACATAGGGGAAAATGTGGGCCTCATATGAATGGACGAATGCTTGCTCGGAAGATTATTCGAGCAAGGTATTATTGGACCACTTTGGAAAGTGATTGCATCCATTTCGTACAAACATGCAAAAAATGTCAGCTATTTGCAAACCTTAATCATATGCCGCCAGTTATCCTGAATAATTTTACTTTGCCATGGCCTTTTTTTAGTTGGGGCATAGATATCATTGGGCAAATACATCCGAAAGCTTCGAATGGGCATCAATATATACTGGTTGCTGTCGATTATTTTTTGAAATGGGTGGAGGCATCATCATATTCAAAACTGGGGGCAAAACAAGTTTCAAAATTTGTCATCAATAACATTATATGTCGGTATGGGGTACCTTTTGAAATATCTCCGACAATGGTTCACAATTTGAAGGCCATCTTAAAGAAACCCTTGAGAAATACAAAATCAGACATCACCAATCGTCACCATATCGTCTCAAACCAATGGAGTTGTTGAAGCAGCTAACAAAACCATCAAGACGATAATTGCCAAGATGACAGATAGGGCTCGAGAACGGCCTATAAGCTTCCCTATGCACTTTGGGGATATAAGATTTCCATTGGAACACCATATGGGACTACTCCATATTGTTTGATATATGGGATGGATCCGCTTCTTCCAATCAAAACAGAGATTCAATCTCTTCGCGTAATGAATGAAAGCGAAATATCTCAAGAACAATGGTTTAAAGAACGATACGATGAGCTTTCTTTAGCAAGTGAACGAAGGTTGCAAGCCCTTCACAACATCCAAATTTATCAAAGATGCATTGCTCAGTCTTTTAATAAAAGGGTCAGGGAAAGGAATATAAAAGAAGGAGATTTGGTACTCAAGGAAAATCGAGCACCGATTCATGATCCACGTGGAAAGTTCAAGCCAAACTGGTATGGTCCCTTCCTGGTCAAACATCTTACACCAGCAGGGGCAGTAAAATTGATGGATCTTGATGGAAATGAGTTTGTTCATTTCACCAACCTTGATTAGTTGAAAAAGTATTATGCTTAATTGGTACAGTGTTGTATTTGTGAGATTCATAACAAAAAAAAAAAGTGAATCTCCTACTAGCTTTAGATAGGTATATGTGTATCATGTTAAAGTTTAGATTTCATTCATGTTTGCATTACATGCTTAAGGGTCATGTAGAAATATTCATTATTATTAAAAGATCATGATCAAGTTAATACTTAACAAAATATGATTACAACGAACAAACTTTTTTTTATTCATAACACCATACCCGAAAGACCAATGCCTTCGGATACGATTTCTTCTTTTGGAATTGAAAAATACATAAGTAGGGGAAACACAAATACAAATTCTGAAGTACAAATAACGAAATCCCTCTAAGGATTTATTCAAGCATCACCCTTGAGGTTCTCCAACAGCCATGTTGTATAGGACGCGGTTAGAACATCATCTTCGAGGACTGAAAGTGTTGGAAGCATTCGTGCAAATTTCCATACACGAGATGACGCCCTAAGAGCTTCCACACTACCAATTTCATAAGTGGTGTAAGGCACCACTGGGAGCTCATGGAGCTCTAGGAGTCGTTGGAGTTGGCCCGCTTGTCTCAAGCATCTCCAAGGAAGATAGAATGCGACGCGACACAATCTTGGAAGTTGAACACCTCTGCGCCTGCTAGTGCTAATTGTTATGGAATTTATGCTGAGAAATGAAATGATCCATTCCACATCAGCTGCGGCAAAGACGTTATTCCATCCACCATGGTTGCAACATTGACGAAATATAGGAAAAAAGCCTCTCTCCCGAATATGTCGGGTTTGGTAAGGAGTTCGAAAAGGTGGTCTAGACAGCTTGAATTTCTCGCATAACCAAAGTTGAATCACAATTGGACACCCTTTAACAAAACCACCTGGATTTTGTTTCAAATGGTCAAGCCCCATCATAAGTTCTCCTAGGATAGAGGCCCTAAATGGTTCCCTAACTCAATCTGTGACAACAAAAAAGACAACTAACATGAAAGGAAAATAATGATTCCTTGAGTAAAATAAGAACGAGCATTAAAAGGATGCAAGCTCTTTCTTAGCACTTTTTGAAATCCTCATTGTTGGCAAATTCCCAATGAGATAAAGAGAAGGTTTCAAGGAAGTTCTCTAACATTAAAATGTCAAGCAGGCGATAATTGCTTTCCATATTTAATGGTATACCTAGCAAATCCCTCATAATCGCATTAGTTGCCCTTGGGTCAGCAGGTATAATCACAAGGCCTTCTTTATGAAGACCTAGTAATCCCTCCACTTATTCTAGAAGAGGAGTCATTTTCGTCTCTCCAAAGCAAAAAACATGGCGTTCTTCATCCCAAAATTCAACAGCAACATGAATCATATCATACCGAGGTTGAATAACTAGGAGAGGGGTGATGGTTCTGGTGAAGACACTTGTATAAGGGGAAAGGCGAGGTGGATAAATATTTTCTACCACCCCTTTTAGTTGGAGCTTTCTAGCTCCACTGATTTCATAGAAATCTTGAAACATGACATTCATTTTTTTCTTAGAAATTTGAGGAGAGAAGAAATAAGACTTAAGAAGCTTGAAAGAAGAAGAAGGGAGTTGATTTGATGTAGAAAATAATGAATACCACCTCCTTTTATAGGGGTGGTGGTGATAATGGAGCCAGGAAGAAAAGGTCGAAGGAGTTTACTTTTCCGAAAACTCAGTACAAATCACCTGCTGTTTTTGCATCCGAAATCCGGAAACTGTGTTTTTTTTCAAGAATGATTGTTATTTTCCCTCAAGCTCGTGCATATTAGAGTTTTGATCTTCCGCAAGGTTAAGCCAGTTTTTCAACTGCACCCAAGCCAACATTTGTGTTGCAATTGAGTGAGAGTTTCACTCTATTTTTCAGCCAATTTTTCAACTGCACCCCAAGCCAACATTTGTGTTGCAATTGAGTGAGAATTCCACTCTATTCTTCAGCCCGTTTTTCAACTGCACCCCAAGCCAACATTTGTGTTGCAATTGAGTGAGAATTTCACTCTATTTTTCAGCCAGTTTTTCAACTGCACTCAGGCCAATGTTTAAATGAAGATCAATTAGGATTTTCCTCTATTTTTTTAACATACATCAAAAATTTTGTCTTTTCTCAAACATTGATTATCATTTTATTTAAACTCAATCAATGTGGGGCAATTTGTAGACACCAAATTTTGATCTTACCTTTGTAATTATCATTATTAATTATCTGATAATATTATAGTTATCGTTTTCTTTGCAAATAAGCATTATTATTTTGATAATTATTTTTATAAAATTAATGACGCTCGTTTTATTATTTAAAACAAAGAAAACGAGTAATAATAATGATTTTTATTCATAATTCCCAAAATACATGTTACAATTTGTACTTCTAAACTACTAAATTACAAAATATTGAAGTACAACTGACACTACATGCATTTCTACCCTGCTCCACCGACGTAATTTTTGGGTTTTTACTTATGGATTAACAAGTAATACAGCCATTAGGAGGACCACTAGCCCCACAATGTACATGAAGTACACCCTTATCATCCTCAAAGGTGAAGACAGGCTGATCTTCTTGGTTTTCGTGAAACATGGTGGTTGAGTTTAATGGTGGTTTTTATTTGATTTTTTCGAGTAAGGAGGAAGATGGAAGAAGATAAGAATTAAATGGTGAGTGGAGATTTTGGATAAGGGTAATTTCTTTTTATAGTAAAAAGTAAGTATTTTAGACCTTTTTTTATACATATATGTATAATAATCGTATAGTATAAAGTACAATATTTTTTGTCTCGCCAGGGGAATGTGTCATTTTCCTTATAAACAAGCATTGTTTAACCCTTTAGAGTATAGTAAGTATATTAATATGTTCACTTAGACTGTTATAGTGCTTTTTTATTTTATGTAGTGATTTTTTTTTTTTTTTTGTGATTTGTGCACTACTCTATTATATGACCAGTTTACCTAAGTTATAAAGTCCACTAATCTAAGAACTCATGCCCAACCAATGTAGGGAAATGACAAACATTCCCTCATCTAAATAGGTACTACATGTTGTAGTCCTAAAGGAACCTCCTTGAATGAACACTTTTTACCATTATTAATTGTGGGCTAAGATAATACTACCTTTTTATTTTTTTTTATGGGAAATTCTCTTTGGTAAACTTCAATTTTATAAAATTCTAAGTGGTAAACAAAGTTTTTTAAAATTATCTTTGGTACTCTTTAACTTTTAATAATTATTAGTGGTGCCATTAATTATTATATTTTATAAAAAATTTAACTATATTTAGGTTTTTTTATTTTTTTAACAATAACATTTAACTATAGTTAGGTTTTTAATTTATTTTTTAATAATTTAATAATTATACTAATTCTTTACAAAAAAAAAAATCAACCACCCTTCCCCCCGCCCACTGCCAGCTCCCCCTCCCCTCCCCTCCCTTGCACCCACCCACGCCGGCGCACCGGCCGCCCAACCTTCATCGGTGCGCCGTCCTCCCCTGGAAACGCCGACCTCCCCCAACCACTGTTCGCCGCCCTAGAAACACTAAACCCAACCCAAAAACACCAAAAAAAAAAAACCAAACTCGTTTAGGGTTTTTAAACCAAACCCAGAAATCGAGTTTGAGTTTTTAGGTGGTTTAGGGGGCTGGTTTTCGAGGAGGCAAAGGGGATAGGGGTCGAATCTGGGTGGGGGTCAGGGGAGGAGGGCCGATTCCTACAGGGAGAGGGTCGTGGCGTAGGGGAAACGGGTTTGGGTTTTGTGGTGGTAAGAGGTTATTTTGGAGGGAGAGTGGGCGATTTTTGGGGTTGGAGTGGGCCAGTTAGGGGTGGTTTTTGGGGTTAGGAGTGGCTGGCCGGCCATTTTTGGGGGATAGGGGAGACGGCCGACCATTTGCCGACGAGATGGGGGTTGGTTATGGGGTTTCGCGGTGGCGAGAGGGGAGGGGGGCCAATTCTGACGGGGAGAGTGGAGGTGTCGTAGGTGGAGGAAAGGGAGGAGGTAGAGGTCACCGGCACTAGGGGAGGTCGGCGGCGTTTTCCAGCCACCGGGAGGGGGCTGGGTTGGGGGAGGGGCTGGGCAGTGGGTTGGGGGAGGGATTGGTTTTTTTTTTTAATAATTTCAATATAATTAAAAAAAATAAAAAACAAACTATAGTTAAGGAAATAACACTTATCAATGTTAATCAATAATTTAGGTTTACCATTGATAATAAAATTTAAGAATGTTTACCACTTAGAAAATGGAAAAGTTGGAGTTCACCAAAGAGAATTTCCCTTTTTTTATTTTCCCTCAATTTATATTGGATCTGATTAATTTCAATTCGGGCCAATTGTACCAGCATTTATCTAGCATGATAGATATATAGACATGAGCGATTTGCGGGACAGTAGGAGCTTGATGGTTAGAATGTTACGCATACAGAAATAATAAAGTCTGTACTTCGGTAAGTACAGATAGTGGAGCATTTATCTTGATTTCGGTTATATTATATTTGTAGGGAATATTTTAAGCGTTATCCCTAGCTTGAACCCTACTTTGATCAAACACTAAAGTACGGTGGCCTCCAAAGGGAAAGAAGATAGAGCAAAAGAGTCGCCATCAAGTTTTAGGAACTTGTAAACCGTTCACAGGGTGAAGCTTACACCCCTTAACGATCCAGGAGATCGTCAACTCCAATAGGTCTGGAACCATGACTGGTAGTTCGGGGATGAAGGTACAAATCCAACCTAAAAGAGATTGAACCTACCCTATGTAATCCCCCATATTTTGAAATATATTATAAATGAAATTATATATTATTTATAATATTTATTTGTATTTTCCCGGAATTTAATTTCAAAAGTTTCAATTTTTAATTTGGGTCAAAAATAATTTTGGTATAAATTTTTATACATACCTTCATTCTATAATTCATGTCCAAATAAACAAAGCCAAACTCATCTTACTTACTTAATTGGCCCATTAATTTTATGAGGCCCAATCTTACTATTTACCCTACACCACTCTCTTTCCTATAAATACCCCATACATCCCCAAATTTTTCCCACACTAAAGGTTAGTCTTATTTTCTCTCCTCTTTATTTTATTTTCTTATTTTCCTTTTATTTTTATTTTTCTATTTCCTTTTATTTTCTTTTCTTTTCCCTTTTTCTTTTCTTTTTCTTTCTTTCTTTTTTTTCCTCCTCTTTACGTGAGTTTTGACTCACCACCAACTGTTGCCGCCTGCTGCCCGCCACCACCGCCGGTCGTTAGTCACCGCCCACCATCGCCGGCGACCCACCAGGGTTGCCCCTCTTTCTCTCTCTCCTTTGTTTTATTTCATTTATGCTTAATGTTGATTAATTAGTTTTGGGTTTTGATTTTATAGTATAAAGTTTATATTTTTAGTATCAAAATCATATTTTTGATGTTTTAAACTAATAATTTCAGATTATAATGGTTGTTATAATTTTCAAATTTTATAATTTTAAAACCTAGGGTTTCAATTTATTTAAATTGGGAGTTTAGGGTTCTTATGACTAATTAAATTGGGGATTTTGTTCCTATTGGATTTCTATTGATTAATTAAGCATAAAAATATGTTTTTAATGAAGTTTTAAGAACTTTTAATCAAATTTATATTGCTGGAAATTTGTTTAAGTGTTAATTTGTGATTATTGGTTGTTTTCTAGGAGGTGATTATTCTCTAGGAGACTTTTAAGTGATTAAAAGTGGCATAAAGGATTGTTTACACGAGGTACGTACATGTCAACTTCGTTGTAAGTAGTATCATGTTTAGGTACCAAAGAAAAGAACTTAGTTTCATGATTAGAGAACACTTGGATGAAAATTGTTTGGTTATACATTTAATTAATTCATGTGCTTATGTTTATGAGACATGTTTTGGTGAATTGATTACGTTTGTATGGAATTATGGATGCAAACATGTTGAATTATATTAGATTAATTGTTTGTATGGAATGTTGATACAAGCATAATTTTATTGGATTGGTTTGTTAACCACATTTGGATTATTAAAGGATTGGAATTGAATGGTTTAAGTGGAATGAATTTATTAATTATTCTACAAGGTTGTTATTTATTTTATTTATTAATCAAGCATGACTTGTTAGTATGTTGAGTAAAAGTGGATTAAGCCGAAATGGCTAGGTGGGTTGACTATGTTCAACAATTTGGATAATTTGGAAGTTTAATGAAATTAAAGGTCAATATGTGATGTGATCACCATTGTCCTAAATAAGATTAAAAGTAAATTGATGTATGATTTTTATGTATGGTCTATTTGATTAAGTCGGCTATTAATTAAAATTGTAATCACGTAAAGTGAAACATGGATGAGCAATAAAACTCTGGAAAGCGTGCACTTCTGGAGTATTGACAATTATTAGTTGGGGTACACGGTGGTAGCCCGTGGCTTTCCGAGGCTTGTTTGATCAACATGTCTTCTTTTCTTTTGGTATTTACATTTTATTTTATAATGAAAGTTAGATGGGATCCTAGACTAACTTTGTGAGAATGGAGTCACGCCCATTCTTGCATCGCGCTAAACTTTTATTTTAAATGGTTATTTGGGACCAAAATGATTTGGTGGATTGGATAACCTCGTCTATTGCTTACTTAAAACTAAATTAATTAAATTAAATATAAAGAGTCAAGTGTTTGGAATTGATTAGCATGTATGTTGAGTCGATTGAATTGTTTAAGTGTGGAGTCTTTATTAATGAATTCGTGTTGTATGTTTATTTACTTTAATTGGTTGAGCATGCTAGGTTTGGTACATTGTAGCTTGTATGTACTCAGATTTGCTGATTGCGTGCTTTTGTGTGTGTCTTTCTTTGGTCATGGCCTTCGCCTTTCAATGACCCTGTGATGATCCAATTATTACACTTGTATTATTGTTTGCACAGGTTAGCTTGATGATGTGAAGTTCAGGGATTTGACATACGCATTGTCAAGGGATTGGTGTGATTGAGAGTATTCGTTCTTTGTGTTGAACTTATTTATGTTTTACTACTTTAATTATGTTTTGGGACTTTGATTATTGGTTTGGTTTTAAATAAGGGTCTT
This sequence comes from Chenopodium quinoa, assembly GCF_001683475.1. Lineage (NCBI taxonomy): Eukaryota > Viridiplantae > Streptophyta > Magnoliopsida > Caryophyllales > Amaranthaceae > Chenopodium > Chenopodium quinoa. The sequence goes on from NW_018745324.1 coordinate 1,445,234, forward strand.
TATGGTTCCAATTTTTAAGCTTTGACTTATTGGTTTTCTAAATTATATTATTTTAAGATTTAAGTTGGATTTCCGCTGCAATACTTTGATAAAGCCTTAACGTTTTAACACGTGGCGGTAACATGCCAATGGTTCTCCTCTATTTTTATTTGAAGTAAGTGGTTTGGAAAAGGGAGAATTATTGGGGTGTTACACCCTAATAATAGAGCTCTATTTTATTCTGATCGTATTCATGTACGCTTCCTGACTAACATGCAATCAATAAGATTAACCCTAAACCTGTTTATCTATGTTGGTTGAATATTAATGAACAAATAAAACTATTATTGGCGATCACTTGAATTATAATCATATTAACCCTAAATAAGATTATTAATTTTCTTATTAAACGTGATTACAAGTACCAATTCCCTTTAAACATGCATAAAAGACGTGATCAAGCAATAAATAATAATAAGTATCAAGCAACATGATCTTAACAAATTATATATAAGTTATCCGTCAATTAACAAATAACATGAAATAATTCGTAAATTAACAAATTATATAAAACAATTCATAAATTAACAAATTACGTGAAACAATTCGTAAATTAACAAATTACATTAACAATTCGCTAATTAACAAGTTACATTAAACAATTCGTTAATTAACAAATTACGTTAAATTATATTATTTAACACAACAATAATCATAATCATAATTATCATTACGTTAAACAATTCGCTAATTAACAAATTACATTAAACAATTCGCTAATTAACAAATTACGTTAAATTATATAATTCAACACAACAATAATCATAATCATAATTATCATTACGTTAAACAATTCGCTAATTAACAAATTACATTAAACAATTCGCTAATTAACAAATTACGTTAAATTACATAAATCAACACAACAATAATCATTATCATAATTAACATAATCATGTTAAAGCATAATATTAATAGCAAGATCTTAGGTATAATACTAACAAGATTAGTAACAAACCTTAGCATGTCACTAGGCATCAAAAATTAAATATTTAGCCCTAACATGAATATTAGGAAAGAAAATAGGACGTATCGTTGGAATCATAATTGATATAAGCAAATCACCATAAATATCATACTAAAGAAAGCATCCTAACATGATAATAGGATCAAACTAAACATGATACTAGGAATCAATAAAACAATCTAAGCATGATTTCTATATCATAGAATCAATAAATCATTAAAACACTTACTTGGATACCTCGTATCTCTTTCTAATAACAAAATACACACGTTAGTAACTTCAAGGAAAATAATAAAATCAAACAATTAAATTAAATAATAATTGAAATAAAGATTTGGCACCAAACTCTCAGAAATTAAAACCTTTCACGTCTAGGGCAAAGGCAATTTCGAATTATGCTAGGTGTTTCTTGGTCTTGTGAATGCGAAATTTTGTTTAATAGAAGACTAGTTTAAAAAAGAGAAAGAGAGAACAAGCTTTAGCTTAGAAGAGAAGAGAATTAGAGAGTCGTTGATATTTGATGATTGAAAGCAGAATTTTAAGAGGCTATTTATAGAGAAAATCAGCCGGATGGATAAAAAAACGAATCAGAGTTTCAACGAGAATAAAAATCAATTAGCGTCAAACGCTGGTCATTAGCGGCAAGCGCTGAAGATTAGCGCCAGGCACCAAGCCGTAGCGCCAGGCGCTAATGCTTGGCGTCAGGCGCTAATAATCAGTTTCACGCGTTTTGTTTTTATCATATCTTTTGATCTGAAAGTCCAAATAAGGCATATAATATGTCGTTGAAAATATGTTAAAGTCTACTTTCCAACCCAATTAAAATCAGATTAAAATATTTTGTAGATAAAAAGATATGGCCGAAATAGTGGGAGGGTGTCAGTTTTGGATAGAGTTTCATATCAAATTCATATCTTTTTCGTTATAGCTCGGATTTAATATTATAATATATTTTTGGAAAGATAATTTCAAGATCTATCCAACCATATTATATTTGGATAAATATTATGAGGCACGAAAATAAAATCGGAATATATTCCACTTCGTACAAAACAAGGATTCTAAAAATGAGTATTTTTATTCAATTTCAAACTCTTTAAAACGTAATTATCAATCCTAACTCCATTAGGATTTAAAAGAACCTTCTAGAGTATTCTAGAAGACTATAATCAATCTTAATAGCTTTAGGAATGATAATTAACAATAGGCCCTTCTCTAGATCATTGGGCCGCATATAAAAACCAAACCGGACCCAGTTTAGTATTTTGGCCATAACTTCCTCATTATTCATCGGAATTGCGCTTATAATATATAGTTGAAAAGGTCTTTTCAAGCCCCATCCAAATACATTATTATTTTACCCTTATAATGGACAAAACTAAATTGGAATGCACGTTTTTCATAAATAAGGTAAGAAAAGAAATATTTTCAAAAACAGATAGAAGAGATATTTTAATAAAAACATCCTCATCACTAGACTTTTCACACTTTCGCTTTGTTCGATAACCAAATGACATGAAAGGTATTCAACACTGGGTTTGGTTTTGGGGAGACACATTTGGGTGTCTACAATACTGTATTGGCAGCGTGTATTTCTGATCACCATACCAATGCATGGCTTTAACCACGACGTGATAAAGATGAGTGTAGGCATGCATGTTATGGAATTTACTTTATTTTGTCTTTTTCTTCCTTTTCAATCATTTTTTTTTTCTTTTCTCTTTTTCCTTTTTTTTCTCATCTTATATATTTTTGTATAACTTGTTTATTTCAGTCTAGTTTGTGTGTTCCTTTGTCAATTTTTGATGTACAATTGTCGATAGTGAATTAACGTTACTTTTTTATCCCCCACGGTTGATATTTTATCCAATAAATTTCAATTTGGACCAATTGTATCAATATTTATCTGACGCTAATTAGGACAGCTAGATTTCATACGCATCATATATTGCATTTCACTACTCAAAACACTATTTGACACTATGCAAACACTATTTGACACTATTCCAAATAGTAATTTCCGTTATGATAATTCACTTTGCCGAAGTGAATTTGGTCTTCTGTTTTATTTGTTTTCCTGTTGTTTTGATCCAGTTTTGTATCTTTTGTCTTTTTTTTTACGACTATGATAAATATAAATTTGTGTTTTAGTAGAATAAAGCGAGATAAGGGTTCACCCTTTTTTTTAAGGTCATTCGGTCAAGGGAATATATTTTACTCTTGACTACCTTAAATTTATGTCGTATGACTTAATATTGTATGATGTATTATCACGTTGACCATGTCAATCTTATGATTTTATATGATTTACTTTAATTTGTACTTTTAGTAAGGGTTATTATTTGAAATGCTTGTATTTATAAGATTTTGTCATATGTTTAGATGTTCTTGGGTAAATTTATATGTATTATCTAATACTGGCAGGGGTTATTTTTCTTTTTACTTTTTTACTTACTCTGAAATATTTTATCCAACCCTATTAGTTTTGTAACCTAATGTCTTTGTGTATCTTTTAGAGATCAAATCTCGGAGCTGATTTTTATTGTATAAGTGTTGTTTTAACACCTTGGTGAGTATAATAGTCACTAATTGAATTTGGGCACCCTATTATCGTATACCATGTGAGTATTATTTTTGAGTTATGACATGACTTGGTCATATATTTTCTTTTTTATATACCATGGCATTTTAGAACCTTTATATTATGTGAATATTAGACTTGATTTTATTACGGTTTTCTTTATCAGTTTAAGTGTCGCAAAACAGATTAAGTAAGTTTGTTACATATAAAACGAAAGAATTTAATATCAAGATTCTCATTATTACCAAAATCTTGATATTTACCAAAATAATCCTTGAATTTTAATTTATTTACTTTTTTTATTTACAAATTAACCCTTTTATTTTCTATAAATACCCCCCTAATTCTCAAGTTTTAAACCACCAAAAAATTCCTACAAATTCTCTCTCAAAAGTTCTCTCTAAAAGATTTTCTCCTCTAATCTTTGCTTTAGCTAAAATCTCCCTAATTTAGCTTTATTCTTAAATTAGTAGCTTATTAAGAGCATCGTATAATTAAATTGATGTTGTTATTTTTATTTAAGTATTGTTATAATCTTTAATTCCTATAAAAAAAAACAAAAATATTTCAAGTTCAAGCATTATTTTTCTTTATTATCCTTGTTAAAAAAATATATTAGTTTAATTGCTTAAGTATTCCTAGTGTATATTAAAAACAAAAAAAAGGGGTTTGTTTCGCAAGATTTAGCTTTTTTTCAAGTTTATTTTCTCGAATAAAAAAAATAAAAAAATAAAAAAGTTCTTTAGCTTTATTTTTGCATTAATTTCTTTTAGTATCTCAAAACAAAAAAAAAATATCACTTAGTCTCTTTTATTGCACTTTAATTAAGGAGTGATCATCTTTTCATTCTTGATAAGTAAGAAGGGTTATCCAAATAATTGCTACATCTAGTTCGAGGTATTATCTTTATTCCTTTCTTAATTTCCTTTATTATTATTATTATGCTAACTAATGTGTTTGTTTTCATGTGATGTTACCAATAGGGGTAATGACGATATTAGGTGCTAAATTAGCCCAAAATCTTTCATTACTCCACATTAGAAAGACAAGCCTATTGGTGAGATGGTAGGTTACAAAGTGGGGGGTTAATTGCATTTTGCATTGTATCTCTTTTTAATGCATTTTAAATATGAAAGGTTAATACATTCACGTGAATGCCTAATATATATTTTAAATAATGATTTATTTCTTAAAGTGAGCTTAAAGACCTAAGGAATTAAGAGTTTAAGCAAAGGTTGTTCAAGAGTAAAGGATTATTTACCATGTCCCTAAGATGGCCTGTGAAGTAACCCTTACAACTAGAATCAGTTCAATTTATTTATCTCAAGTGATATAACTTTTCAAGAGTTTTCCAACCATATCTCACAATAATTTTTTTGATTTTTCTATGATTTTTTATGATTTTTTTTAGTTCAAGATATCAAAGAGATGAAATATGCACGTTTTCCTCTTAATTGCTTTTTTAAATTGTATTAATTTCTTTTTAAGAAACTAATGGTGATATGGAACCTATATTACACTATATTATATATATACTCCTTAACTTATGAAGTTTTAATTAAAATGTCTTTAATGTTTTTTTAAAAATGATTTTAGAACTAAAAGTTTGAACAAGCCTTAATTCTAAGTGTTTTTAAGAAACTTTAATCTTATTTTAAAGAAGACTTCAGAAATAAGAGCATTTAATTCTAAATGTCATTGTTTTAAAAATCTTTAATCTTATTAAATGATGTCGTAAGGACTTTAATTTTATTTCAAGATGACTTCAGATATAAAAGCTTTAGCAAACATTGTTTCTTTTATAATTTCGTGAACCTTTTTATTTCAAACCCTTTTGCGACACAAGAATAAATCATAATTTTGCTTGTTTGTTTTTGATAAGTAATGATAGTTAATATGAGGTTATGGCCTCATTTCCAAACATGAGGTTAAGATTAATTATTTAGTTGTATAAGGTTGTAACAATTATCCATCTCCACAAAAATAAACTAATATCCCATCATAATTACCCGATGGATTAATTGACAATCGGATATGATTAAATAGTTTATTGTTCCCTTTTATTTGGAAGTAAGGCCTTGGCAGGTGTTGTGTTTTATTTGGTCCATTCCATTAAGCCTAAACACATAACCCTTAAAACCTTATAAAAATTACCCTTGAGTGATTTTTAAACCCAAAGTGAGATTATATAGTGAACCCTTACAGTTTCACTCCAAAAAATACCTTGACCCACTTAAAAGTTGTCAATCGAGACGCAGTTGTTGAATTGTCTTGTTCAAAAGACATTTTTGGTGATCACTAATCGGGGTGATTTTCTTCAACTAAGGTGGTTCATTTTACTTTTATGAGTGAATCCGTCAAAGATCACTAAAATCCCACTTACAAAAATGACATTTATGTCAACAACCCAAATTAAAAACCCAATGGAATTGGTTATTTAAAACATAGCACCTGTCCGAACTACGAAGGTTTTGATCCGTGAGTGAATTCAAAACCTCACTATGATCGGTACGTAGTGCAACTTTGGTGCTCAAACCTACCTTATATCAATTATTTTTTTTATGTGGTTAATATGTCTTAAAACTTGATTTTTGACAAGGCAATAGTAAGAGCCCGTTCCTTAGAACGGAAGGGAAGACGAGTTCCAGACGTTCGATTCTCTTAACCTAAACCTCGAACCCTGTGCCTTTCTTTTTATGGAGTTAGCGATTGTTTTTTTTTTAAGATTTATTTCTTAAAATTGACTGTTTTTTTTAATACGTCCTTATTCGGATAAAAATAAGGTGGCGACTCTAAGTTTTGTTTATAAGTCTCATCAGACACTTAAGTGGAACCTTTTATAGACTAATTTATGTCCACTAATAACCAGGTACCATAGGGTCGAACTCAGGATCATCTGCCTCCTCCATATGGTTCAGGTGACTCTAGTTCAGGTTCTACCTGCATGAACTCTTCCTCTTCCTCCTCATTAGAAGAAATTTCTATAATAATTGGAGTTGGAGGTGGATTTAGGTTAGAAATCTCCATGAGTGAACAATCTACCTCCCATTGCTCTCCATTCTCTGCTTGACCACCCTGTGAAGAAGAAGAAGAAGAAGAAGAAGAAGAAGAGGAATTCTTTGAAAGATGACTATGAAAAGGGGGATTTTGCCCCACTGGATTTTCATAATAATATTCAGAGTATGGAAGATTTAATTATAGACAATGGGCTTTCTCTACCTTAACAAGGTAGGAAATCAAAAATCTGTAATCAGAGTACCATTGTCCATAATAGTCCCTATATTTGTAGTAATTTGGGATCTCCCTTGGTAAGTAGAAATCATCAAATTTGGCTTTGACAGCATAATAAGGAGGCTCATCAGGCAAACAACGGACAATCATAGCTGATATACAATTAGAGCTATCAAAAACCCTGTCCCTTAAAACATTGCTCTTGTAGGTAGGAACAGTAAAAGCGAATCTTTTGAACACAATCATAGGGATGTTCATTAGGTTTCTTAGTGAGAGAGACTAATTTGGTGTATTTGCTAGGAAGATTCGACATCCTGTAAAGAAAAACTTAGAAAAGAATTCCCTTTCCCAAAGAAAACAAAATAATACAGTTCTTGCATGAATTAGGTTCAATGTTCAATCAAACAATTTTCTTATTTCTAAACACATAAATACATATCCTCAAGCAATATATCCACATGATTAAACATCCACAACCTAAATATTAATGCATACAAGAACATGATTATTTCTAACTTATATGCCCAAATCTTTCCTACTATACCCATTCTCACCAACATGCTTTTAAAAATTGTAAACACATAATATATACAAACCTTAATCCTTGCTTTCTTGCAAAAGAACAAACTAAAATAAATATTTTGACTCCTTTTTTATTTATATTTTCGAAAATAAGAGGGAAAAAGACCAAGAAAATTTTTGGCCTCCCCCCCCCCCCCCCCAAAAAAAAAAAAAAAATCGGACATCCCCAAGTAAAAAAAAATTCGGTCCTTATTTAAAATAAAAATTGGACACTTTTATAATTTAAAAACAAAAATCGGTTTTAATTTAATCAAATAAATATTTGATCTTCTCAAAATAAAATAAAATAAATCTCTTAAAATTTTCACCAAAAAATAAGTACTTGGCCAAGTTTTAAATTAAAACACATTTTTGGCTTTAGTGGTAATAAAATCTCAATCAAACTCCCAAATACCACTTTGTAACACCCTAGAAATTCCTTTCTTTTAAAATACTTGTTTTGCCCTGTTTAAAAACTTTAAATAGGAACATCTAAGATATTACCGCCATCGTGGAAACGGATAAGGCAACTATCAAAGACACACAGCGGAAGACTAATTTCAAAATCATTCAAAACAAGTCAACTTGAAAAGTCAACCAACGAAAGTAAAGTCAAAACCAAAGTCAAACGAAGTAAAATAAAATCAACCTACAACTTGGAACCACTGTAGGCCCTTATTAAAACTAAACTAACTTCAAAACTTTGTGTTAGTCTCATGAATAATAATATCATAAATAATTAAATCATTAAACACATCATAAACTTATGGAAACTAGCATGATTTGCTCTTCAGTGATGCCCATTCATAAATATGGTTCATCACCTGAAAAGCTTCTCTCTACTTGTTTCCACTACTCTCCATTAAAAATGGGTCATCATAGGGCCAAGGTAAAGACAAGGTCAATAAATACACAAAACACACAATCAGCAAAGCTGAGTACATAACCGCAATTAACACACTAACATGCAATTACCTATCAAAACACAACTTACCTTGTTGCACCTGTTTTTCAAGCATACAACATTCAAAAAAACTTCTCAACTAGACAACTACATAATTTATCTAGTGTTGACTACGCATCGAATGGGTTTCCCAACTAACCTCCCCCAATAAATGAGGTTACTGACACGGGAGCTAACCGTGTCAGCATCAATACCCACTTGTAAGTGGCGGAATTCCTGTGCATAATAATAATAAAAGGAATGTACACCGTCCTGTACTCCAGTAGATGTTATGGATAAAATAAAACCCCATAACTCCTCCCCATATGTTCATACTCAAGGTATATAAGTTCCAAGAATTTTGGTGCGTAATCTCTTTCACTTTACGTTATTTACATGTTATGAAACTTGGTGATGACTCTCAAACCATAATCATTCAATCAACAATAATTATTCAAAAAATCAAATATACCAATTTAATTCTTGAATAATTAGTGACCACATAACATTTAATGTTGAACTCTTTTAAATCTACCTAGGTGTCAATAAGATAAACGCATAAAGCGCCTCAAATTCAATCCCTCGGTGTTAAAAACACCTTAAGTGCACTAAGTCACCAACATACAATTTATTCCTTGTGTACTTAGACACTTACATAGCTCATTTCCCATGCTTAAAGCATCAATAAAAATTATAAGAACCATAATAAAATTCTCTTTTAATATTCCAAACCAAATTAAACATTTAGTTTAATTAAACATGCTCTCTAACATGCCATGAATAAAAATGTGGTTCACAAACAATATTCCAAACTATAATTTTCCAACCATTAATCCATCACAAATAAATCATGTTTCATAATTCAATCACCAATAAAAACCAAATCACAATTTCCATTCCAAATCTAGCATGATACTTCTTGTAACAATTAGCATGCTACTACCTCAATAAAATTATGCTAAGTACGCGAACGTACCTTATATACGATCTTAAATCGCCACGACTAATAGAATTCACTCACTTCGAAATCTCCTAATTTGAAATCATAGAAGAGTATTAATATCCTCTCTACACAAATTTCCAGCAATACATACTATTATTAAACCCCTCATATACTATTATTAAACCCCTCATAATTTAATTAAAATAAGCTGAAATTATATTTAAAACATCATACTTTAACGGTTTAACCCAAATTAATGGGTAATTAAAATTCCTTAAAGAAACTTGATTATTAATGCACTACCAAAAATTTCAGCATTCTATTTTAATGAAAACTTGTTGTAATTGGGCCTTAAAACACTTAAATCAAAGGTTTAAACCATTGTATACATAATCCTTCAATAATTAATAATTTATGAATCTAGGGTTTCAAAATTGGGGGTTTTCAATTTAAAAAAAATCTGAAAATTAAATTACATTATACTCATAATCAAACATCATAATCTAATCACAAAACTAATAATTAATATTAGATCTAGGATTAAATTGGTTTTTTAAAAAAAATATTTAATTTTTTTTTGTTCGAAAAAACCGAGCATCCGACAGAAGAAAGAAGAAGAAAAAGAAAAAGAATAATAAGGAGAAGGGAGATAAGTTTACCTTGGGTTTTCTCCACTCTGGACAAATTTTGATTTGCCTCAAGCGTTGAATATTTATACTCCTTCTCTAGAAACCCTTCTTCCTAAACTTTCCCTTTTTAATCTTTTCTAATCCCTTCCTTAATAAAACTTTTCTAAAATAAAACTTTCTTAAATTAAACCCCAACTTAAATAAAATAATTAATTGAATAAACTTTCCTTTTATAAATATTTCTAAACTTATTAAAATGAATAATTAAATACTTTAAATAAAACCTTTCAATTCATGTAAATACTTCTCAAAATACTTATTTTAAATAAAATAAGTATGAAAATACGGCGTATTACACTTAACTTCGTATAACTTTTAATTTTATTACAAACACTATATAATCATTACACATCATTTTTTCAAAAATAAACTTCTCAACTGTACATTTGATGAGTGGCATTTCTGCCACGATTAAGGTTCATTTTGATGGTCATTTTCCCACATTTGCTGCTTGTTTGCATCCTTTTCTTTGCACTTAGTTCCCTTTCCCTTTATGCATCTTCTTTCCTAGATTTTGCCCCTTTTTCCTACTCTTTAATTTAATTTCCATGCTTATGCTTTGTAGGAACCATCCGGGTTTTCAAGAGGAGGAAGTTAAGCTCAAGGGAAGCTGAAGGAACCAAGATTCAGAAGAGGTTCGTCCGAACCTCCTGAAGGTGTGGCCGAACCTACTCAGTGGTTCGGTCGAACGTCGAGGCAGGGTCAAGAAGCAATTTGGCAATTTTGCAGGAGTGGTCGAACCACAGAAGTTTGACCAGACCAGGATCAGGGAGGTTCGACCGAACCTACCCATGGTTCGGCCGAACCTACCCTGTAGTCCGGCCGAACCTTCCCATGGTTCGGCCGAACCTACCCTGTAGTCCGGCCGAACCTTCCCATTGTTCGGTCGGACCATTCCTCTTTTTCAGCTGGCTCTGTACGGACTATATAAGTCCCATCTTAGAACGTTTTGATGAAATTTTATAGATTAAAGTTTTAATTTTCTGCACTTTTAGCTTAATCTACAGAGAGAAACACTATTAGTCTTCATTTGGTAGAGAGAGAAAGTGTGGATTTCTTCATTGATGAACTTGGATTTTGAAGAAGAAGCTTGTTTAATCTTTTTTTTTTATCTTCAACTTCAATTAATGAGCAATCTCTTACTCTTTCTCTTTACTTTTGCATTTAATTTTGCTTGTTTACTTTGATTTTCCTTCTTTGCTTATTGATCATGTTGATGCTTATTGATTTGATGATTGATATTGTTCTCAACATGATTTGTGAGTAGTCTCTTAGCCAAAGGTGTGGGGATGGTGTAGTTGCTAATTGTCCATGCTTATAATATTGGGATTAAGTTAATTGTGATTAAAATCTTTGCATGCTTGATATTCTTTGATCTTCTTGCAAGTGCACATTGTTAGTTGATTAAAGGTGAATCTTTGCTAACAAGAAACGGAAGTTGACTTAGTTAGGATTCATTACTATCAATTGTTCTTTGATTGCACCTCCCAATATATGGTTCTAGTGTGGAAACATAGAGGCTATGTTAGGAGAAACCGATTAACCCCGGAAGGCGGTTAGATTGAACCTTATATTGATATTTATGCATGTTTAGTTCACTATTAATTTGCTTTTATGTTATTTCATGATCAAGCGGAATCTACATCTACCCATCTCCCTTGGTGTTTAGTTATATTGATTTTAACTCGTTTTATCTTTAGTTTAATCTCTCAGTCATTCCTATCCTTTGTCCCGAGATAGCTTAAAGTCTAGTGATGAATGCGGTGTTTATGTGCTTCTCCCTGTGGTTCGACCCCTCTTCTTACCATATACTTGTATTAGGATAAGTCGAGTGTTAAAAATTGTATTTGATTTAGGTATAGTTGTCTAACGAGGCAATTATTCCTCTATGAAATTGGCGCCGTTGCCAGGGAGACGGCTTCCATTGCTATTTCATTGCTTGTTTGAGACTATCTCATCTTTTATTTGTTAGTGTTTGCTACTTTTTTTACTTGTCAGTGCTTACGTTCTTCTTAGCTTTGTTGTATGAACAGAGGACGAACCCGCTCAAGATCTTTGATTCCCATCGATCCAGAGCTAGAGAGGTCTTTGTCCCTACTTCGAAGAGAAGCAAGAGCAAGGAGTAGAAATTCTCACACCCCAACGAGAGAAGTAAGAGAACTAGAAGATACTCCACCCTCTTCACCCTCTAGTGAAGAATTAGATAGCCCTAACTCATCATCGAGTCCGGAAATCAACCCTTTCTCAACCTATAAGTTCGAGAGTGAAGAAGGTCCTAAAATGGGAGGGAATATGCCTTTGAGTCGTCTTGGGGCTCCGGAAGCCTTTAGAGCACAAAGTGGGATCCTAACTCCTACTACTCAAGCCAACAATTTTGAGACCAAGCCTAATTTGATTGCTTTGATTGAGAGGAAACAATTCTCGGGTGGAAAGTTTGAGAGTCCTCATGAGCACTTAAAAGAGTTTGAGAAATATTGTGACACGGTAAAGGTCAATGGAGTGACTCAAGAATATATTCGCCTCAAGATGTTTCCATTTTCACTATTGGGAGAGGTCTAGAATGGCTAGAGAAGGAGGTGCCCCCTAATTCACTCACAACATGGGACCAAGTGACTACGACTTTCTTGAGGAGGTTTTATAACCATAGGAAGACCGCCGAGTGTAGGCGTCACTCGAAGTGCGCCTACATTAAAGCATGTGGTGAAAATGCTTGGCACTCATAGGAAGTGGGAATTGACATTACGATTAGGGACAACGATTAGGGACAAACAAAGTGGGGAGCCGCCAACAAGTTTTTTAAGGAACTTGTAAACCGTTCACGGATCATAAAAAGGCAACCACAAAAAAGGACAACGATTGATCCGTGAAGGTTACACCCCATTCACAATCCATGAGATTACTAAATCCATGTGGTTCGGATCCAAGAAAGGAGGATCGGGGATGATGGTACGAAGTGAGTCATGGAGTCACATTCGCCCGTATTGGCCTCTACTCGATTCTTATAGTGAAAAGTGATTCCTGAGATCTCAAAGGCATACAAACAAAGATTCAATTTGATCCAAACTATCATTAAGCTAAATTGGTTTAATATTAATGCAACACATAATTCTAAAATATTGTGATCACTTGAATTAACAACAAGATTAAAAAGGAACCTAAACCGATTGTCCAAATTATCTTATTAGGCGTGATTTCGAATTACATATTCTCTTTAAACATGAAATATAGTGATCAATAAATAATAATAGAATAAACATTAATATTGGAAGCAATTCAACAATAATAATGTTAGTCAAATCAAATATAAAATTAACCTAATCATGATACTAGCAATATTAAAATAAAATAAGAGTAATTAAATTAATTAATTACTCACATTCTGCGCGTTCCTTTAAATTGCTACATCATGAATAAACTGTTAGTAACTTCAATAAAAAAAATATAAAGCAAATGAAAATTAAATTAAATTAATATAGATTTGATTTGGTCCAAACCCTCAGTTATTTATACCTTTCATGCCTTGGTTTAAGGACGAAACCTCGGGTTTAGTACAGACTCCTTGGAGTGCTTAAGGGAAAAATGGTGTAATTAGGAATATAGTTTTAAGGCTTAGAATATGAGAGAGAGAGAGAGAGAGAGAGAGAGAGAGAGAGAGAGAGAACTGTTAGTAACTTCAATAAAAAAATATAAATCAAATGAAAATTAAATTAAATTAATATAGATTTGATTTGGTCCAAACCCTCAGTTATTTATACCTTTCACGCCTTGGTTTAAGGAAGAAACCTCGGGTTTAGTACAGACTCCTTGGAGTGCTTAAGGGAAAAATGGTGTAATTAGGAATATAGGTTTAAGGCTTAGAATATGAGAGAGAGAGAGAGAGAGAGAGAGAGAGAGAAGAATTTGAATGTAAAAGAGAGGAAGATGATCAAGCTTGTTGATGAATGGAAAAGGGGAGATATGACCTCTATTTATAGAGAAAAAAGAAGGGTCGAAGAAAACAAGATAAGATCCGAATTAAATCGGAATAAAACTCGATAGACTACAGTTTTTGCGGTTTTGTTTTTATCATATCTTTTGATCCAGAAATTGGAATAAGATAAATAAGATATGGTTGGAAAGATATTGAAGTCTAATTTCTAAACCAATTAGAATCAGATTAAAATATTTCATATAACCAAAGATATGGCCGAATTAGTGAGACGGTGTCTGTTTTGGATAGAGTTTGACATTTTATTCATATCTTTTCCGTTATACCTCGGAATTGATATTATAATATATCATTGGAAATATAATTTCAAGGGCTATCCAACCATATAAAATTTGGATAAAAAATATGAGGCACGAAAATAATATCTGTCTATCTTTGAACGTCTTTCAATTAGGACTTTCAAAAAAAGGAGTTTTATTCAATTTCAAACTCTTTAATCTTATCTTTTCAAAATGGATAATTAGGATCTTTGAGAAACTTTTAGAAGATTCTAATTAATCCTAATCGGTTTAGGAATTGGATTAAATCATTTGGACCCTCCACATGATCATTGGGTCGTAGGTAAGGTGGGCTTAGGTTCGGTTTGGGCTCAAATTAATATTTTGTCCATAACTTATTCGTTATAACTCGGATTTGGGCTTATAATATATCGTTGGAAATCTCTTTTAAATAACCATACAACTATTCAATCATTGGACCCAGATTATGGACCAAAATAAACTGGATTAAACATTTTTTATAAAAAGGACACGAAATGAATTATTTTGGGTTTAAAGGCACGTAAAGAGGAAAATAAGTTATGTTTTGGGGAAATGGACTAGGAATTGGGTTGGTTTATGAAATGGAAATATGGATTTAAGCACTTCAAGATTAAATACTCAACCCGACCAATAATGGCGGTGAAAGGTTGTTCATCATCGAGTTTGGTTTTGGGGAGACATTTTTAGGTGTCTACAGAAGCCCCCACTTTGACTGAGTTTGTAGAAACGTCAGTTTTGAAAACGATAGTCAAAGTAGTCGATAGGAACGGAGAATGATTTAAGACGTTCTGTGATCCTAAATCACTCTGTATACGCCGATACCTACAGAAAAATGTTAATTCCACAGATAAAAGAGTAAAAGGATAGAATACGTATCTGGCACCAGTGTATCGGTGACAAATGAGTTTGGCAGCTTCCTATGCTTGAAGGAATCCACCGGATGACGTTTGTTGAAACGCTTTCCATGCCTGAGGAAAGCCGACAAATGAGTTTGGTAGCTTTCTAAGCCTGAAGAAACCTTTCGGATGACACTTTCCATGCTTGAGGAAAGTCGACATATGATTTTGGTGTTTTTCTATGCTTGAAGAAATCCACCGATAATTCTTTCTATGCTTGAGGAAAGACGACAAAGGAATTTGGCGGTTTTCTATGCTTGAAGAAATCCACCGGATAGTACTTTCCATGCTTGAGGAAAGTCGACAGATGATGAGATTGCAAGTCTCTGTGTATCGAGAACCTTGAGTCATGAAATGATGGTGGTTCAATTGTCCCCGAACGGGGGCTGTAGATGGTTCGCTTGTCCCCGAACGTGGGCTGTAGATGGTCCGCTTGTCCCCGGACGTGGGCTGTAGATGGTCCGCTTGTCCCCGGACGTGGGCTGTAGATGGTCCGCTTGTCCCCGGACGTGGGATGTAGATGGTCCTTTTGTCCCCGGACGTGGGCTGATTGTAAATGGTCCGCTTGTCCCCGGACGTGGGCTGTAAATGGTTCGCTTGTCCCCGGACGTGGGCTGTAAATGGTCTGCTTGTCCCCGGACGTGGGCTGGTTGTAAATGGTCCGCTTGTCCCCGGACGTGGGCTGTAAATGGTCCGCTTTACCCCGAACGTGGATTGTACATGGTCCGCTTGTCCTCGGACGTGGGCTATAGATGGTTCGCTTGTCCCCGGATGTGGGCTGGTTGTAAATGGTCCGCTTGTCCCCGGACGTGGGCTGTAAATGGTCCGCTTGTCCCCGGACGTGGCCTGTAATTGAGACCTGCAAAATAAAATTTGCCAAGGGACTCGTATAGACTATGATTGACTTGACCAACTGACTTGACCAAGTTTGACTTGACACGACATGACATGACATGAGTATGACTTGTGATTGTGTGTGTGCAGACACAAGCAACCGAAAATGCAAAAGCAAAAATTTTCCATCATTTTTATCATGAGACGAGTGGAGGGTACCAACTTTCTCCCGAAAAGGAAAGACGTGAAAAATGAACTTTAATTTTCAAACTTCCCTCGATAAAAATTTTGAAAAAGTTTTTGAACTTCCCCAAAATAAAATTATGAAAAAGGGAAGAAGTTTTGAACTTTCTCCTTGAGCAAGACGAAATAAATCGTATGGATTGAATTGCTTTTCTTGAAAGTGAACGTTGCTTAGGTGAAGGATCTAAGAACGATATGCATTGTATATAAATGTTGCTCAACATATTATGAAATACATGAAACAATGAACATTGCTCAGGTCAGGAAGCTAAGCAAGTATACAATGTTTCTTTTAAT
Organism: Chenopodium quinoa; assembly: GCF_001683475.1. Classification (NCBI taxonomy): domain Eukaryota; kingdom Viridiplantae; phylum Streptophyta; class Magnoliopsida; order Caryophyllales; family Amaranthaceae; genus Chenopodium; species Chenopodium quinoa. The sequence goes on from NW_018745324.1 coordinate 1,461,706, forward strand.
GAATGTTGTCCTGAAAGACGATCAAACATGCACAGTGTTTAAACAAGATTTCATGATAAAGGGCTCTTAAAGGGAAGGATGATTGATATGGATATGGATGTGTGAGTGAAGTGTGTGAATGTGATACTAAGGCTGGCTGCAAGGGTTATGGTGATGGAAATAGATGTGAGAAGAGTCAAAGATGATGACTCTTCAGGCTGGGTAAGCTAATTATGTGGGTTCAAGCCCCCAAGTCTAGATTTAAATGGGTAGGGGTAAGCATTGGATATTCTTTGACTCATCAAGCATGGGTATGAATATAAATGTGAATATGAATGTGAATGTGGCCGCACCTCGATGTGAGGTTGCCTACGTATCCGTTAGGAATCAGGCTAACGTAGCTCTAGCCGAAATTTGCACAAGTGTATGTACACCTCAAAGAGGTCTTTCAAGGGTTATAATGTAGTTAAGTTTATGGTTTAGGAAAGAAAGGGGTAAAAGGCTCAAGACCCGAGAGAAGCCCCCAAGATGTGTAATTGTGAATTTGAAAATTTTGAATTTTGCAAGTTTATTTTCAACATTTTTTTTCTTTGATTTTTTTTTCATTTTTTTTTTATTCTTTTGAATCAATGTAGGCAATCTCAGATCATGCGGTCCATCACTCACTTAGCATTCATGTTTCTCAGGCACGGTATCAAGCACTCATTAAGAGACGTAATTCGAGACGTGTTCGTATCAAAGACATTGGAACACTTGCCCTTAGACATTGTTTTATTTTTGCTTTGCTTTTTTTTTTACTTGGTTTTTGAATGTTATACAATTACATATCTTCCAATCCTAAGGTTAAGTGAATGTGGGTTGAAGAAATGAAGGCCAAACATCAGACGAGGCTCAAAATGGTTGATGAAGAAATGAATATGTGATTGAATGGTTAATGGAGAATGAATGGATTGAAAAGGTTCCTCAAATCATTGGTATACCTTGTGTTCAGTTCAGCAATTGTTTTTTTTTTTTTTTTAGAATGACATGATCGAATGCAAAGGAAAGAAATGCTCATTGATGGAACATGGCATATAGACATAAGGATAAGAAGAACCTATGCTAGACTTATTAAGGGAAAAGGGATGAAACGAACGAAGAGAAAAAAAAATGAAATCTTGTATGGGAACTTGTCTTGTGCTTCGTCTTCATGGTTGCCTATGAATTACTTGTTACCACCAAGAGGTACACGAAGTTTGTTATTGTTGATGCTTTGATTGGAAGAAAAGAAGGAAGGAATGACATTCCCTTTATTCTTCCAACTCTTAACTAGTGATTCTTGAATTCGAGTATTATGGAACAAAATGAGCTCACTTAATGCATTCACTCAATACTCGAATTGGAAAGGAAGAGTGTATGAAACAATTTTGAGAACTGATGGGAAATACTCCACTCATTCCTATTACGACGGAAAGCGATGCATGCATGGTCCTAGTATACGATCATAAACAATATAGTGCATTACTCGAAGACAAAGTGTGTGCGATGACTCAACATGTGTATTAGGTGAGTTTATTAAGACTCATGGTATGATCGCATGGCTAGATATGAGGACGTTGTGAAAAACAAAGGACTCAATGACTAAATAGCACGGAAGACTAAAAGACAAACTAACTTGATTAATTTTGTCCAATTTTAATGTTTATACTATTTACTAGGTGAAAACGGTCCATTGGAAATCATTAGTCATAAATAAGATCAAACACAATCAAAGACAAAGAACACATATTTAGGTTAGCACAAAAAATCACAAGAAACTAGGAAGAGGACTAGAATTCTAGAAGAGTTAGGACTCATGGGTATAAAAAAATCTATAATCCTATGTTATACGAGATGACACGGATTAAAGGACTTGGCTAAGACTAGTTTGACACGATTTTTTTTAAAAAAAAAAAAAATAAAATAAAAAAGGTAACGTTAAAAAGATACCTAAACTGGACAGGTTGTAGTATATCGGTTATAACTTTTGATATGTGACTCTAATTAGGACGAAACCAGCTCCAAATGAAAGATAAACCTCGGGGCTACAGATCCACAGATTGTACGGCACGTAACTCTTTCTAGAACACCGGCTATGACCTAAACAAGTTGACTCTTGTGCAGTATACGGGAATAAAAATCCGGGTTGACTCAAAAATTAAAAAAAAAATATATATGGCTCGACTCTAATAATAAAAAAAGGGGTTTGATAAGAGAATTTTTTTTTTAAAAAGGTCAATAAAAAAAATGCACACATAAGCATATCGTCACGCATGATGCAATGAAGTTCGCAACCTAAAGTCAAGTTCTATGTTCGACTATGGTCAAGCTTTTGGGTGTCAAAGGGTACCATGGTTAAGAGTTTGGACGCGTTAGCAAGGCAGCCTCCCTTGAGGGTGTATTCCAACGGGCGGCTCCGCGAGTTCGTGATGAAATCGAACTCGACTCCATGGTTTGGGTGGATTTAAAAACTCGGATGAACCCTTATTGCCATGAGCGTTTTCGGGTTGATAGAGCATAAATCCCCCGGGCTAGCCACATACGTAGAACACGTACTATTGTGGCAAAATAGGTAACCTAAAAAAATCATATGCATATGTGACAATGCCAATTAAATCGCAGGAATATTTTTCAAGAATCTTTCAAGTCTCATCCACTCATCTCAATTAAATACCGATCACTCAAATCGATAAATAACCAAGAATCCTCCCCAGTGGAGTCGCCAAATTGTAGGCGTCGCTCGAAGTGCGCCTACGTTAAAGCATGTGGTGAATATGCTTGGCACTCATAGGAAGTGGGAATTGACATTACGATTAGGGACAACGATTAGGGACAAATAAAGTAGGGAGCCGCCAACAAGTTTTTTAAGGAACTTGTAAACCGTTCACGGATCATAAAAAGGCAACCACGAAAAGGGAAAACGATAGGCAACAACGATTGACCCATGAAGGTTACACCCCATTCATAATCCATGAGATTACTAACTCCATATGGTTCGGAACCACGAAAGGAGGATCGGGGATGATGGTACGAAGTGAGTCATGGAGTCACATTCGCCCGTATTGGCCTCTACTCGATTCTTATAGTGAAAAGTGATTCTTGTGATCTCAAAGGCATACAAACAAAGATTCAATTTGCTCCAAACTATCATTAAGCTAAATTGGTTTAATATTAATGCAACACATAATTCTAAAATATTGTGATCACTTGAATTAACAACAAGATTAAAAAGGAACCTAAACCGATTGTCCAAATTATCTTATTAGGCGTGATTTCGAATTACATATTCCCTTTAAACATGCAATATAGTGATCAATAAATAATAATAGAATAAACATTAATATTGGAAGCAATTCAACAATAATAATGTTAGTCAAATCAAATATAAAATTAACCTAATCATGATACTAGCAATATTAAAATAAAATAAGAGTAATTAAATTAATTAATTACTCACATTCTGCGCGTTCCTTTAAATTGCTACATCATGAATATACTGTTAGAAACTTCAATAAAAAAAATATAAAGCAAATGAGAATTAAATTAAATTAATATAGATTTGATTTGATTTGGTCCAAACCCTCAGTTATTTATACCTTTCACGCCTTGGTTTAAGGAAGAAACCTCGGGTTTAGTACAGACTCCTTGGAGTGCTTAAGGGAAAAATGGTGTAATTAGGAATATAGGTTTAAGGCTTAGAATATGAGAGAGAGAGAGAGAGAGAGAGAGAGAGAGAGAAGAATTTGAATGTAAAAGAGAGGAAGAGAGAAGGATTTGATGATCAAGCTTGTTGATGAATGGAAAAGGGGAGATATGACCTCTATTTATAGAGAAAAAAGAAGGGTCGAAAAAAACAAGATAAGATCCGAATTAAATCGGAATAAAACTCGATAGACTGTAGTTTTTGCGGTTTTGTTTTTCATATCTTTTGATCTAGAAACCGGAATAAGATAAATAAGATATGGTTGGAAAGCTCTACTTTCTAACCAAATTAGAATCATATTAAAATATTTATATAACTAAAGATATGGCCGAATTAGTGAGACGGTGTCAGTTTTGGATAAAGTTTGACATTTTATTCATAACTTTTCCGTTATAGCTCGGAATTGATATTATAATATATCATTGGATAATTTCAAGGTCTATCCAACCATATAAAATTTGGATAAAAACTATGAGGCACGAAAATAATATCTGTCTATCTTTGAACGTCTTTCAATTAGGACTTTCAAAAAAAGGAGTTTTATTCAATTTCAAACTCTTTAATCTTATCTTTTCAAAACGGATAATTAGGATCTTTTAGAAACTTGTAGAAGCTTCTAATTAATCCTAATTGGTTTAGGATTTGGATAAAATCATTTAGACCCTCCACATGATCATTGAGTCGTAGGTAAGGTGGGCTTAGGTTCGTTTTGGGCTCAATTTAATATTTTGGCCATAACTTATTCGTTATAACTCGGATTTGGGCTTATAATATATCGTTGGAAAGGTCTTTTAAATCCCCATCCAAATATTCAATCATTGGACCTAGGTTATGGACCAAAATAAACTGGATTAAATGTTTTTATAAAAATGACATGAAATGAATGATTTTAAAGGACACGAAATGAATTATTTTAGGTTTAAAGGCATGTAAAGAGGAAAATAAGTTATGGTTTGGGGAAATGGACTAGGAATTGGGTTGGTTTATGAAATGGAAATATGGATTTAAGCAATTCAAGATTAAATACTCAACCCGACGAATAATGGCGGTGAAAGGTTGTTCATCATCGAGTTTGGTTTAGGGGAGACATTTTTAGGTGTCTACACCGAGGCTCGGTCTTTGATTCAAGGTTTTCGCCAAAAGAGTGGTGAGTCTCTAAGTGCGGCATGGGAACGTTACAAAGATCTTCAACGTCAATTTCTACACCATGGGATACCCAAGTATCAACTCATTCACACTTTCTATAGAGCTCTCACACCTCAAGGAAGAACAAGCCTAGACGCCGCGGCCAGCGGTCCAATCATGAACAAAGGAGAGCATGAAGTGGAGTGTATTATAGAGGAGGCCGCAAAGCACTATGATGATTGGTATGAAGGAGAAAGGGATGCTACTTCTAGTAAGGGTGTTTATGCATTGGAGCAAGCCAACGCAATCAACAACCTCTCTACCCAAATCTCCAAAATGACTAAGCAAATGGATGAATTGATGAAATAAAGGTCCAACCCTCATGGTAATACCTCCCCTTCAACCAAGGGAGGCAATGGTATGGATACTTCCTCCTCCTCTTCTTACAATACAATGCCCCAAGGATGCATATTTTGTTCTAATTGTGAAACCTATGATCATGATACCTCTCATTGTGTATATGCTTGTGAAGTTCAACCCCTTTCCTATGAACATGATGATAATATGGAAAATGTCAATGCTATTAATTTTACTCCTAGAATGGGAAATGTAGGGAACTTGAGGCCAAACTCCAATCAAATAGGGAATTGGAATTAAGGTGGAAACCGTGGTTGGAACCAAAGTGGTGGTGGTTATGATAACCAATACCATGGTGGGGGAGGCCCTTCCAATTTCAATGGAAGAGGCTACTCTAACCAAAGGGGGTATGTTAATCAAAACCAAAAACCTAATTCCCGATACCATGACCATCAAAATCAAAATTTTGGTGATCAAGGTAACATGGGAAATAATCAACAAAGCAACGTTCCTAACCAAGGCACCGGAGGCAATAGGGGTCAATATGTTTCTAAATATGCCCAAACTAATAGGCCTCCGGGTTTCCATCAACCCCAACTTCCTCCACCTCAACAACCTCTTCAACTTGAAACCCCTCCAAATGATCCCGTGATGGCTAAATTAGATGCTCTATTGAAAATGCGTGAGGAGGATCAAAAGAAACATGAAGAGGCCCAAAAACACACCAATGCTCACATGAAAATTCTTGAGACCCAAATTGCTTAACTTGCATCTAATTCATCCCCCTCTTCTTCTTCTTCTTCTTCTCACATTCCAAGTCAAGGAGTCAACCCAAAACCTTTATATGCCGTGACAACTAGGAGATGGAAGGTAGTAGGGAGTGACCCTTTAGTTGAGGAAGAACCCCAAGAAGAGGTGGAGTTAGAGAATGAGGGTGAAAAAACGAATGAGCCATTGAATGTTGAAAAGGAAAAAATTATTGAGGTGCCAAAGGAAAAAGAAGCCACCCCCTTTCCTCTAAATCGCCAACCTAGAGAGGAGAAGCTACCCTTTCCACAACGATTTGTGAGAGCTAAACTTGATGCCCAATTTGGGAAGTTTTTGGAAGTCATTAAGAATTTGCATATTTCCGTCCCTTTTGTTGATGCTATGAAGCAAATGCCCCACTATTCCAAATTTTTGAAAGATCTTTTATGTGGGAGAAAGGAGTGTGAGACGGTGAGTTTGACCTCCAATTGTAGTGCAATTCTTTCCAACAAACTTCCTACCAAATTGAAAGATCCGGGTAACTTTTCCATCCCTTGTTCTATCAATGGCATTGAATTTGATAAAGCCTTGTGTGATATAGGAGCAAGTGTGAGTTTCATGCCCTATTCTGTCTACCAAAAGCTTAGTGTAGGAACCCTCTCCCCCACTAACATTACTCTCCAACTAGCGGACCGTTCCGCTAAGTTTCCCATGGGCAAGGTTGAGGACATTCCCCTTAGGGTAGGAAAGTTCACATTCCCCGTGGATTTCTATGTGCTAGAGATGGATGAGGATGAGAGGATTCCTATAATTTTAGGTAGACCATTTCTAGCTAATTCTAGAGCTATCATCGATGTGAAGGAGGGTAAGATATCCTTGAAAATTGACAATGATTCCATTGAGTTTGATTTGAATAATGTCATGCAACAACCCTCCTCAAGTGGTGAATGCTTTAGGGTAGATGTTCTTGATACCGTTCTTAATGAATTTTCTCGCTCCCACTTGCATGCTACTAATGATCCTCTCGAAAGTGTGTTGTTGAATGAATCAAGGATAGTTACTCATACAGAAGACATACAATTCTATGAGGATTTGCTTGAGGAAAGCAAGAAGGAGTGCAAGGATGCGAGCATGGAAGAAGAGGCTCCTTACATTCATGACCTCTTTCAAGTTGAAGAAAGAGAAGAGATCCCCAATGGTAAGGGAGCACCAAAGGTAGACTTGAAACCTCTACCTTTGGGCTTGAGGTATGCATTTCTTGGTCCCGATGAGTCTTTCCCCGTGATTGTCAATTCTAACCTAATGGAGGAGCAAACCTCCCTCTTGATCAATGTTTTGAGAAAACACAAGAAAGCTTTGGGTTATACCATTGATGATATCAAAGGTATAAGTGCATCTTTATGTATACACAAAATTGATCTAGAGGGAGATGCCAAACCCGTTAGACAAAGGCAAAGAAAGCTTAACCCTTCCATGAAAGAGGTTGTGCGGAAGGAAGTGGCTAAGCTTCTTGATGCGAGAATTATTTACCCAATTGCTCATAGTGATTGGGTATCTCCCGTGCAAGTTGTGCCTAAGAAAGGGGGCATGACGGTAGTGAAAAATGATCATGATCAACTAGTGCCCACTAGACTTGTTACCGGTTGGCGCATGTGTATTGACTATCGCCAACTTAACACAAGTACATGCAAAGATCATTTTCCACTATCGTTCATTGATCAAATGTTGGAAAGTCTTACAAAGTATTCCTTCTATTGTTTCCTTGATGGTTACCCGGGATTTTTCCAAATCCCGATTGACCCCAAGGATCAAGAGAAGACGACTTTCACATGCCCCTACGGTACTTATGTGTATCGTATGATGCCTTTCGGGCTTTGTAATGCCCCCGCAACATTCTAACGTTGCATGATGTCCATTTTTAGTGATATGATTGAGGATGAGATAGAAGTCTTCATGGATTACTTCTCCGTTGGAGGAGCCACCTATGAATATTGTCTATCTAATTTATCTCGTTGCTTAGAAAGGTGTGAGAGGGATAACCTCGTGTTGAATTGGGAAAAGTTCCACTTTATGGTGGAAAGTGGGATTGTTCTTGGACACAAAATTTCCCATGTCGGCATTGAGGTAGATAGAGCCAAGGTAGAGGTCATTGAAAAACTTCCTCCCCCACCAACGTGAGGGAGGTGAGATCCTTTCTTAGCCATGCAGAGTTCTATAGGCGCTTTATAAAATATTTTTCAATGATTGCTAAGCCTCTCACATCCCTATTGCAACAAGATAAGGAGTTTGTTTTGATGATGCTTGTCAAGAGTCTTTTTGTAGGTTGAAAGAAGCTCTTTGCACCGCTCCTATTGTCCAAGGCCTGGATTGGTCTCTTCCATTTGAGCTCATGTGCGATGCAAGCGACGAGGCCATTGGATCGGTTCTTGGACAACGAAAGGATGGGAAACTTCATGTCATACATTATTTGTCTAAAACTCTCAATGATGCCCAACAAAACTACACAACTACCGAGAAGGAGTTCCTAGCGGTTATTCACTCATTTTAGAAGTTTAGGACCTACCTCATTGGTTCTAGGACAATTGTGTATACCGACCACTCGGCTCTCAAATATTTGATAGGAAAGAAGGAAGCTAAACCGAGGTTGTTGAGATGGGTTTTAGTCCTCCAAGACTTTGATTATGAGATGAGAGACAAGAAGGAGCCGAGAATGTGGTGGCGGATCACCTTTCAAGGTTGGGCGGTGCAAGGTTTAAAGATGATGGTTTGCCAATAGAGGACAATGTGCTATATGTCCTTGAAGTGAAGTCGGAGCCATGGTATGCGGATATTGTAAATTACTTGGCTTGTAGTGTCGTACCACCGGATTTCACTTCACAACAACGTCAAAAACTCAAGCACGAGGCCAAGAGATACATTTGGGATGATTTCATTTTATTGAAGAAAGGGGTCGATGGTTTGTTGAGGAGATGCGTCCCCAACGATGAGGTTCAAAGTGTTCTCCATATGTGCAACTCTTCTCCTTGTGGTGGGCATATGAGTGCTCAAAAGACCGCCTCAAAGGTCCTACAATCTATGCTCTTTTGGCCTTCTCTATTCAAGGATGCTTGGATTTTTGTTAAGACTTGTGATAGATGTCAAAGGATGGGGAATATTTCTAGGAGGGATGAAATGCCGCAAAACCCCATCCTTGAGCTTGAAGTTTTTGATGTGTGGGCTATAGATTTCATGGGCCTTTTATTTCTTCACATGGGAACAAATATATTTTGGTTGTCGTTGACTATGTCTCAAAGTGGGCGGAGGTCGTGGCTTCCCCTACGAATGATTCTAAGGTAGTGGTTAATCTTTTCAAGAAAGTGATTTTCCCGAGATTTGGTGTTCCAAGAGCCATAATCAGTGATAGGGGGGTCACATTACAAGCACCACACCTTCGTTCGACTTCTTGATAAATATGGAGTGTCTCATAAGCGGGGGCTTGCTTACCACCCTCAAACGAGTGGTCAAGTGGAGATCACCAATAGAGAGCTCAAGGTGATCTTGGAGAAGACGGTTGCTAGAACAAGAAAGGATTGGTCTTCTAAACTCATCGACTTTCTATGGGCGTATAGGACCGCCTTCAAAACTCCAATAGGGACCACTCCCTATAAGCTTGTCTATGGGAAAAATTGTCACTTGCCCGTAGAGATGGAGCATCGAACGCATTGGGAAATCAAGCAAATCAACTTTGATCTCCATAGTGCGGGTGAGCAAAGGCTCCTAGAGCTACATGAGTTAGAGGAGTTGAGGATGAATGCCTACGATAGCGCAAGCATGTATAAGGCGCGGACTAAGGCTTGGTACGATGCTCAAATTGTCAAGAAGGAATTTGTCAAAGGCCAAAAAGTCCTCCTATTCAACTCCTGCTTGAAGCTTTTCCCGGGAAAGCTTAGGTCAAGGTGGAGTGGGCCGTACATTATCACGGAGGTGTTTCCATATGGCGCTTATGAGATTTCCCAAGACGGGCATACTCCATTCAAAGTGAACGGTCACCGGCTCAAGCCCTACTACGAAGGATTCCCAAGTGATGAACCAATTTCTGTGACTCTTCTTGATATGCATCATCAATTTGACCCTCCTTGATCGATTCAAGGAACGTGAGCTAACGACGTAAACCAAAAGCGCTTCTGGGAGGCAACCCGAGTCTCTAACCCTTTTCTCTTTCTTCCTTTCTTGATGCTTTGTTATTTTCCTATCTACAATGTTGGATTGTTGGATTTTTGAATTTTGATTGTGTTGGAATTTTTGGTATGATTTGCCTTAGCATGATGGTATGGTGTTTAGTGTGTTTTTAAGAGGGGTGTTTGTGCATATTGTGTTGCAAAATGGGCATTTTTTGAAAAAGCCAGGTGGTTCGACCGAACTCCCTGAAGGTTCGGTCGAACCTTTTGAAAGGTTTGCCCAAACCTTCTTGAGTTCGGTCGCACCTCCTCTGGAACCTCAAGTTGAAAACTTTCTGCCAGGATTGCAGAAATTAATAATCTAGAGTAGGTTCGACCAAACCTTAGTTCGCCCAAACATTGCTGTGTTCGGTACCTGATCTAGAATTAAAAACTTGAAAACTTTCTGCCATTTTTTTGGATTTCAAGTTAGAGAGAAGGTTCGACCGAACCTTGAGCAAGTTCGGCCGAACCATTTCAAGAGTTCGACCGAACTTACCCATGGTTCGGCCGAACCTTTGTCAAATTTTCAAAAAAAAAAAGGGGGTCGCTCTTCTTTTCTAATTCATTTCTTTCGGCCCTCTCTCTCTCTATTCTCCTCCTTCTCACTCTAAGCTCCATTGTAATCCCCTCCTACAATCTCAAACCTCCATCAAAATCACTCCAATCTTCTCTTTTTCTCACTTATTTTCCATCCTCTACTCCATTTCTACAATCTCCACCAAAAATTCCTCACAAAAATCCCATCTTTTCATTTCCCCCAATTTCTAGGGTTTGAGTGTTTTGGTGTTTTTGGGTTTCTACTTACTTACAATCAATTGTGGTATGGTTTTCCTAACTTTTGCAAGTTCATTTCTTCAATTTCTCATAGTTTTACCATGTTTTGCATGTTTAAATATGAATTGTGGTATTCTTTAAATTGTTAGTAATAACTTGCTTGATTCTTGTGGTTCTTTGGATTTACATGTTGCAATTGATTGGTAATTGATAGTAGAACATGTTGTTATCATGATTATGCATGTATACCTTGGTTTTATTTGATCTCAATGTCTTTGCTTAAAAATGTTGATTTCATGCTAGGGTGTTCATGCTACTATTTGATGATTGAGGAATTCATGAATTGGATGTTGTTGGAGAATGATTCTTGTTATTTTTGGTTTGATTTTGATGGTTTGGTGAATGATTATCACGTTAGGAGACATCATGCCAAAATTCACCTAGACTTTGTTAGGACTTATATATGAATGTCATAGGGTTTCTTTCCCATGCCCTGGTTTAAATGTGTACATTTATGCCTTGAATTGTATTTTTGTCATCTTCTATATCTATTTCACAACTCAAGGCAACTACTTTCACGCATACACTTTTACCGTGGCTAGCTTCTTATGTCATCTCTTATCAAATTTTCCTAATAATAGCTCTTGGTAATTTTGTAGAATCATGGTTTTCGGCAAGAGCAAGTCAAAGAGGAAGAGGGTGGGTGAATCTTCATCAACGAGTTTCCCTCCTCCTCCCGGCATGATCATAGCATAATTGCTCCGAATGAGCACTTTTGGGACGTCTACAAAGCCCTCATCAATCGTCCCATCTGTTCAACAAGGTTCTTTTGTCCTACAACGTTGCAAAAGCTCGGTATATTGGATGAGGTAGTCCGGTTAGCACAAAATTTTGGATGGGGTGAATTCATCTACCTTCACGCTCACACCTATGAGCGAGTGACTTTGGAATTCCTTGCCTCTCTCCGCAAGGAAGTCATAGAGCCGGAGTTTAACGATGAGGAACCTCAACTTGTGATACATTTTCGCATGTTCAATGAGGATCACTCCCTCACCGAGAGTGATCTAAATGAGATTTTCCATTGGCATGCGACCGGGCTAGATCATCCTTGCGAGATGACTTCCACTCATCGCATCCCCTACAACGAGCAAGAATGGTGGAGGAGCATATCCACCAGGGATAGTTTTCGAACTAACACATCTAAGGTCAACAACATCATCCACATAGCCATGAGATATTTTTCTCGGCTTCTCCAATATGTCGTGTTCTTCAAAGCAAACCTCGGCTCAATGGTTAAGGATGAGGTAGCTTGTCTATTTTTGGCCGACAACCCTCAGCGCCTCAAGTTCCAATGCTCCTCCACCTTCATCCAAAGGCTTATGGATACTCGGTACAACCGCCTTGGTGACGACATTTTTATGGGGGGCATGATCACTATCATTGCCCTTTCCTTGAAAGATGGATCTTACAAGGAGCAAATAGAAATTCTCCCCTTTGTGCATCAAACCCGAGAGGAAGTCACCGACGAGTTTCCTCCCTATTCTCTCTCCCTTAGTGCTCTCCGTCACAACCGCTTCATCAACTACTCCACAAGCAAGAGCAAATTCATACTCTTAGTGGACAAAGAGGTTGAATGGTGTGTCCTTCCGAACCCATCCCTCACTACGGTGGACCACTCCTCTCCTCTCAAATGGAAGATCCCCCGGCAGCACATCCCCGATGAATTAAGAAGAACAAGAGCCCGGGGTGCAGTTCCTCATCCTCCACCGGTCCACCGCCAGGAGCAAACCGTTCCCCCCCCCCCCCCCTTAGCAGGGGAGGTGAGGCATCTTCCTCTTCCTCCTTTCCTCCTTTTGATATGAGTGCCCTTCGTAGTACCCTCGAGGATATCCGCCGGGATAACCAAGCTTCCATTGAACAATGGGGGTACTACGGGAGGATGAATTATGATAACCTTGTACAAGCGGGCATCCAAGCACCCTATGTTAACTACCCCTACCACCCCCCTCAAGAGGGTCCGGTTCCACATTGGAACCCTTATGACCCCAACAACCCTACCCCAAATGTCTACCCCTATTGGGAAGGTCCCATCGACCCTTCTCAACGCATTGGCACCCACCTTATGATCTTTATCATCCGGGTGGGTGTGATCCGGCTCGCACATCCACCCCAAACCATTTTGATGGTGGTTAGGGTGACCAGGAGTGGCCCTATGAGCATTTTAACCAACCCTTCCACCCATATATGGACACTCTCGGGTTCGATTTTGAGAACCCCCCTTGACCTAGAGGGCAAGGAGAAAGGACCCCATGATGAGGGTTCCCTCCCCCCCCCCCCGGAACTTCTAACTTTTAACTTTTGTTCGGGACGTGCAAACGACTAGTGTGGGGGAGGATGTTCCTTTTGGGTTGGTTGAAGTGTACATAGGAGGGTAGTGTGGTAGGGTAGTGGCCTGTACATGAGGAGGACTATTGAGGATTGTGGCCTTGTTGTAGTTGATGATGTTGTGATGTGATTATGATGATGATGATGATGTAATGGTGATGATGGTGATGTTTTTATGATGATTTTTGCTGATTTTTGCTGATTTTTGATGATTTTTGATGATTCTTGAGCTTTGTGTAGGCGAAGATGCTCCCAAGGAAAAATCCAAAATTCCCGACAATCCAAATTCCCTTAATCCAAACTTTGTAGATAGCTTTTTATTTATTTTTTCTTTTTATTTATAACTTTAGTTTTTTCATAGTTTCTTTTGTTTTGGATCACCTTTCTTGAAGCTTGAAAGCGAAGACGAAGGAAGTTAAGGAGCAACACAGGCTCCTTTGGTGAGATTGTATGAATTATCTTGTCTTCCATTTCAAGGGCATTTGGTGAGACCTTTCCTCTCTTTTATTTTCTCTTTCTTTGAGTGTTTAGTCTAGGTTTAGCTTAGGAAGAAGTTGAATGGTTCGAGGATGTTTGCTTTTGGTTCTATGGAACCTAGGATCGTTGATGTTGTTATCGAACGATTACTTGTATGACGATTGGGATTTAATTGGATTATATGCCTCTTGTGTGAACCTTTTTTATTTCTTCCTCTTTCTTTTGTTTTGTTTTTCCCTTTTTTTGTGTTACAAACATGACTATGACAAGTAAAAATGATTTTTGATGTGGAATGTGCTCATTCATTTGGTTGTGTATGCCTTTTATGATGTTGCATCTTTGAATGCTTATCTTCCTAATTGATGAGGGTTTGCACAGTTTGAGAATTCTCAGGGTTGAGTTAGACACATTGTAAGCTAAGCTAGCCCGGTTTAGAACTTTTGAGGACATTTGAACCCCTAGTTCACGGGAAAGTGGTAATATGGAGTTGCTCTCTATAGTGGATAGGATTCCCTCTAGTTAGTATTTGCTTATTTCTTATCCCATATGAGCGTCATTTGTTCTAGCCTTCATCATTCTTGTGAGCGGCATTTTGGATCCTTAACTATGCATGTCTTAATCTTTGTGTTGGTATCTAGCTCCCGAGATCGTGACCAAACAACTCTAGAGGAGAAAGAGGGCATTTCTTCTCATTTTTCTTTGTTTTCTTTATGTTTTGTTACAAATTTGGTTTTTATTTTTGCATCCACCTACTTTCTAACCAATTTGAGCCTTATTTCCCTTTCTTGACTTAGCCATATTAAAAACCTATCGGCCTATGTGCTACCGACCCTTGTAGTTAGTGAAGCATTGGCTTGTAAGGTTTGAGTTTGAGAGTGTTGATTTTGAGCAAGAAAGTTGTGTAATCGGTTCAAGTAAGGTATGAAAGTTGGTTAAGAATATGCAAAAGGTTTGTGAAGAAGGTTGCAACACTTGAAAACCAAGTGAAGTTGAAAAAAAAAGAAAGAAAAAAGGTGATGAAAAAAAAATGAATGAAATGAAAAGAAAAAAAAAATGATGAAAAAAATGAAAAGGGATGAAGTAATGTTGTGAGGTTTATATTGAAGGTTGTAATTTGAGGTTATGTTCAATTCTTAGGTTGTTCTTGAGAGATGGCCACTCTTTTGCTTCACTTAGGATTTGCCACCAAAATTTTCAAATTGATTCTCAACCTTAACCACTAGCCATGACATTACAACCCTATTTAAGACCCTTGGACTTGGAGGAGCGCGGTCAAAGACCGGTGGAGGGAGATAGATTTCAACCCTATGGAGAGAGTATGCATAGTTGAGATGTCGGGATGACCTTATGATTCCACATAAAAATATCTTTTTCCGGTTCCCTCGAGGGATCATGAGGAGCTAGCTAGGGGATGACTTGAAACTAGTGGAGAGAACGTGGACCGTCTTGGTTGGGGATAGGGCGGAGAGTGAATTCATTAGTTCTCTATGCTTAGCTTTGGTTTGTCTCTTTCAACCCCGAGCATCTTATAACGTATTTTCCCTCATTGAATTGAGAAAGGTGAGTATTCTTTGGTGCATGTCTTTTTGTTTGAGTTCAAATGGAGCATTTTCTACATAAGTTCTTAATTGGTTTTCCTTAACCCTTGTCATGTTATGTTTGTTGTGACTTTCTCTTTGTTTTGGCATTCCTTGCTCGAGGACTAGCAAGAGGCAAGTGTGGGGGAATTTGATGAGTGGCATTTATGCCACGATTAAGGTCATTTTGATGGTCATTTTCCCACATTTGCGACTTATTTGCATCCTTTTCTTTGCACTTAGTTCCCTTTCCCTTTATGCATCTTCTTTCCTAGATTTTGCCCCTTTTTCCTACTCTTTACTTTAATTTCCATGCTTATGCTTTGTAGGAACCATCGGGGTTTTCAAGAGGAGGAAGCTAAGCTCAAGGGAAGCTGAAGGAAGCAAGATTCAGAAGAGGTTTAGCCGAACCTCCTGAAGGTGTGGCCGAACCAGGGTGTGGCCGAACTTGCTCAGTGGTTCGACCGAACGTCGAGGCAGGGTCAAGAAGCAATTTGGCAATTTTGCAGGAGTGGTCGAACCACAAAAGTTCGACCAGACCAGGATCAGGGAGGTTCGACCAAACCTACCTTGTAGTCCGGCCGAACCTTCCCATGGTTCGGCCGAACCTACCCTGTAGTCCGGCCGAACCTTCCCATTGTTCGGTCGGACCATTCCTCTTTTTCAGTTGGCTCTGTACGGACTATATAAGTCCCATCTTAGAACGTTTTGATGAAATTTTTTAGATTAACTTAGTTTTAATTTTCTGCACTTTTAGCTTAATCTAGAGAGAGAAACACTATTAGTCTTCATTTGGTAGAGAGAGAAAGTGTGGATTTCTTCATTGATGAACTTGGATTTTGAAGAAGAAGCTTGTTTAATCTTTTGTAGATCTTCAACTTCAGTTAATGAGCAATCTCTTACTCTTTCTCTTTACTTTTGCATTTAATTTTGCTTGTTTACTTTGATTTTCCTTCTTTGCTTATTAATCATGTTGATGCTTATTGATTTGATGATTGATATTGTTCTCAACATGATTTGTGAGTAGTCTCTTAGCCAAGGGTGTGGGGATGGTGTAGTTGCTAATTGTTCATGCTTATAATATTGGGATTAAGTTAATTGTGATTAAAATCTTTGCATGCTTGATATTCTTTGATCTTCTTGCAATTGCACATTGTTAGTTGATTAAAGGTGAATCTTTGCTAACAAGAAACGGAAGTTGACTTAGTTAGGATTCATTACTATCAATTGTTCTTTGATTGCACCTCCCAATATATGGTTCTAGTGTGGAAACATAGAGGCTATGTTAGGAGAAACCGATTAACCCCGGAAGGCGGTTAGATTGAACCTTATATCGATATTCATGCATGTTTAGTTCACTATTGATTTGCTTTTATGTTATTGCATGATCAAGCGGCATCTACATCTACCCATCTCCCTTGGTGTTTAGTTATATTGATTTTAACTCGTTTTATCTTTAGTTTAATCTCTCAGTCATTCCTATCCTTTGTCCCGAGATAGCTTAAAGTCTAGTGATGAATGCGGTGTTTATGTGTTTCTCCCGGTGGTTCGACCCCTCTTCTTACCATATACTTGTATTAGGATAAGTCGAGTGTTAAAAATTGTATTTGATTTAGGTGTACTTGTCTAACGACGCAATTATTCCTCTATCAACATTCTATATATTGATATTTACCCTTTATATTTGTGATCATATGTAGAAGGACGATCTCGTTCAATAGCTATTTACCTCAGTTAACAATAATAAGACGGTTATTGCAACATTACATTACATCAACTTTTTGTTTGTTCACGCTATAATTTTGTTTGTTTTTTTTTTTAGAACGGGGTTTATATTAAAAAAAAAAAAAAAGTATTACAAACTAAGAGTCTTACTAGCTCCTCTATTACAATAGAATACATTAATTAAAGTACTTTCACAGTTCCACATTTAATCTTGTTGGTTTGAATAATATGCCATTTTCCTTTGAGCATTCGATGAGAAACTCACCATTCTGTTTATGTATTCTACTTTCCTTTGAACTTGGAGAATGCATTGGAGGACAATTAACAAACAAATTCTGGCAAACATATTAATGAGCTGAAAAGGACACCAAGTGCCTATAACATTAAGTAAATGGGGCAGGAAAACAAAGCGGTTAGGACTTAAAAACATACATTGAATCACTCATTCAAGTGATTCGATACCTTAACTATGGGTAAAGTTGATTCTTTCTCAAGGAAAGAAACCATTGACATACTATAAACCTCCAAAATATCATTTCGAAGGCCCCAAACATTTCATTTTGGGGAGTAATGTTAAGATAGGTATTTTCAAAGTAATAGATTGAATATCCATTACTAGATTAAAAAAAAAAGGACATCAAATTAAAGGATAACCTTCTAAAAGTCTTTCCATTGAGAAAATCAAAAGAGGAAACGACAAACCCTAACCAACCCTATGAACAGAACCATAACATAACAATGACGAATTCCCCATAAAACCAAAACTCGCATATCCAAAATTCTAATTAGGAGTAGGACACACCCCTTTAAATCCCCAAATAAACTTTACAAACCCTAATTAGAACAAAGAGAGCCGCATCTTATAGCATCAAACTCAAATCAAAGACCTATTAAAGCAGGGAAAACTATAATTAACACGAGAAAAACAAATAAAGCCATTATAAAAGCAAGAAAACAACCAACTATCACCGACCTTCGATTACAGCCTTCACCATGAAGGTAAACTCGACTAACATCACCGGCGGCAAGAAAGCCAAGACACAAACCCGGTATTTGTTTCACAAAATAGTAAATGGGCGGAGGAAATTAAAGAAACGAGAATAAAGCTCAACACAAGAAAACTAACAAACCTTAACTTTACCTTTACCAACTCGATCTTTCCGATCACACATAGTCGGCGGCGTTAGAGCTAGCCATTGAATCTTGTTTCGTTAACGATACCTTAAACCCAAATTGAAAAACGCCTTCTTACCCTCCAGTACCCAAATCACAAGGCTACTTGTACTTTAAAACTGGAAAACAAAGAAAATTATTCTGGCGAGAAGAGGTTAGCACTAAGCGGAGTTTGAAGCCCGTTGTGGAGCTTGGTTTCGCTTCAACTTCAACGCTAGAACACGAGCAAAAGATAAAACTTAAAACATGGAAGAGGAACCCGCCGAAGAACCGATCGCAGCTAGGTTTCAAGGTGGGTTTTTCTTTTTAGAGGAGAGAGAACATAGCATACAGAAAAGAAAGAAAAAAGTTTACGCTATAATTGTATATGTATGTTTTGTCCGTTTTTTTTAATATAACTAAATATTTATTGAATAATTTTTAAATAAATCGTGCATGGCACGGGTCCTAAACTAGTAACTCTAGAATTCTGAAAGCATAATATTTCAGAAGAATTCTCAATGTCCAGTAACTTTAGTCCACAAGGACTCTAAGGAAGTCTAGGGAAGGGCTTTTATGTAATTGCCCATTTAATTGAAGAGAAAGAGAAAAGTGTTGGACCCCACTCAGGAATATTGCCGCCTACAATTCAACAGTGTTTTCCAAATGTATTGTTATTTTCGCCTAAATTTTGAAAATTATTAATTTTGGGAATTGGGGGGAAGAATGAGAAAAATACTGCTGTAAACTAATTTTGGCATAATACATTTTGGATAAATTATGACACAATGACCCACAATACTGTCCTCCTTTTGTTTTTAACATTCCCTATTTTTTTAAAGCTTTTTAATTGTAAACTGTTGCACACAAGTGGGGTCCATACTTCCCTTGAGTCCTTTTAGAAAATCTCATCTTTATTTTTGTTCACAAACTTTTAAAAAAATCGGGTGTACAATAATTATTGTACATCCATTATAAAAGATAACCTAAAGTGATTAAAAGTTACCCCAATATGCGTTAAAGTAACTCAATTCAAATAAAAATTATCTACGCTTTATTAGTAAAGAATCACATTTTAAATGACTATAAATCAATCATTAGTGATTGAATGTAATTAAATTACCTTTATAAAACTTTTCTTGTTGTTGATTTATATAAAAATTGTATTATGTTTAAAGTTACCCAAAAAAAGACAAAAAGTTACCCTCAAATTAGCTAAAAGTTACCCTTATACTGCTCGATGTACACTAATGTTAGTGTAAACCGGATGTATACAAAAGTTTTTTATTTTTGTTTGAGGAGAGTAAGGGTACTTGTTACCTTATGTTTTAGAGAGGTAACAAATTTAGAGAGGTAACAAATGACTAGAAAACCATTACCTAAGGGCTATGTTACATTGACACGGGTACAAGTATCCGATATTGGTACGGATCCGAGTGTTCGATACGTCATTTTCAAAAAATTAGGACACGGGGAGTCGGGGACACCGTCTTAACTTTGGGCTCGAGTACTGATACGACAATAAAAGGAAAAAAAAGGATAATTGTGGCAAGTTCCCATAAAAATGTTAACAAGTTTATGTATTAGACTATATGGTGTAGTACTATTTACCCAATCTAGAAATGTACTGCACAATTTAATAAAAAAAGTATATAGTACTCGTATTTACTGTGTCAGCTTTAAAACATATAGATTATGATTTCTTAAAAAAAAATGAAGTGTGGGGTAGCCTGTAGCAGTACTTGTCGGTCTTTCTTCAAAAGAAAAGTAATACTTGTCCGTCTATATTTTTTTCTCTCCAGCCATAAGTCATTTATTTTTTATTTCTCTATCCTCTCTCCTCTATATAGTTGATTCATCTTCTCACCAATTTTAAAGCTCCAAGAGCTTGAAGCCATGAACTCGCCAAAGCTTTAAGTTAATAATCTGAATTTATGAGATTTAATTACAGCCGTACCCGAGAGCAAGATGACGTATCCGAAAAAAATTTCATATCCGGATCCGTGCCGGGTTGTACTGACTCAAGTATGACGGTAATTTTGCCATGTCCGAGTAACATAGTCTAAGAGTAATGGTAATTGTTATCTAAACCTTTCAACCAAACACTTGGTAATGATTTATTTAAATCTGTTTCCAATCAAAAACACTCCAACCAAACAAAATGGAAAAAGAATAGTTAATTCAAAAAATTCTACCTCACTTTGTCAAATTTGATTAATGATTGTAAATTGTTTTCCACTAAAATGTTACCTCGGATTAAACCTGGGCACCGTGCCGGGCCGTGCCGCCGTGGGCCGTGCCTGGCGGGCCACGGGCTGGTTCGTGCCGTGCCGGTCGTGCCGGCGGGCCCAGGATTTCGTGTCGTGCCGTGCCGGCCATTTTCACAGGCCAGCCCACAGCACGGCACGGCCCTCGTGCCTGGCGGGCTCGTGCCGTGCCGGCCTGCGGGCTGGTGCAGTTTTCAAATAATTTTTTTTTTCTTTTTTTTTTTAATATATATGACGACATTATAAATTAATAAGTTTATAATGTATATAAGTTATAAGTTATTAAGTTATGAATTTTATAATTATAAGTTGAATATTTATGTTTTATAATTTGTATATTCAATATTTATATTTATATATTTACTTTATACTATTACTTTAAAATTTAATGTTTATGATTTATTAGTAATTGGTATAATTTTATTTTTTTTTAATATGAATTTACAAATTGTAACAAAACGGGGAAAAAAGGCAAATTGGACTTTGGATGTGAATAATGCGTACTTTATATTATTATTACTTGAGTTGAGAAAATTGTACAATGATAACAATGATAAAAATCATACAATGATGGTATTAAACAAAAATTGGAAAATGATAAAATTGATATTTTTAAAATCGTACAATATACAATAATTGTCTATTCTTCTTCTCCTTCTTCTTGCTCGTCTTCGTCTTCGTCTTCGCCTTCGCCTTCAAGGTCATCGGCTAGTTGCATAGATTGGGAACTAGCCGAACCCGAACCGGAAGCGGAGGTTCCTTCTTCGTTGTCGTTGTGGTCGTAAGAACGGTCTTGTGAGCGATTTTCCGCATCCAACCAATCTTTGAAACACACGCACATTTCTAGTGTTTCGGGTTTTAGACTTGTTCTTCTATCGTCTAAAACCCTTCCGGATGCGCTGAAAGCTCGTTCGGAGGCGACGGAGGAAACTTGGATAGCAAGAATGTCTCGTGCCATTGCCGCCAAAGTTGGATGCTTCGAGCTTTGTTGTTTCCACCATGCAAGGAGGTCGAGGCTGTTTATCTCATCGTCGTCCATGCCTTTGGTGAAGTCGTAACTCAGGTACATCTGCAACTCCGAGACGTCGCTTTGCGTTCTCCTGATTGATGAATCACCTGAAAACCTTGAAATCAAGTTAGTAGCTTGTGAAAATAAATGTTTGGCCTTCTTACTTACGTTTTTGGATGGTTGGGAAGGCCCTGAGCGAGGAACGGTGCCATATTTGGCTTCATAGACTCTATATAAAGCAAAAAACTGATCCTTCACATTAGTCTTATAGTTTTCTACATCATCGTCAAGAAACATGCATTGAAAGTAAATGTCAACTAACATAAATGTGTTTTCATACTTTTGCCTAGGATCTAATATGGAAGCAAAAATATAAATCAAAGGAATCTCACTATAATATTTACGCCACTTTTTTCCATTGCTGGAAGATACTGATCATAATCACTTTGATCGCGATGATCAGCGAAAAGTTGGGCGAGTAAGCATGCATTAGAAAGAAAGTTTTGAGCACAAGGATTGTAAACAGTAGAAAAACAATACGTCATGTTATATAATAACTGTAAAAATTGCATATATCTTTCACAGTTATTCCAATCATCATCATACAAAGCATTTTGTGGAAATTTTTGGTTGTAAAATAATGTTAACGGGCCCTTGTACTCAATTGCCTTTGTTAACATGGCATAGGTGGAATTCCACCTAGTTGGGCAATCGGTTCTAATTTTTATTACCCTTATCTTTTGTTGTTTTAGAAAACTCTTCCATTCTTGGTATCTCATGTTAGAGCTATTAATAGACATAATAGCATCTCTGATTTTGCTGTAGTATGGGTCAATTGCCCGAACTCCATCCTGTACACATAAGTTAAGTACATGGCAAACACATCTAGTATGAAGAGCTTCACCGTCTAATAGTACATCGGTTAAGTTTTGTTTGATAAGATTAGCTGTGTATGTCATAGAGGTTGCATTATCAAAAGTCATAGACATCATTTTATCTCGAAGGTTGTATTCGTCTATTGCTTGCATTAAATGGTGAGCAATGTTAATGCCGGTGTGTGGGTATTCCAGCATTTTGAAATGTATTATTCTTTTTTGTAACATCCACTGATCATCTACCCAATGGAAAGTCACACATAAATAGTGATATTTATAACCACTATCCCAAGAATCGGCTGTTAAAGATACTCTACAGTTAAGGTTACTCAATTCGGCTTGTAACCGGACTTTGTACTCTAGGAAATTTTTCATTGTGGCGGAACGAACGGTTTTCCTAGAGATTCTTTTATGTTGGGGTTGTAGTGCTTTGTTAATGTAGGTGTTTAATGCGTCACTTTCCGAGAAAAGAAAAGGTTGTTCGGCGTGTACTATCATTTTTCCTAGTTCATCCCTATCCCTCTCATAGTTGTATGTAAAGCCGTATGGATGGAATTGGGAAATTTTGGGCTGGGTTGGATCACTAGCTGGTTTTGCACAAGCTTTCATGTGTCTAGATAAGTGTCCCGTCCCGTTTTTGGTAACTGCCGTGAATACACTATTACATGTTTTACATTTTGCCCATTGTTCACCATCTTTACTTAGGACAAAATAACGACATACCTCACTCCTTCGGTTTTTCAAAAGTAGCATCTCAGTTTCGGTTAACCATTCATGATGTGTGTGATGGTTAGTAATGGGACTAGTGGGAGTGGCAGTAGAAGGGGTAGAACCGGAGGGAATTCGGGTACTTTCTTGGCTACCTTGGCTAGAACAATAGTTTTGTTGATCACCGATATAATTAGGTGGAAATTG
Organism: Chenopodium quinoa; assembly: GCF_001683475.1. Classification (NCBI taxonomy): domain Eukaryota; kingdom Viridiplantae; phylum Streptophyta; class Magnoliopsida; order Caryophyllales; family Amaranthaceae; genus Chenopodium; species Chenopodium quinoa. The sequence goes on from NW_018745324.1 coordinate 1,484,990, forward strand.
GTATGGTGGTAGTGGAAATTGGTTTAGTGGTGGTGCTGGAAATCCCGACGTATTATATGGCTCATAGCCCGGGGGGAAGTAAATGGGGTCATTGGTTTGACTCGTAATTTGGGGGCTCGTTGTATTTGGTGGTTCCCTAGAACTACTACTACGGATAAGTCGGCCTTTCCCCCTAGACCTAGATGATGGGTTGTTCGATGCCATAATTAACAATTAATTTTTTAATAAAAAGTGGTTAACTATAATAATAATAATTAATAACAACAATTTTAACAATAAAAATATCAATAATATTAATTAATAACAACAACTATAACAATAACAATAACAACAAAAATAAATAATAACAACAATTGTAACGATAATAATAATTAATAACAACAATTATAACAACAACAATAACAATTAACAACAATAATAATTAAACAAGATTATTCTAATAATAACAATAAAACAATAATAAATTTAAGATTAGTTTAGATCTTACAACCGTGTTTCAACGCTCCACTAATTACGATATTAGGAAAATAATTAGAGAATTTAAGAGAATAATTAGAGAATTTAAGAAAATAAGGATTATTAGAGATTTAGAGAATATAAGAGATAAGAAGAAGAGATTGTGATTTTGTGATTTGGAAATGAAATGGAGGTGAGTATTTATAGAATATTTGGGGAGCAAATTGGCAAAAAACTAGCCGTTTTTAGCCGTTTTTTTGGCTTATTAAGGAGCTAGAATAAACGGTAACATTACCGTTGGCCCGCGGGCCGTGCCTGCGGGCCGGCACGGCGGGCCATGGTCGTGCTCGTGCCGGGCCGTGCCTGGGAATTCTCAACCCTGTCCGTGGCACGGGAGTTGAACTTCGTGTCGTGCCGTGCTTGAATTCGGGCCGTGCCGGGCGGCACGCGGGCCAACCCGGCCCGTGCCCAGGTTTACCTCGGATTATCAACTGTGCATATACATTTACCATCAATGACTACATCCAAGTTTAATAATCACATGGTTTTTTTTTTAAAAAAAAAGTTTAATAATCAGATAAAGAGTCTAATAAGTGAGAGGGGAAGTAAGATAATCTCCCTACTCCCAAGAAAAAAAAAATACCAGGGAAAGTAAAAAAAATCTCCCTACTCCCAAGCAAATGTAGTTTGTGGGATTTGAACTCGTGACGTCAAAGTCACAAGATGAATTAGCTTGGTAAAATGGCAAGTCACCGGTGAAAATGATAAACTAAACATGAAATAGAAACAACCCTTTCTTCTAATTCCTAGAAGAAAATATTACTCAAACCAAACAGCAGAGATAAACTTATTGACGATCGGTCCATATAAAATCATGGCATTATCGACCTGTATAATAAAACTGATTACATAAATCACACAATGATAATAAGACTTACAGCACTAACATCTTTGCGTGAAGTTTTGGTACCTCTATAATTACAATCAAACGATATACATAGCTACCGGTAGAAGATCTTTCATTTCATCCATTCAAGCGTTGACTACACTGAACTTGATTTGAATTTATCAGGCTGGTTAATCCAGCAGGAAGAAGCATCTATAAAAGAATGATAGCTGCAAGCATTTTGAAAAGGCAGCACATCAAGGACCAAAATGATGACTATCACACGCTTGGAACTACTTTCCTTCCGTTTCAAATCTGTACAAATAAAAAAGCCGATGGAGAGCTAAACAGTTTCCTTTGTATGTTCATAGATGTACTATCATTTGACGATGTTGTATTTGCAAAGGGGGCATGTTGCATTCATCTTAAGCCACTTCACAATGCATGGTGAGTGAAAATGATGGTTGCAAGGAAGAGCATTTAGCTCCACTCCATCATCATATGAACTGAGACAGATACAGCACTCCTGTACATAATAGGAAAGGTAATTTTTATCACATAAAAATGAAGATAACTCCATATATAGCAGGTAGCAGCCTAGCAGAATTAGAAACTTAGATTTTACATCAGATGCATTTAATTAACGGCACACAAAAGAGCAGAAATACAAACAAAGAGGTCTTTGAGGATGACAGGAACATTAAAACAATTTAAAAGACAAACTTTTTTTTATAAAAATATCGAAAATGACTTATAATATGTCCATATCATGAAACTTTCAATCTTAAAAGCTTTGGATTTAGAAAGATATTGCATATAATACCCTAAATCACACTAATCTTATAACATAGGGGATTTTACTAGAGCTAGTTCACTGGGATCCCTTCTTGTTGTACCCATTTTATAATTGTGCCAGAGATAGGTATGAAGTTTTTAAAAAGATTAAAAAATCCCAAAACACCCAAGGATATATACATGTCAGAGATGCAAAGTTCAACTAGCTTAGTATCTATGTCATACTCTAGTCCAATGCTTTTAGAGAAGTACAAGTGACAAAGCACTAACATTGCAGGCTCCAAGAATTCTGTGTGATCAGCTTTAATGTACAATTAATATATTAGCATAGCAAAGCCAATCAGAAGGACTTGCTAAGTTGCTAGTACATGTCAAATCACGTGGCCAATAGCTACTGCAACCTTACATTATAATGCTTTTAATAGAAAACTAAAATGCATTTAGATGTACTAGAAGTAACTACACAACTGAACTAAATCATCAAACTAGGACCTCGCAGGGATCCCACATTCCCACCTAAAACTACGGGGAGAAACCTGTACACGATGTTATTCCTGCTGCTTAAACTGAACCCTAACCTGGAAAAGTAGAAACTCACTACAAACTCTCAGGTGACATTAACCAATATCAGACTTTAACAAAGATATCGTTTAACTGAGAATGACAGATACTCTCCCAGTCCACAAAGAATGGTCAAATTGAGCACTATTAGGACGATAAGATGTTGAGATTTGTGAAAAGATAGAGTTATGACCAAAGTTCGAACTTCCCCTTTATTATTTTCATTCTGTGATGAGAAAAATGTTGGTCAATTTGTAGCTAGAATTCCTTAATTCGTCTTTGGTCATAATCAATAATTAGTACTTCATTTCAATATATTTGCACCAGTTTATATAAATGTCATCATAACTGCACCAATCTTACGTTAGTATTTGGAAGGCAAATTATGACAAAGACTATATTGTCCTTCAAATTTTCCTTTCATGACCCCACGCTCATCTCTTTCCAGTTTCCATACCCGTAGAAGTGTATTGTTGTCTTAATAACTTCATTCCCCTTACTTAAATATTAGCCAACTATGAATGGTGCAATTATATTGCAACTGGAAAAAATATTTAAGCTTCTTACACTAAAGTAATAAAGGGGATGGTATCCACAACATTGAGGAAAGAAAGAGGAATAAGAGTACTTATGATAATGAATTAAATCTGTAGATGGCAGGGGTCCACAGTAATACTTAAATTTTAGATGAGAAAATTAAAAAAAAAAAAAAAAAAAAAAAAAAAAAAAAAAAAAAAACAGCCCCAGTAGATTTGGAACAGGGACAACGAGTAGTGCAAGTGTTGATTTGTACATGATTTGAGATATGTAGGTCATAAATAAATATTGAAGAATCGGCCTTCTAAACAAGTACGAGAGTAATTAAACGTTTCTGAAGCCCAGGTAAAACTAATAGTTTACTATTTTCCTAGTTCCGCTTTCTGAGGCGAAGATCCCAAATTCCCAACATATAGTCGAACGAAAAAAGGCATCACATAGAGGATGTTGCCATTCCTTATCAGTCATGAAATGCACCTACTAACAATCAATGACTTTGGAATTACAATATAAAGGATTCATGTGTCTTGAGACCACTGTTAATTGATGTGAATTTCAAAAACATTATTATCTGGTAATCTAATTTCTTCAGTCTTCACTTGTGATACAGGACAGAAAAAAACATTTATCATTATCACCTTCACAGCTCAACCCCACTCTTTTTCCCCTATCAGACAACAAAGCAATACTAACAGTTCAATTCACACAACTCATTCTTCCTCAGCAATATTAACAGTTCAATTCCACAGACGACACAGGAACCCCTAAGTAAGCATATTCCTCAATTACGGCAGTGAGCATATATTTCACATGAATTAGTCTAATTAAACAGTGACAACTTCAAAGCAAAAAAAGGGAAAGGACTTACTGCGTCTTCAGGTAAAAGAACACGTTCACTCGCCAAGTATCCACTACTAGACTCCACTGGAATCATCACTCCAGCACGCACATCAATCTTTTCATCATTAGCTGATGCCTGAAATTTGTATTTGGGGAGCACACTAAGATCTGCCTCAGAGGCACCTTCCTGCTTTGCAGACCAGAAAAAGGAATAAGCAATAAGTCAAAGGCCACACAGTAACAAGGTGATTTGCAGTTAGAGTAGGATATATTTCATACTTGTCCAGCAACTGTATAAAGAATTGCTATAATGCATGGAAGACAGCAACATAGGGCGATCCCTATTAAACAGGCCAAGACAACACAGAATATGGCGAAGAAAACATCAAATGCCAGATAAACAACAGTCAACCTGCACATATATACATTTACTTGGTTAGAAACATAGCTCACGTGATTAAAGGTACAATCATTATGAAGATATCTGACATACAGGCCATTAGAGCTTAAAAAGAACTAAATCAACAAAGTGTAAGACCCTTCTCTACCATATTTGATAAAATTCTTCCACAATTCCTTTCTATTTATTATTTCATTCATTTTTACTTTTTTACAGGGGATTGGGATTGTTTTTAGCATTTTGAGGATAAAAGGAACATACCAATACAGCCGTGGGGCATCTTGCAGTAGCTGCTCTCCACCAGAAACCACCCAGTAAAAGCCAACAATCCACCAAAGAAATGATGCCATAGTGTTCACAGATTCACATTTTTTGGAGAAACTGTACAATTCACAAATAACATCAAACACAATACAGTTAGGCTATGAAGTTATATAGCAGTCAAAGAATTTTTAAAAAGAAAGAATGCAGCAATGCATTGTTACTAATTTATTATGATGACTACTGACAACCATGACAAATGTAAAATTTTCTGTTTGATTTAAGTGATCAATCATCCATTATATAGGCACACATTGTGTACAGCCTCGTGAAATAAAAATTCTGCAAGCTTCAAATTCTACTTCCAGGAACTCAAAATGCAAACGGCCCCATGCAGAACAGCAATTGGGACCAAAGCCATGTTCACAATAAAAGAAAAAAGATGAGACAGAGGGAGCCATGTTCACAATAGAAGAGAAAGAGGAGATTGGGGGGGTGGGGGCGCGAAGAGCGGCGTCACGGCGTGAAGGGGTGGGAAAAGAATGGAGCCAGGTTTCTTTCCCTAATTAAAACAGGCCCACTTCTCCTTCCTTCCATTCCTTCCCCTATCCTCTCATGCCTTCCACTCCCTAGTCCCTTTCCTTCCACCATTACTATATAAAGATTCCAAACACAATGTTAAGCTACATTAGTAAAGGAATTAGGATCATTGTCTCTATCGCTTTGTTTGGGTAGCAAAGAAGGGAAAGGAAGGGGATGGGAGAGAAAGAGAGGGTAAAGGTGAGCTCCATTTTCCGTCCAAATCTCTCCAGTATTGAAGGGGTTGTGGTAATTGATGAGGGAGGGAACATAGATTCCTCTTTCCATCCTCAATCCTTTCCAAACAAGGGAGATTGCTCCTCTTCTTTTCATATCTCTTCCCTCCCCTTCCATTTCCTCTCATCCAACCAAAGTGTAAATAAAACATTGTTGCCGACTTAAATAAACTTTGAAAGCTTCACCTTTGAGCTCATTCCCTATGCTCTCACTATGCACCTCCTGTCAGCTTTTACACAATTTGCCAAACCAAAAACCTAGAAATTTTCTCTCCAAATACATAATTGAACCACATATCAAATCATAGATCCACTACTCTAAACATAAACCCCTTTTCCTTAAGCACTAAAACCTTCTTTCTTAAATCATCAGCTAGACAATTCCCTTCATAACAGCAATAATGCTACAAGAAGCACAAATTTTTGGGGCAACTAGTTGATCGAATTTAAAGGACATTTGAATAGGGCAAGAGTTTAAGATAATCCTATCAAGTTCTTCAAGCTATAGGTGATAGATAATAGGCATTGAAGAAGATATTCATGAAGAGATAACACACACCACCACCACAATAAGGAGAAAATATGTATGATGTGGATGACTTTGCAACAGAAAATAAATGGAAGGGAAGCAGGGACCCAAGACATCCAAACAAAAACATCAAAATCTGAAGAAATAACCATCCAAAATTTTAAATTTGGATGTAACATAGATTTCAATAAATATCGTGACTGATTGAGGTCGCTATAAAGCATATGTTTCATTCTAAGGAGTATTATGATTTAACAACCACTTCAAAATCCAAGAATTATGGTTCCTGGCAATATGATGTCTTGAATAGGTGAAATTTTAACCACTAGATAAGGAACTCTTGTATAATCTGTTAATTGAAGCCTTGCACTATTCTTAGTAAGTATGATCAAAGACCCTAAGTTCTTAGAAAGCTTCACTTGGTTCTTAGTCATAAACAGATTACATGATTCTTAATTAGTACCCAAATCAACCTTGAACTTTACATACCACCAATGGCCATTTAGAGATATTAGAACCATGAGACAAATCCCAAGCTAACATTAACACCAAAAAAAAAAAAAAAAAAAAAAAAAAAAAAAAAAGAAAAAAGCTAACCAAGCATCATTCCTAACATGAGATCAATATCAAATTGCTAAGTACTACTTCCTCCGTTTTCTTTTAGATGCAACACACACTTTTTCACGGTATTTAAGAAATGTGGGGTTCACATGATATAATACACTTTAAAATGGGATGAGTGGTTGTTAGAAGTGTAATTTAGTGGTCTATGTGCTTTAAATAAGGGAAATAGTATATTTTTCCCTAAAGTAACTTTCTTTTTATAGTGTGTTGCAAGTATTGTGACATTTTCCTTTTTAGGGAAGTGTTGCAAGTAAAAGAAAACGGAGGAAGTACATTAATCAAGTTCAAGATCCTTTTTACTTCATGCAGATCCACTTAAATAGTAACATTAGGGTACAAGTTCAGCTCCCAAGCTCAGTCATTTAAGATACATTTTACATGTTTTTGGTCCTAAATTAAAAGTTGTGTTCATAAAGCTGCAACATGAAACAAGGTACATAGAGGTCAAGTTCAGCTAAAATAATGGCTTTTGAGACAACCTTAGCCACTTCTTCTTTTAATTCCCTTCTAAAATTGTTTTAAGTTACAGAAATATGTTCCCTCTTCTATATCTTCAATTACAAATTTCAAGATGATAATATCAAGTCATTTTGTTATTAAATATTGGACTTTATCAGTATATATATCTAGCCTACATAATATAAGAGGCGATAGTATCGAAAACAAGAAGCATCAAATAGAATCAACACTAGCATTTACTCACAAGAATGCAATTCTACAGCGATATAAAAGATTATACTCCTTAAGCTATTAGGAGTATTATTATTTATACCATCACAATATGTTCTTCTAAAACAAGCAACACCAAATTGAACAAGGAATACAACTCTAACATTAACTCAGAACACATATGCAATTCTTTAACAATATAAAAGATTAACACATGAGATCATTATCGTGGTCGAATTTCACTAACAAATTAAAACTTATTATAGTATACCTTGATTGAGCAGAACCCCCAAACATAACTCCATCATCATCCCCATCACTATCATTCCCATCCAAATCATACCTCCCCCTAAACTCCCCCGCCTCACCCGCCTCGACATCGACATCATCATCCCTACCACGACGGGCACTCACACTGCCACTCCTCCTCCGCCTCCGATACTCCATCCACACCAACAAAACATGAACCAAACACTGCACAGCATACCCACAGATCCAAACCCTAATCGGGACATTAGGGTTTTCATCAAAAGTAAAAATCAGCATCACAAATGATGCAACAACAAACACCATATTCCACAACATATCAAGAGCAACAACTGGCTTGGAATACCCCCAATCAGCTCGACGCTCCTCGAGCTCACGCGCCGCCGTCTCTCGGACTAACATCGATGGACCACGGCGGCCGGCAGCTCGGCCGAGAAGAAGGGCTAACGCCGTTGATTGTGGCATCCTGGGTGAATTCTCCGCCTCCGACGACCCTTGCAACGACCGCAGCAGCGGCGCCGAGACGTTCGACGATTCAGACATTTCCTATAATCGAAAAAATGGTTTTTGTTTGTTTGTTTCTTACGAAATTGGATCGATTTTATAACAAAGGAGAAAAAAAAAAATGGATTGAATTTGTTTTTTTGTTGTAATAATTAAGGGGCTGGTTTTATAACAAAAAAAATGATTTTTTTTTTTTTTTTTTTTTTTTGTAAAACTAGTTATTAGCTCGGGCGATGCCCGGGTTTTGTTATTTGTAAAAGCTGGTTTGACCGTTTGACTATAAGAATAATTTTTTGCATTAAACACCAATATATAGAAATTAATTCATGGAGTTTTTAATATTGATGTATTGATGTCACATCATATGCCAATTGGCAAAATTGATGATACATGGCAAAATAGCATGTCTTGCCATGGGTTTTAATAATATATATTGATATTGATGGATCGATTTTATATCAAATGAGGCTAATTTAATACTTTGTGAGAATTGTGGCATAGTAAGTTAAAAATTGAATAAAACTTTGTTTGTATGACACTAAATACTACAGGGCAAAAAAGAAAAAACACGAAGTACTATAGTGTAGAATATGGAATAAAATTAAGAGTAAAGCATAAATACGATTTATGAACTTTTGTATTTGTTTACTTTTATTCCCCCAACTTTCATTTGTGCACTTTTGGTCCCTCAACCACCACTCTAATGTTTCTAACCAAAAAGTTGAGGAACCTAGTTTAGTGAGCAAAAGTTTAGGGATTATGATTGATTAATTTCTTTTTTTTTTCTTTTTTTGTTAGAATTAATATTTTTAAAGGAATTTTTTCCCCTTAATTTGCTTTTAATTTTTGTCCTATGACTTATTATAGTTTGCTTGTTCCAAAATAAAATGTCAAATAAAAAAAAACAAAAACAAACAAAACAATCTGAATATGAGACAATTAATTTGACAGAAATCTAGAAGAATTCTTAGCATCAAATTAACTTAATTTGCGACTCTTTTTACTTTCGGTTTACAAATATCATCTAATTTGCCTCAATTTTATGTAAATGAGATTTTCGGATAACTCTCCTTCACATTCAATCAATTTTAAAAATACAGATGAATTAAAAAAAATAGTTATTTAACAAAGAAGATTTATGAACAATGCAAATGAACTTGATACTCGTAAAGTGTCAGATCAAGTGGTATATTATATATATTTCATTGAAGTGTCCTCATCAAACACTAAACAATCCAAATAAACTTAAAAAATAATTAAAATTCAATTGTAGTCACCTCTCACCTCGCCGCAACCGCAGCTGCCACCGCTGCGCCACCTTCCCACATCTCCACCACAACAACCTCCACCTTCGCTCATGTAATACCTCATATTTTTGAAACGTATTTTCTAATTAATTAATTAATTATTATTTTTTAAAAGGGTATTTTAGTAATTTATTTTACTATTTGTGTTTTAGAGCCAAAATGATATTTTAATTTTGGCGGTAAAAGTTTTAGAAAATATAATTATTATTTTTAGATTTTGGATAAGATTTATTATTCATTTATTCTTTTTTTTTAAAAAACAATTATTTATAGATTACAGATATTTTAATTAAAGAAAAAAACTAAATGTACAAAAGCCTTTAAAAAGTCCCTTGAGTAGGGTTCATTGTTTCTGCTAGGGTTTGCCTAATACGTTCGTTTTTCCCCACAATTTTGAAAGGAATAGTGTCGTTCGAACAAGTGTATTTTTCTGATAGTGGGTTCAGAATTATTAGAAAGCTAATATATTCAGTAAGGTCAAGTGATCGGAATGCTTGGGTGGAGGCCGCTTCCGATCAGTAATATTAATGCATAATTAATATTACAACTTAATCTTGACTGAACCCTTCGGGTCACACCCAAGCAGTCAACGAGCCGAAGCGACGAATTATTTCGAAAGGAATTAATGAGTCGACCGAGTAATATTTATTTAGACCTCAGAAATTCAAGCTTGGAGCGTCGAAATCGAGCGTCGGAAGTGGAGTCAAAATTAATAAAAAGACGAAACGTTCAAATAGTAATAAATCAACATAATTCCCAAAATACACCTAGCATCGGAGTCCCCTGAGTAATCCGAGTGCTAAGGGCATAATGCATAGCATGGTGGCTAGCATGCGTACCAAGTTGAGCCTAGGCTGGCTGGTGCGTGCTAGCGCACCATTGCTACCAGCCTCGGCATCCAAGGGCAGTAAGTTGCAGCTGCACACACTCGGAGTGCACGGCTTGCTTGCCGCAAGCAGCAGCAGCCCGCATCTCCCTAGTGCGGGTAGCTGGGTCGTGGCGCGGGTAGCTAGGCCGTGAGCAAGGAGGAGTAAGTGGGAGCTTAGTGAAAGGGATCGGAGGACATGTGGCACATGGAGAGGAAGAGAGCGGGGAGCAAGTTTGGTCCCCCCCCCTCTCCAAGTGGTCCTCACTTTATCTCTCATGAATAGTTGACACTTGTTGAATTATTAGTAGCTTGCCTAAATAATTTTATTTTACCTTTAAAATAAAATGGGGAAACCTCACTATCCCACATTGGTGGGAGAGACAATCATCCTCTCATCATTTCCTATAAATATCCAAGTACGGGCATTGAAAATTATGCTTGAGTAAGAGTTGTAAAGGGCATCAAAGTAAGTGAAAACCCTTGAACCCAAGAGTTGGAAAAGGTATCACATTTTAGTGAAAGCCTTTGAACTCAATTACTCGGGTTTATCGGTCGGGTCTTGCTAACCCCAAGACATTAGACCTTGTCGGTAATCGTTGGTGCGGGTGGATCAACGTTGGAGGCTTCGTAATTTCGAAGCTAGCTTTCAAGTAAGAGCTCAATCGGTTGGGCGAAGCACGCTTCAAAGGTAATCGTTTTATCTTAATCTTATGACTAATTTAATTATGTTTATGGTTTTATTTATTGCGAGTGCGGTTTTGTTTTTGGGTTAGTTTCCGCGGTGAGTTGGACTCACCAAACCCCAACAATGGTATTGGAGCCTTGCTCATTTATTTTTAAAATCATAATATTTTTAAGGGTATTTTGATTTTTGCCACCTTCAAATAACCAAATAATTGAATTTACCACCTCCAAAAAAAAAAGATTTACTTTACCACCTCATAAAAAAATTAAACATCAGTTTTACCACCAATCACCTCCAACTAACGGATTCCGTCCAAAAATCCGTTAGTGGGGCCTACCTTGCACACGTGTCGCCATATTATTGGTTAAGTTTTAAAAAAATAAATAAAAAAAACAAAATAAAAAATAAAAAATCCCCATCAAGCAACGATGGTTGCTGCCACCGTCGGGACCCCCACCGCCGGACCGGCTACAACCAGCCCCACCACCTAACCGTTACAACCAGCCCCCACCACCTAACCGCTACCAGCCACCGTCGGGACCCACAGCCACCACACCGATTTCGACCTCAAAACCCTAGCCACCACCTAACAGCTACGACCAACCCCACCACCTAACCGCTACCACCGCACCGCACACCACAGCCGCGCCGATTTCGACCCCCTTTCCACCAATTTCCGACCTCAAAACCCTAGTCAACACCTAATAGCTACGACCAACCCACCACCTAACCGCTACCACCGCACCGCACACCACAGCCGCGCCGATTTCGACCCCCTTTCCACCAATTTCCGACCTCAAAACCCTAGTCAACACCTAATAGCTACGACCAACCCACCACCTAATCGCTACCACCGCACCGCACACCACAGCCGCACCGATTTCTACCCCTTTCCACCAATTTCCGACCTCAAAACCCTAGCCACCACCTAACAGCTACGACCAACCCCACCACCATCCAAACCCAGACCAGAAACAACCGCCACCCAGACGCGAAACCACCCCGACTCAAAACCACCACCACCCACCAGAAACCACGCCAGCCAGACGCGAAACCATCGCGACTCGAAACCACCACCACCCAGACGCGAAACCCACACGAAATTCCGACCAACCAAGGTAGTTGATTTCGTTGCTGGTTGGTTGACATGGAAGATCGGGGAAGATGAAGAAGAAACGTCAAAAATGTGGGCCCTACTAACGGATTCATGGACGGAATCTGGTAGTTGGTGGTAAAATCGATTTTTTGGAAATTTTGGTGGTGGTAAAGTAAATCTTTTTTTTTGGAGGTGGTAAATTCAATTATTTGGTTATTTGAAGGTGGTAAAAATCAAAATACCCTATTTTTAATGATGTTTTTATGGCTTAATTTTTCTGGTTTTAAGTTGCTAATTAGATTAATAGCTCGTTTTATCCATTTTAACCTCGTATTAGAGCTGACTTCAGCTTCCGAACCCAGATTTTGACCCAAAAATAGTGAATTTTGGAAATGGTTTTACCCTTTTAGAATTCGATTTTTATCCAAAAAACGACCAGAAATGCACTTTTCGAAGGGTTTTTTATATTTACGAAAAATTTTAAGTCTTTCTAACCTTGAAAATTAATTGCATATTTATGGTGGTTATGTAATTGGTTCAATACTTATTTTATAGGAAAAATTAGAAATAATAATCTCAACTTTCATCAATTTGCTACAATAATCCCAACTTTATTTTATTCTGGAATAATCCGAAATTTGGGGGTTCCTCTTTTTCTTCAATCCCAAAAACCGGTGACCGGTTTAATGGGTTAATTTTTTTAATTTTTTTAAAGCGACACGTGTCACAAGTGAATTGGCTTACACAATACATAAAAAAAAATAAAAAAAAAAAAACCAAACCCCAAAATCCCAACCACCAACCAAACCCCAAAAAACCACCAGCCTAACACCAAAGGGCGGCGGCTGTTGCCCTTACCCCTCCTCCTGCGCCGCTTATTCCCCTCCTCCGGCGCAAATTTCCCCCTCCCCACTTGTTGGTCCTCCGTTTCCCGTTTTTCGACTACCCTTAATCGAAACCTCCAACCTCCCTCCACTCGAAATTCGCTTAAAACCACCTGTCCTACTGCCAAAAACCCCCAAAACTCCTTTCCACCGTCGAAAACCCCAGCCGCTTAGGGTTTCAAGGTTGTGGGAGGAACAATTTGGGGATTTTGGCAGTGGGAAGGGTTTTCATTGGTGGATTCGGGGTTTTAGGGTGGTGGTTTCTTGGGGAATGGGGGGTGTTACGGGGATGGAGGACGACGACAACGCGGTGGGTTGTTCCATGCAGCTGGCCGGCGAGAAAGGGGCGATAGGCTGGCAATGGGGTGGTGGTTAGGGTGGTGGGCTGGTGGGGGATGGGGAGCTGACTGGTGGTTTGGTGATTTTTGGGTTTATTTATTATTATTTTATTTTTTTTGGACCAATCAGAGCTTGACACGTGTCAAGTGACCTAATATAATAGGTCATTGACTTTTGTTGACCGATTAGGAATAGAAATTCGTTTATCTTCATATTAGAAGATATAATTTTTCAAGGATTCACAAGTATAAAAGTTGGAATCTTTATTGAACTTATGTTCATTTTTCCAACTCCCTTCTATTTTGTCAAAAACTCAAGATTAATTTAAATTAATAAAATTGATAGTGAGTAATTGCCTTCTTATTTTTGTTGCACCAAGTAAAACCAATTTTATTAAAGAATGGTTCTTGGAAATAATTTTGGTTACATGCACTTGGATGGTTTTTTTATTTAAGTTAGACTTGTTAAAATTTTCAATTTTGCTCATGAAAATTAGTTCTAAAATTAATTTAGAATTAATAAATTGTCACGGAAAATTTGGGATTCAAATCTCGAGGCTACAGCATGAAAATCGAGGCAAAGCCTCCCTTGGCTAGTCGGGTTGCATAACAGCCCGCATGTGGCTCTTAAGGGGCTGCTCGATGCGTGCGGCCATGTGCGTGGCATGCACGCCCAACCACAGCAACAACGCACCAACACTAACCATGTGCATGGCGTGCATGCTGCTGCCGTAGCGCAGCCCGTGGCTGCTATGGTGCGTGGGTGTGCGAGCGTGTATGTGCTTGGTGTTTTGTTGTAAAGGGGCAAGCAGTCGTGGCCTTGTGTTTAGCACCTTGTAACCCGTAGCAAACGCTACTATGGTGTACCTAGCTAGTGCTACGTGGGGTGGTGAAGGCACGTGTGCCAAGCCGTATAGTGCGGGGTTGTTAGACAACCTTGACTTTCATATGGCACGTATGTAGTGCGTGAACCACTTGAGTACGGTTGACTTTGTGTTTGGTTATTTTGTCGTTTTAATTATTTTATTAATCTAATTTGGTATTAATTATTTTAATAAATTTTAGAGGGTAGGCCTCGGTTTTAATGAGCGGAATTTGCAAAATTTTATTTTGGCAAATAATTGGGTTTTACCGGCTTAATTAATTGGATTAATTAAGATGGATGCGGAATTTAATGGGAGCTTCAAATATTAATTGTGCTTATTTACATAACCGGTTAAAACAACTTTGACTAGTTTTAATTAGGCGTGTTAATTGGATTAACCACCTAGATTAGTTACTAGTTATCGCGTGTTTATGCATTGTTACTTGTTTATCGTTGTAAAATGCATGGGCCATTCACAAATAGTGAATGGATGAATGGAATGTATATTCTCTCACAGGTTTTATAAAATGGCAACTAGTGGGGCCCGATTAGGATAGAAAATACGGACTGCGATCCGTGATGTATTTTTGTAAATCTAAATACGGTCTGCGTACCGTTGAATATTTTTGTACCTTAATATTTAGATTAGTCCTAATCGTAGATACTAGTATTGCATAATTATGGTCAAGTCTTGAAGATGGAGGTTCTTGGAAGATAAAGCCATGAAGTTATAAAAGAAGACCTTTTGAAGACTTGAAGAATTCAAGGGGTCATGCTAGTTGTCAATATGCATCAAAATGCTTATGCTTTACATATTCATGATTATTTATATATGAATTATATGTTAGATGCATGTTTAGGATTTCGAATGTTGTGATGATTAATTAAGTTCACTTAAATCAACCAACATAGAAACCCTAGGTCCCTAAATATTGAGTAAATTGTCATTCCAAAACAACACTTATCGACCTATTGAGAGTAGTGATGGGCTACGCCAAAGCGAGGCATAAATACTACTCCCTAGACTCATAAGGCATATTGGGTATGCAAGTTGGTTTTGGTTGAACTCAACGATATGAGTGATGGAGTCCTAACATGTCGTGGCAAAGTGAATAAATTATTGAGAGAGCATTAGATGCGACAATTTATTCAATCAAGAGTGGCTTGGAGCCATTAGCAAAGCGTTTCTTACCTTGGGATATTGAGTGCTAAGACAAGCCAAAGCATACTTAGCCACTCTTTGTTTCCTTCGATCTTGGAATCGACTTATTCTCGCCAAATGGGGACAAATTTAATGTGTGGATAAGACGTTTAATAAGATTGAAAAATTTCATGAATACCTTTAATTTTCAAACTTATTATGTTATTTACTTGATAAATGGTTATACTTTGCACTTATATTTGTAGAATTCCAAATCAAATTTTATTGTTTTCCATGATTGGTAAAGGAAATATTTGAGAATGGTTCTCAAAGAAAAGTAAAGCATTTCTAAAATATAATTCTCATAAATGAATTTTAAAACAAAGTCCGAAAGGACGATTAGACATCATGTATTCAAAATACTAGGTAATTTTGATAAAACATGAAGTATTGAGTTGCAAACTCAAATTGTCAATATTGACAACCAACATATCTTTTCGCTTAATACATAGATGAGTAGGACTCATTGATGTAGTACAAGTGTGAATTAAAGGAAAAGATGGAACTTTGTTTTACGGCGCATTAGATGCTAAATTATGCCTAATAAAGTATAAAAGTCAAAGACTCTTAAAGAAATGGTTCTTAAATGAGGAACAAAGAAAAGGAATGAGATTCCATTTTACTAAAGAATTCATGTTATTGAAGTTAACTTAGCAACTCATTATCTTCACAAAGTATTGGATACTGCTTGAGTGTTCCACTTTGAAAGTGATCTCAAACTATTGAAGATAAACTAAGTAAGCGACTTACAAGCTTAGAATGAAGCAAATGGTGCTACATCAATTGTAAGGTCATATGCTTTGTTTAAGGACCTTTAAGCTAAGGCTAGAACAAATAAATGGTTATTGTGTTCCATAATCAGCAATTGATCCGTTTACACACAGAAAGACTCACATTCAAAGCAATGAGCAATAGTTGTTTGAATGACATGGTTGTCTAAACCATGAGTCAAGAATGCTTGATTATAAAAAAAAATCTTAACATGATAAACTGGCAAAAGCTCAAAGTCATGGGCATGATTTGCGTTCTGAACATCTTTAGCAATGTCACATCAACAAGAACGTACTCAAGGCTCTATTAGATAGGCTCTTGATAGTTGATCGATTCGAAATCGTTCTAAGACAAGCAAGTCTTACTTGTTGAAACTGACAAAGTAAAACTATTGTTCTTGGTCTAGATAATTGACTCCGAAAGCTAAAGAGGATTAAGAATATGGCTATATTCATCAAATGTGAACAAACTTGACCTTAAATAGTTCAAGAGTTCAATGAAGTACATAATTGACTTGGCAAGATATCAAAAGGTCTAGATTAGATCGAGCGATGTTTGCTTGAGCCAAGCGTGACCATCACAAAGTTATGAAATTGAAATTTTCATAAATAACTCCACAAAGAACATAGTGTGTCTTCACGGAGACCTCGATGCCATTTAAAAATGACTCGAACAAAGATGGATCACATCCCTTCCTATAAAGTTCTTAAGATTTGCACGAAGGACTAATGTTACAATAAACAAAATGTCGAAGCTAAGAAAGGACGCCATATTCAGTTATGGATAGAGTTAAATTCTAAATGTCTTTTCAAGTATATGTCTAAAACTCTTAGCCACAGTGGGAGTTCACTGACTCAGTGGGAGCTAAGTGACTCAGTGGGAGCTCACCGGCTTAGCAAGAGCTAGGTGGTTGAGTGGGAGCTTAATGGATCATTAAAGGCTTAGATAGCTCAAGTGGCAGCTAGCTGTTTGTTTTACAACGAACTTTTACCCAAAGACAATATACATGTCTCTTTATAAGCATTCAAGTAACACATTTCCAAAACGACAAGTGGGAGGAAAATGAACTCGATGACAATCGAGTTTAGCAACAAACTAGAACTGAGAATCACGAAAGACCTTAAAAGGGCTTCGTAAGAATACTTGATTAAGAATACTCAAAAGGACTTTACAAGTGCCTTAAAAGAGAATTCATTTCTCACAAAACTTTTGAAAAGTTGGAGTAAGATCAAGAAAATCAAGGGCTTTGGAAGCGCCTTGAAACTCAGTGTTTGATGCAATAACCCCGTATAGGTATAGAATTCACCAAAGGCTTAGGTTGAATCCTATAAATTTTCTATTAAGTTAGAAATAAACCTAAGACTTACAAGCATACTATTTACTATTAGATAGTAAGGGAATAATGTCTTGTAAAATAGCTACGACAAATCCAAATTCCGAATAATGGTTAGAGGCCATAAAAATCCAAAATAGACTCCATGTTTGAAAATCATGTTTTAAAATTTGATTAATTTGCATAAAGGGTGAAAGACCCATTGATTGCAAATAAGTTTTCAAGGAGAAAACTAACAAATGTGGAAATGTATATGTATACATAGCTAGATTGGTTGAAAAGGATACAATTAAATTCACGGAGTTGATTTAAAAACCTATTTCCAATCAGAATGCTAAAGTCTTTTCGTGATTGTTTTGGCAAAATTGCACGTATGAAATATGGCAAAATAGATACCAAAACCGCCTTCCTAAAATAGGATTTTGGAAGTGACTATGAAAATAGTCTAAGGGTTTTGAAAAACTAAATAAATGCTAGATTTGAAAGCAAGATCAAGGAATCCATTATGGGATTAAAGGAAGCATTGCATATAGGAATTGGAACGTGTTTTCTCATGAAGTTAATAAGAGGATTGACTTATCGAGAAACATAGAAACTCTTATGAATAAGAAGTTTAGTGGGAAGCAAAAGTAAATTATATAAAGGTCCAACAAAAGGTTTACGAACTCTATTGTGAAATAACTATCAAATTCTAAATGCTTAGATTTGAAAGTTGTAGGGAATATTTCAAGCATTACCCCAAACTTGAACCCCACTGTGATCATACACTAACGTATAGTGGCGTCCAAAGGGAAGGAAGCTAGAGCAAAAGAGTCTCCAACAAGTGTTAGGAACTTGTAAATTGTTCACAGGGTGAAGGTTACGCCCCTTAACGATCCACGAGATCGTCAACTCCAATATTTCTGGAACCATGACTGGTACAAATCCAACCTAAAAGAGATTAAACCTGCCCTAATAATAGACCTCTACTTTATTCTGATCGTATTCATGTGCGCTTTCTGACTAACATGCAATCAATAGGATTAACCCTAAAGTTGTTTATCTATGTTGGTTGAATTTAATGCACAAATAAATCTATTATTGGCGATCACTTAAATTATAATCATATTAACCCTGAACAAGATTATTATTTATCTTATTAAGCGTGATTACAAGTACCAATTCCCATTAAACATGCATAAAAGGTGTGATCAAGCAATAACAATAAATATATAATCAAGCAACATAATAATAATCATCACAATCATCATCATAAAATAATCATGTTAAAGCATAATAGCAAGATCCTAGACATGATATTAACAAGATTAATAACAAACCCTAGCATGTCATTAAACATCAAAAATCAAAGCTTTAACCCTAACATAATACTAACATGAATATTAGGAAGAGAATAGGAAGCATCGCAGGAATCATAATTGCCATATTTGATATTAGAAATTATAGTTATTACCCTAAACATGATACTAGGAAGATCAAAACGCCCTAACATGACACTAGGAATCATAATAACAACCTAGACATGATTTATATATCATAATATCAATAAATCAATTAAAACACTTACTTGGATGCCTCGTATCTCTTTCTAATAACAAAATACACACGTTAGCAATTTCAAGGAAAATAATAAATAATAAAATTAAATAATTAAAATAAAGAATTAAGAAAGTTTAGACTAGATTTGGGACCAAACCCTCATAAATTAAAACCTTTCACGTCTAGAGAGAAGGTAACTTCGAACTTGGCTAGGTGTTTCTAGATCTTGTGAATGCGGAATTTTGTATGCAAAAGGCTAGTTTAGAAAAGAGAGAGAGAGAGAGAGAGAGTAATCAAGAGATTCTTGATGAGAGTTGGTGAGAGAGAGAATTAGAAAACTAGAGAGTTGATTTTTTTTTTATCCTTGAAAACAGAAGTTTTAGGAGGCTATTTATAGAGAAAATCAGTCGGACATGATAAAAAAACGAATCAGAGTTTCGAAAAGAATAAAACAACTTGGCACCAAACGCTGGACACTAGCGCTAGACGCCAGGAGTGGCGTCAGGCGCTGGTCCTGTCACCAGGCGCTGGAATCCAGTTTTCCACGCGTTTTCTTATTTTGATATAATTTAGTCGTACGAGAGGGCAAAATTGTATTTTCCTTAAAAACACTTCTTTTATTCTGATTAAAACTCTTAAAAGTCAACCAAAGTCAATTTATCAATGCTAATTAAATTAGGATTCAAAAGAACCTTCTAGAAGAATCTAGAAGACTATTATCAATTCTAAGTGCATTAGGAATGATAAATCAATATTAGGCCCTCCTCTAGATCATTGGGCCGCATATAAATATCAAACCGGGTCCAGTTTAGTAATTTGGCTATAACTTCCTCATTATTTATCAGAATTAGGCTTATAATATATCGTTGGAAAGCTCTTTTTGAACCTAACCCAACTACACTATTATTAGACCCTTGCCATAGACCACACCAAACTGGATTGGCTGTTTTCTTAAAATAGGTTTTTTTAAAACAGAGAGAAAGAAAAGAAATAAAAACTATCCGCAACACTAGACTTTCCACACTTTCACTTTATTCGATTATGGTTCGACGTGAAAAGTACTCATCACTGGGTTTGGTTTTGGGGAGACACAAATGGGTGTCTACAGAAGCTCCCACTTTGACTGAGTTTGGAGAAACGCAAGTTTCGAAAACAAAAGTCAAAGTAGCGATAGGGACGGAGAATGATTCAGAATGCTCTGCGATCCTAAATCATTCTTGTAACGCCGATACCTGCAAAACTAGAGTTAGTTAAATAGATAATAGAGTTAAGAAACGTGTATCTTGCACCGTCGAGCACACGTCTCTAGAGGTAACCGATTTGTTGTTGTTGCATTGTTGTTGTTGTGACAACCTTCCGCCAGCTAGGGAACACCATCCTGCTGTTGGTTCTGACGATCTTCTGCAAGCTAGAGAATACCACCTGAAGACTGCTACGCGTGTAACTGCCTCCAAGTTCCGATGTGATAGTCTTCGAAAAGACCACTGCTTGTTGATCCTTACTGTTGTTATGCCAGTGCGTCGGCGCTTTGCTGCTTGTGAACCAGTATGTCGGTGCTTTTGTTGTGATGACAATCCTCTTTTCTTTGGGAATAGTTGCCAACACAACTCTTGTATGATGTATGACAATCCGATTTAGGGAAAGTTGTCAATGCTTCGTAACATTCCATCCTTGGAAATGTTGCCACGATGCAGCAACAATCCGTATCTCGGAAAATTTGCCAAAATCCAATTTTGGGAAAAGTTGCCAATGCTTCGTAACAGTCTGTCATAAGAATTTTGTTACGATCGACAATCCACATCTTGGAATATAAATCTTGAAAGCAATCCACCTTGGAAATTTGCCAACGCTATGCGACAATCCTTTTAGGAAAATATTGCCACAAATGACAATCCGCGTCTTGGAACATTTGCAAAAAAAAAAAAAAAAAGAGTCGACCGACAATCTACTTCGGGAAAATTTGCCACTTACTGAAATGAATGACAATCCATGTTGAGGAATCTTTGCCGAAATTTATGATGAGTGGAGACCTACGACAATCCTTTGGGAAATTTTGCCATAATACACTACAACAAAATAAAGCAAAGGTAACAGTGAAAAACTATTGCGTATTATTAAAAAAGTGTTGCCTTGAACCTAAGGCAACACATATGAGGTGTAATCTATGCCCCCGTTGTCTATTCACAAGGCAACACATTTTAGTACAAAGGCAAACAATATTTAAAGCCAAGGTAAAATGATACCTAAGGCAACAAATTTACAAAGGCAACAAAAGAGAATTGTTTCCATCTTAGGAGACAATTTAAAATTATCACCTAATGTTTTGATATGCAACAATATGTTCATTTGTTGTATTTGCTAGTAATAATACAAAAGCGTTGCCAAATTCTTTAAAGACAACATTTAGAAAACTATTATATATAATTGAATGACTAGAATGAATCGGCTATTTTTTTTTCTATTATAATATATTACTACATTATGTTTAAAGAATGGAAATGCATCATATTCTTGTGAATTAGTTATATTAGAAAAATGTTAAACATTAAAAGATGTAATAAGCATTTAATTAGAAAATCCTAAACTTATAAAATTAAATAGTAAAAAAAAAAAGCAAAAGCGGTATCAAAATGTTTACAACATCAAATCCTATCTAAATTAACTATTGTTTCATAATATTAGTCTAGCTGATAAACAAAATAAAATAATTATGTCCGAGCGAGAAATAACAATAAAAAAAAGTTGGAGCAACTTCAAATTATGACGTCACATTCTTCTTCTTCTTCTTACTCGTTGCCTGCTTCATCTTCTTCTTGTTCATCCTCCACATTATTCACTCCCTATAAAAAAAATAAAGAAAGAAAAATCCGTGTAAAATTTTCTAACTTAATAATATCGCATAAATGCAACAAAAAAAAACAAAAACAAAAACCTTAGCCACTTATCTACCTCTACTTGCGTAGTATAGAAATTAAAAGTTTTTTACCTTGGATGTTGAAGTCGAAGCATTTGTGTTGTATTATCATCTTTATCACATTGACTATCAAGAAATAAAGAGCCAAACATGCTTAGATCAAAAGACATTTGAGGATTTTGTTGTTGAAGTTGAGAAATGATGGAGCTAAGACCATTTGCTATCTCCCTTCTATCTTGTTTCCTTTTGTCCTCGTAATCTTTTTGTAGAGCTTGAACCTCTAGAGCATGATTCTCTTCAACTTCCTTTATCAAAGCCTTCTTGTTATTATTACCAATAATAGTTGAAATCACACTTTCAACCTCCTTCTTTGAATCTACTTTCTCAAGTTCATTCTAGATTTTAAAAGATAAAGAAAAAAAATTTAATATTGACAAAATTTAATGCAATAAAAATTAATATAAAATGAGGATGAATTTTAACATCAATTTGTCCCTTAGGTCACCAGGCTTTCGCTTTGTTAGCTTTTTCTTGCGTGTTGCTATGAACATTTGAGCTACACTAGGATTTTGTGTTGTTTTATTATCCTTTTTCTATACAAGAGTGATGAGTGTCAATCATTTTAATGAAGAAAATAAAACTAATAACAAAAGTGATGAGAAAAGAAAACAAAGAAACAAACAATAAACAAACTCACCCACTTATATCGAACCCTAGCAAAACTCTTTGGTCCTGAAGTATGCATAATGTTCCTTTCCTTTCCAACTAATCGATTTGCTTTATTTTGCATACATCGTTCCTGACAGATTAAGACGGTGAACTAAATAAAATAACCTTTTTATTTAGACAAGAAATATACATTAGTTATAAAGGGAGGGAAATATAAGACTTGTATAAATGTAAATACCTCATATTTGTCATCATTCCAAATCTTTAACAAGTCCTGGAACATTTTTTTGGGACTCGTTTTGGTCGTTTGATCATCCTTTTTTTTGTCATTATCATATTTATGAAAGTGTACTCTTTTCAAATAACATTTGTACCTTCTCCAAGCAGCACCAACGGTTTGAGAAACCCATTTTTTGGCCTCAATTGGGACAATATAATGTTTCTACAACAATTAAAAAAAAGAGTAGGTTATACCAAATTGATCAAATTGGCAATGTTAAACAACTCACTGCCACCTAATTAATCTAATCATAAATCATGAACATAAGAAAACTACTCACTGAAAGTCTGAAACCTATTCTGCTACTTAGAAAAAAAGTAGGAGAATAGGTTTCAGAAAACGCCGCAGACTTTCGCAGAACACGCCACAGCAGATCAACAACAATAATGACAGTAGGGTATTCAATTTTTTTTACATAAGATATGTCAATCAAGAAAGTTTAATATGACACTGTGACATGATAGAAGGGACCATATAGGACAAGTTAAGCAATTATAAAATATATCTGTTATATTTATTTAATTGAATAAGTAACTCACCAACACATAATCCCAAAGTTCTTCTTTCTTCTCGTTCTTAGGACGGGCCAATTCTTGATAGTCAATGGTAGGATATTTGCTTTTCGAGCTATTGATCCTAAGAAGCTAATGAACTCATTGCATGTTTTGTCATCAGGACCAACAGGTTGTCCATGCTCATTCAAGGTAATTTCCAAGCGTTCTTCTTTGCTGCGTCCATGGACTTTGTAGCACATAGTGGGTCCTCTTCTAGGCTTATCCTCTTCAGCTAACATTAGCAAAGAAATTCAAAAGTTAAAAAAAGATAATGACTGATCATGCATGCAAGTAAACATTTTTAAATACAAAAATGAAAGATAGCTTGCCATTTTCTTTATCATTCTTGTCATGATTTAAGTGTTCAACTTCTAATCTGAGCATTTCAACTGGTTCTTGCAATGTATGATTAGGGGTAGATGAGCCATCATGTGAAGAATCCAAATCAACATTCTGTCGACGTTTTGCCAAAGCTGTTGTCACTGCTTTTCGAGTCAGGGCCTTCATTTTGTGAATCTGCAATTAGGAACAAACATGGAAAAAGAAAGAAATACAGTACTCTAATATATGTATGTACAAACGTTGTACAAAAAGACATTATGTCAATTTTAAAAAAGTTACACACTATAACTCTTGTTAAATTTAAAAGCAATTAAATGATCATAGACCACACATTCATTAGAGCATTTATAAGATATTAAACATAATGTCTAAGCATGTGGTTCATGTAGCCTTGGGAATTATGTTCTTTAGTGTTTCAGACACCATATTGACATAAGAGGACATATTTGAGCTGATCTTTAGGTATATGAGGCTATGAGCATACAAGGAAAAGGTGATGGACCAAACTGACGGGCCACCACAGCTCAAGCCCAAACCTCTATTGCAAAATCAGGGAAGGGGAAAACCACATCATCACAAGGGAACAAAGTTAATTAATTGCTTAAGAATGAAGGCCAGGGGAATAGGGAAGTTTGCAGGAATGTGGAACAATACTCACTAGTGGAGCAGCAAATTTGGAGTAGCATATCATAGTAGATGGAGATAAGAAAAAGTGAATTAAGGCAACATCTTTTGTATTAGACAGAAGCCTTGCATATATAAGACAAAGTATAGCAACACATTTTCAATTTAAAACCCACATATATATTGCAGCACAACACATTTTGATTCATACAGAAATTACATGTGTAAACAACAGAGACATGCTTATTTATAAATGTACAGCATATAAACAACTACCTTCCATTGAATAGAATTGGACTTGTCTCTTTTGTTAGAATGTGGAATTGGTAAATCTTCATCGGTGGAATCAAGTTCATGCTCCATATCTTGGTTAGGCCTATAGAGCTCATCGTCTCCTGAAACCTTTTTCATTTTATTCTTACTGTGCTTGCCTCTATTATTTTGAACTTGCGCCATCAGTGACTTAGCCTGTTCCTTCAAACCTAATTCTTGTATTCTTGACATATTATTTTTAATATTTTCCATTCTCTGCCTTTCATATTCTTCCATTCTTGGTTCATGAGTTTGATGCTCATCACCTGAACCTCTTATAGCTCCAAGCTTAGTGGCATTTTTCTTTGTCATACTTGGAGCTAATTGATTTTGAAAATGAATTCAATTACACAGAAGAAGAAAAAATCTTATATTTAAGTTGTCATAAAGCAAGGTTGTACAAAATAAAGAGTAGTAACAATACAAGCAAACGATAGCTTTAAATTGTCAAGTTAACCCTAGTTGCCACAATTAATCAAAAAGACTCTAGCTTTATTTTATTCTTACATTTTTATTACAAATTTGGTCTTCAAACATCGTTCTATAAAAAATGACACACATCGACTCCATCAAAAAAAAAAATTTGATGCTTCACAACAAGCAGATTTCAGCAACATATACCTTGAATCCGTCACATAATTCAATCAGTTAATAAAAGGGACGAGCTGTGACCTGAAGTTATAATTAACACATCTCATCCATACCTTGTTGCTTTTGAAAGGCCAGCATAAAGGGACATCATAAAGGGACAATTCTTTCATAAATTACTTTACTAGTCTAAAGCAGTTTAGCATAAAGTTGAATACATTAGAACCTCCTAGCTTCAAAACAAAATGCTTACTAGAAAGTATTATTCTAACAATTAAAAATCATAAGATGCATTGCTTCAATTTATAGGTTGTAAAAAAAAAACTAAAGAGAGCTCTTAAAACAATAATCTAACAAGAAAAAGAAAATTGAAGTTTGTAGATCCCTTTTGAGTTAGTGAGACTAACATGCTCTTCAATGGATAAAGGAATCAAACAAAATTAGTCAGACGTTCATTATTTTCTTCAATTAAAACAGAACGAGGTGGTAGAGAAAGAAAAACATTACATCAGCTCTAATAATCCCTGATTATTTCAGAGTATTCACTTAACAATATAGAACAGAAATATAGTAGAGGTGGGAATATAAACAAGAGTAGGTGACAAAATTAGTTCCTTCAACTATCTGCTAGTTTAGACGAGATAGAAAGAGTTATAGGATCTAAAATGGATTTATTTCCAGCTTGACCAGGTACATTAGTTTATGTTCAACTACAGTATGAAATGTTTTGACTTACTCTAAGGAATCTGTGAAAATAATTGTATTCGAACCCTCTAAACTAATGCCATCAAAAGTAATTTCCTCATGTTTTATTTGTTCTCGTATAAAGAAAAAAACAATAAAGTATAAGATAGCCTTCTTTTGTTCCAAGCTCTCCATTAAAACTTCACTTTAAATTCCATTATCTAGGTTATTTAACATCAAATTTGAGTTACAATTATCTATCTGATTTTTGGTATCATATAATTTCTTGGAGTAAACTGACCATAGTGGTGAAGTAATACTACTCCGTATAAGCTAATTTTCATAGGGTATAAGCTAATTTCATCTCCATTGTCACAACCAATTCAAAGAAATCGACAAATCATATATTTTGTATAAAACTGATTGAAACCCAAATCCAAAATATTTACAATAAGAAACCACCAAAATTATCTGTATAAACAACCAATTGCAGTCATATTAATAAAAAACCAAGCAATCGACAAATCATATATTGATAAAAAAACCACTAAAGCATATAAATAGACTAGCTAAAGCATATAAACAGACTATAGAATACAAACCAATAGAGAACATTAAGAGCTGTGCCTATCTAGTTACCAACAATAAGAGACTTGCCCATACAACTCCCAATACATATATATATATATATATATAGCCGCTCCTTAACAAAAAGCATAATATATAATTCCTAGTAATATAATCAATCATAAACAACCTAGAAACTTAAAAGTTAAATAAAGACGAAGGCATAAAATTAAGACAACCCAGAAGATATTACATCTAAAAAAGCTTAGTGGATTTTTTCTTTGTCATACTTGGAGCTAATTAATTTCGAAAATGAATCCAAATATACAGAAGGAAAAAAAATCATATATATATATATATATATATATATATATATATATATATATATATATATATATATATATATATATATATATATATATATATACACACACATATATATATATAGAGTAAGAATTACACAACCAAACAACAACTATATATAAGCACTCATAAAGCAAACTCTCCATTAAATTTTCACTCTAAATTCAATTATCTAGTTTTTTTCATATCAAATTTGATATACAGGTATCACCCCATTTACTAATAACAAATTGCCTACCATTCAGCACACCCTAACTCTGTAACTCCTATTTTAAATTGATAACAAGAACTCATATACGGAGTATTCTGTATAAACTGATTGAAACCCAAATCCAAAATCTTTCCAAACATAAAAAACCACCACAATTATTTGTATCATCAACTAATTGCAATTACATATATATACCTACTCCTTTTTTTTTAAAGCAAACGGGAGCAGGGAGATTCATTAATGAAGAAACAATTACATCATATCTTGCTCCACCAAAGCCAGCACTCTTGGTGGAAAATCATTCAAGAACAATTGTTCATCCCCTTCCTTAGGCAAGACTTTAGCAAGAAAGTGAGCAATTACATTTGCATTCCTTTCAATATGAAAACAAGTGAAAGACTCAAAAGTATTTCCTGTCAAAATTATATATACCCACTCCTTAACAAATGCATAATCACCGCAAGCAACAACCAGAAGTTAGATAATTTTTAGTAGTTCAATCAATCATAAAGCTAGCCCAGAAACATAACCAAGAAATATTAAAAAATAAAAAAAAATTACAAAAAAATACGACAGAATTAAGACAACCCAGAAGATATTTATATCTAAATATCAGATCCAACATCAAATGAAGCAGTTAAAAAGATTAAATTCACTTGGGAGATAAAAGGGGCAATGGTAACTTACAATTGAAATTCAGAAAACAACGACAACTTTGCCGACATCAAACCCAACTAGGTAATCATTAAAACAACAGAAGAAGTGTGAGTAGACAGCAAAGCAACTAATTAATTACAAAACAGAAACTTTATACCCGTAATTAACTCTCACCTGAGTAGAAAGAAAGGAGGTGAGTAACCGATTGATGGATATGATGATTTTAAGGTGATGAGTGTGTTGTATAATGAGATCAACAACTAAAAAGTGGAGTAACTGATGATTCATAATGAATAAATTTTGGAGCCAAAAGTAATTCACCATTTCGCGGGTTTGGAGAAGAAACCGGGGTTGAGGAGTTGAGGTCTTGAGGAGTTGAGCTGTTGAAGATGATATGTTGTTTTTTTAATTTTTATTTTTGGAAAATAAATGTGGAGTATATGATTTTCTCAAAATAAGAATATATGACTATATGAGGGAGTATATGTATACTTGTTAAATGTCGGTTGCAACTTGCTAGTTTGTAGATGGTAATATATTATTAGGATAAAAAATAAATTATTATAAAATCCAAACTATTTTTTCTTTTAGGAAAAAATATAAATAAAATAAAAAATTGGATGTACAATAAATATTGTATATTTGTATTAATTTTTCCCTAAAATGATTATTAGTTAGTCCGCGATGAACAAATATTACCCCCAATATAAATAAAATGTTGTCTATGTTCATGATAAATTTACTTTCTATAAACAGATAAAAATTAAAAGCTTGTAAGTAAAAGTAACCATAACACCCTATAAAACTTATTTTAATGACAATTTACATTAAAATCTTATCCGCTTCAAGTTACCCAATAAATTAAAAGTTATCCAAAAGATGGCAAAAAAGTTACCTTATTGAACTATTTCAAGTTTCTCCAAAGCATATTTAATTTTATCTAAGCTTACATGAGCTTATTTTCTCTAAAATAAGGGGAATAAAGGTGAACACAATAAAGTCTTGTTTGTAATAACCTTTGACGAAGTTTTATACAAATGTAATATTAAATCGAAATCAGCAAAACTGTAATATATCAAGGAGATCTAAAGTTAACTGATATGAAATAGGCCCATCCAAACCCGTGTTGAACCTAAAACTCCAATTTGAGCATTAACCAACACGAAGTTAATGGCTTTGCTCAAACCTAATATGGACCCGATAGTTATTGGCTTGACTCAAGAGTGAAAGTCAAATTGTTAATTATGTTAATAAGTTTTATAAAAATGTTAAAGTCAATTTGTTTTATTATGTTAATAAGTGTTATACCAATTTGACCAAATTTAATCTCAAATGATTCTAGTTTGACAATCATGAACTTAACCCGACGCAACACTGATCTATACAGATATCTGATGTAATCCAAACTATTTTGAGCCGATTTGATGTTAGTCGCTAGCCGTTAGCTGCTGGCAGCCTGCAGCTGGCACCCTGCTCGTGGCAGCCTGCAGATGGCAGCGTGTAGATGGCAGCCTGCAGCTGGCAGCCTGCAAATGGAAGCCTATGATAGCTTACTAGTATATATGATAGGTTAGTGAAACTTCATTGTATAGATTTCTCATAATTAATAAACTGAAGCACATGAAACCTTGACTTGATTAAGTCAGCTTAGGTTGCTGCATTTGAAGTTTTCTATCTAATTTAAAAGAGAAAGTTTGTTGATTGTCTACTGTCATGCACCCAGGTCAACTCGATAAAGGATTACAAGAATTTAAGTTGATTACCACAAAGTATGGCATGATACCAACTCCGCCTCATTTTGCTTGTATCATTGACCTATTGGGTTTATCAGAAAGCTCAACTATTGATATTGGAAATCCCTGAGAATTCTAGTTCGTATTCTTCATTGCTTGGTGTTGTTGGATGGGTACCATTTGGATACAAAACTTGGAAAAGATATGACATAGGAACTTTATGAGCTGGAGCCTAGAAATCGAGCTACATTCGTGGTTTTATCTAATATACATGCAACAATTGGTAGGCATGAGGATGTTAAGAAACTTAGGAGTATGATTGATGTGAAGGAATTGTAGAAATATCCAGGATCGTGTGCAGATAACCTGAAATGATTTTCATATTTACCCTGAAAGCAATCAGAGATGCCACACAATACCGCCACTAAGGGAGGAAAAGCCATCATCCTATATTGCTATAGCAAGAAGATGAAGAATCTAATTAACAGAAAGACGTCAAAGTTTTTGAAGAGTTCTTGAAAACATTTGACAGTCACCTGAACTGGCTAGCAGCAGACTCTAGTGAGACTTGAGATAATTACTGACATTCATATTGTAGGGCATCACTAGCACATTTTTTCTCTGAATATCATTAGATTTGTGTTACACTTGGATTTTAAGAAGTGCCTACTAATGCCCCGCTGCTACCTTGTTGTACTACTGCTACCCGCTTCTACATAATGCTGCGCTACACGTTGTTTCCACTGTCAATATATTTTTTTTTAACAAAGACTGCCAGCCTTTTGTAATTTATTTGTACGGTATAAATAACATCAATTCTACTCGTATGAAAATAGTAACTTTTACATGTATGTTATATTTTCTACATTGATTTAGCTATAAAAATGATGTTGTGCAATGTGAAATCCACCAAACACATATGCACCGACCTTGTTGAATTTGTGTGCCTTCAAGGCCAAAATTACCGGTGCTAAATTATTTTTTCTAATATCAACTATTGTTGTCATACACACCTTTATGTTAACGTTTTCAAATTGTTGAATAGATAATAATTTGTTCTTATTGACAATAATCTTTTTATTATTATTTTTAAGCCAATGTTCTAAATAATAACCTATCTTATGTAAGGCAATGAAAACACATGAACAATCGTTGTCTTAGATACCTTGAAAAAGCATTTTTAATATTATTACATAAGCAACCATTTTAATGTTGTTACCTTTTTGGGCAACATTTTAAATAATTGTTGTCTTATGTAAAATAAATGGCTACATTTTACATATTGTTCTCTTACAAAATCTAAATCAACACTTTTCAAACCGTTGCATTGTCATATAGTACAAATTGTTCAAGATCAAGGTAACAAACAAGTAATGTTGCCTTTTACTACAAAAGGCAACATTTGTCATTTTGTTGCAATTTTGTCTGTTACCTATTCTCATTTTTTGTAGTGTAGGGAACTAGGTTTATGACAATCCAATCTCGGAAAACTTGCCAAAGATCAATGAATGTATGACAATCCAAACTAGGAAAGACTTGCCAAACAAAGAAGGAGCACGACAATCCACGCTTGGAAACTTTACCAGAGATGACAATCCAATCTTGGAAAAATTGTCGTTGAAGAAGATGCGCGACAATCCACATTTGGAAATATTGTCAGCTGGGGATGACAATCCAATTTTGGAAAAATTGTCGTATAAGTGCTTGCTTTTGAACCGATACGTTGGTGTTCGTAATGAGCCAATGCTTTAGGCGCTTAAGCTAAGTAAGACGATTTTTTGTCAGGTCAATCACTTACTACGATTGTAATCGAGCCGGCTACTAATCATGTCAATTTGCTTATAAGGGCTAACTGGCGTACCAAGGAACCCGAAATTGCTGTATGAAGTCGAAATAACCGTTATGAGAGGCTTCGAGCTCTGTCGCTATTAAAATATTGCTGGTGCCAAGATTTGGCTCTGTCACCAGACGCTGAGATTTAGCGCCAGGTTTGTATTGGACAAGTGAAGATAGTGATCCGTGTGTGTTGTGGGAGGAAGAGATTGACCGTAGATTATTTTTAATCTATGGTTGGGACTAGGGAGTAGATGAATATACAACACACAAAACATCACCTACTCCCAACCATAGATTAAAAACAATCAACGGTCTAATTCTTCCTCCCACAACACACGGATCATCATCTTCACTTGTCCAATACAAAAAAAAAAAAGCAATCATAATCTAAAGGCTGACATTTAAAGAATAAAAAAAAAATCAACGGCTAGATTAAATCATATAACTTACATATATATACCCTCTTATAACTTTTGAAACCCTAATTATCCACTTTACCACTTTCACTCCCTATACCTCATTATATCTCCTCACGGCGCCGATCTCCTTGCTCCCTCATTCTCTCTCTTATCTCATTCTCAGACCCCCTCTCATTCTCATTTCTCTGTTAACCTCTCATCATCAATTCTTTTTTTTTTTGAAGACTCATTATCAATTCGTTTGTTGCAACTGTTTGAAGTATTATTGTTGCCCAGAATCGCCTCCATTGCTGCGTGCCCGGAATTCGAACGTTGCTGCCCAAAAACATAGTTTTCTCTCCCCCTTCTCTAATTGATGTCTACATGAAGAAGCTGAAGCAATAACTCGACGAATTATCTCTTTGATGTGTTCAACCTCAAGTCCGCCTACTGGCTAGTATTTTACTTTTGATTATGGTTTAGTTTCTTCAGTTAATCAGTTAACTATGGAACGATTAACTCGTGATTTTACATATTAAAAAAGAACAAAATTTTGCTCAACTGTAATGAGAAGTCAGAGTTGAGTTTGTTGAGCTTAATTGTAACTGTGATGAGAATCATAAATTTTGATGTGAATTACTCAATTACAGAAATGACTGTACTTCATATTATTATTATATGCTTCAAAGGTATTATATTTTAGCAAATCAGTGAGCATATGCCTAAATTATACGAAGTAGCTTTTAATTCATGTATATTCCTTGTTTTGATTATACAATACTCATTTTTTTTCGAGGAAATAATACAATACTCATGGATTAACTAACAAATGCTATTTCTAAGGGAAGTCAAATAATATTCTAAGTTTGTAACACTTAATCCATAGTGGAAAATAATAATAATTTACTCTTTAGTTAACATGTGTGCAAAATAAAATTTCATATAAAATATCATTCAACTTGATTTTAATCTTCTATTTATAGTATTATAGTAAGCGGTTGTAAATGGTTCAGTTTATAATCGATTCAGTTGATAATCAATTCGGGTTATAAACGGTTCGGTGTAAACGGTTTTTATCCCAATTCAAACGGTTTCGGGTTGGAAGCGGTTTCGGGTTAGAAACGGTTCGGTGTAAACGGTTTTTTTATCCCAATTCAAACGGTTTCAGGTTGGAAGCGGTTTCGGGTTAGAAACGGTTCGGTTCTTTTTCAGTCCAATTTTTTTTCAATTCGGTTTAGAATTGGTTCGGTTTGTTAACGGGTTCGGTTCTTATACGGTTTAACGTTATTGGGGTCTATTCGGTTTCGGGTTTACTAAAATACGGTTCGGGTTGTTTTTCGGTTTCAAAAAATCGGTTTTTAATCGGTTCAGTTTTCATTTGGGTCGGTTGGTTTCGGGCAGTTAAACGATTTCGGTTTGAAATTTGACAACACTACTCAATGTGATAACACGACATGACTCAATGTGTACATGACTCGTGTGTGCATCGTAATGTGATCGTGCGACTTGAAAATGCAAAAAAGCAAAATTTTTTTGTCATTTTTGTGGAGGGTACCGACTTTCTCCCGAAAAAGAAAGACACAAAAAAAGAAAGAAGCGAAGTTTTTGAAGGTGCATGTTGAATGAGCTTAGTCAAATATATGCGTTTGATGCCATCTTTCAAGGTGCAAAGGTTAATTCATCTAAGATATCCTAGTTGACTCAATGATGAAAGCATTTGGGTAACTTAGGCACGGAGGCTAAGCACTTCATACTTTGTGATGCAATGATGATTATGATTGATGAGTGATGTTGATATGACTAGGCATGCTTCAACGTTGTGTTAAGATTTCATGACAAAGGGTTCATAAGGGGAGTATATTTGGTCATGTATTTATGATGTGTGTAAAAGTGATTCTAAAGTTAGGCTGCAAGAGCTAAGTGTGTGGAAAATATATAATTTCTTAGAAGAGTCAAATGATGGTGACTCTTAGGCTGGGTAAGCTAATAATGTAGGGATCAAGCCCCCAAGTCTAGCTCTAAGTGAATAGGGATGAGCACAGGGGATCCCTTGATATGATCATGATGTGAGTGTGTGAATGTGAATATGAATGCATGTCTATTACAGCCGCACCTCGATGTAAGGTTGCCTACGTATCCGTTAGGAATCAGGCCGAACGTAGCTCTAGCCGAACCTCGCACAAGTGTGTGTATACCTCAAAAAGGTATTTAAGGGTTGTAACATGGTTAGGCTAAAGGTTGAAGAAGAAAGGGATAAAAGCTCAAGCCCCTATAGAAGCCCCCAAGGTGTGCAACCTTGCTTTTGAAATCTTTATATTTTTATGCTTGAGGCTTCTCACTTTTGATCTCTTTTCTTTTTTAATTTTTAAAAGTGTGGGCAATCCCGATCATGCGGTCTATCACTCACTTGGCATTCATGTTTCTCAGGCACGATACCGAGCACTCGATAAGAGACGCAATCTAAGACGTGTTCATATCAAAGACATGTTCATGTCAAAGACATTGGAACACTTGCCCTTTTGTACACTTTTATTTATTTTTTGCTATTTTAATCTTTTGAAGTCACTCAAGCTTTTTATGAAATTGAAAATTGCATAAGTTGCACACCATTCCATTCCAAGATTAGGTAGATATGGGTTGAAAAAAGAAAGGTCTATCGTTAGACGAGGCTCAAAGTGGTTTATTAAGAAAGGATTGCATATTTAAAGGGTGAAAGGTGATATGATGTGGCTACAAGGAGCACCTCAAATCATTGGTGTACCTTGTGCTTAGTTTGACATGGATTTTATTTATTTATTTATTTGTTGCAATGCAATGATCATATGTAAGAAAATAAATGCTCATTTTATTTAAAAAGTGAAGGGTAAAAATCAAACTCTAAGAAATAAATTAAAGGAGGATGAAGGGTGCCTATGCTAGACTTATTGGGGAAAGGGTTTGAAAAAAAGAAGAAGAAAGCATGAAATCTTGGTGAGAAGCTTGCCTTGTGCATTTGTTTCATCATTACCCTTATTTTTTTTGTTTGTCAATCACATGACTCAAACTCGATTCAACATGCATGGATGGAAGAAGGTAGGAAGAATGAAGGTTGTGATATGGAGAAAGCATGTAGAGAATGGAAAGATGATGTAGATGGAGGGATATGAAAAAAATTAGGAATAAAATGTACCTCCAACTCAAATGACGGAAAAAACGACTCATGCATGAAGCTAAGACATGGTCATGGTGACATATACTCAAAGTGTGTGCTAATACTAGTGAGTGTATGTGACATGTTAAGACTCGTGCCATGACCATGTGGCTAGACTATGTGACTAGACAAGCAAAGACTAAGTTAAGACTTCATGTATATGCATTAAACTGGACAGGTTGTGGTATTTTAGTCATAACTTTTTATCTGTGACTCTGATTGGGACGAAACCAACACCAAATTAAAGATAAAGCTCGGGGCTACAGATCCATAGGCTCTACGACTCGTAGTTATTCCTAGAACTCCGACTAAGATCAAAACAAGTTGACACTTGTGCAATATATGGGAATAAAAATCCGGGTTGACTTAAAGGACATATGACTCGATTTTAGGTATATTTTTTTTAGCTCAAATTAATTAATTAAACAAAGTCCTTTAGTCATTAATTAGTTTATTTAGGCTTAATCACAAGTCAAACAAACGGTTGGACAAAACACATAGAGTATGCACAAGTAAAGAATGCACAAGTAGTCATAATATGATGCAATGAGTTTGCAACCTAACCATGGCTCTAGGTCTCTAAAGTTCGGGATATGGGTTAGTCAAATAGGGTCCATGGTTAATTGTCCGGATGCACCGCGTAGAAGCCTTACCTTTTGAAGGGTTGGCGCGAGTGGATGGGACACCGCGAGTTAAAAACTCGCTTCCATGGTTTGGTGAATTCAACATTCTCGGATGTACCCTTTTTTGCACAAAGCTTTCAATCAGGTAGATGGATCATGGATTCCCAGAGGGTTATGTCCATATGTAGAAAACATATGGGTTTCAGAAAAGTGAGAAAAACTCAATCAGGAAGTAGGATCAAGCAAACAGTGCTAAAAACTGGTTAAAATTAGAACGCATATTTCTGGCTCGGTATTGAAAGAACTTGGCGCAAGAAAACGGAGGCCGGTTCCGCAATTTGGCTCTAGCGCCTGGCGCCAGAGTCAAATCCTCGGCGCTAGACTCTATTTTCTGACGCTAGTTCCTACATGCCTCAGCAGCTTTCTATGCTGGATAAAATTTTCCAGTTTCGCACAGCATTATTTCGATCTTAGTTGTGAAAGATATTCCTCAAATTTCCTACGTGTAAAAAATCCTATGTTTTAAACTCATTACGGATGGTCTTTCCAATGAGATCTTTTTTATGCATATGACAATAATGTTAATCAAAATTACGCACATGAAATACTTAGAACTTTTCAAGTCTCATCCACTCATTCTAAATAATTGCCAAAATAAATTTTAGGAATTGAAATAGAAATCCTTCCCAGCGGAGTCGCCAAAAAATGTAGGGAATATTTCAAGCATTACCCCAAACTTGAACCCCACTATGATCATACACTAAAGTACGGTGGCGTCCAAAAGGAAGGAAGCTAGAGCAAAAGAGTCGCCAACAAGTTTTAGGAACTTGTAAACCATTCACAAGGTGAAGGTTACACCCCTTAACGATCCAGGAGATCGTCAACTCCAATAGGTCTGAACCATGACTGGTAGTTAGGGGATGAAGGTACAAATCCAACCTAAAAGAGATTGAACCTGCCCTAATAATAGGCCTCTACTTTATTCTGATCGTATTCATGTGCGCTTTCTGACTAACATGCAATCAATAGGATTAACCCTAAAGCTGTTTATCTATGTTGGTCGAATTTAATGCACAAATAAATCTATTATTGGCGATCACTTAAATTATAAACATATTAACCCTGAACAAGATTATTAATTATCTTATTAAGTGTGATTAAAAGTACCAATTCCCTTTAAACATGCATAAAAAGGTGTGATCAAGCAATAACAATAAATATATAATCAATCAACATAATAATAATCATCACAATAATCATCATAAAATAATCATGTTTACTTGGTATATTGGCATTTTGGTTCACTTTTACTCTATTTTTGTTCAACTTTTGTGTATCCCTTGCTTCACGGGTTGTTAGTGTTTTTGTTGGGTTTTTAGGTTCAAAGACGACCATTTGAGGCATTTGGATGATAAACCGAGGTTAGAAGATGAAACAATGGAGCAAAACCGAAGACAAGTGAAGATAAAGGCCTTAGAGAGTCTGCACGGACGTGCAAAGTATGGCACGTCCGTGCAGAAGTGTTCCAGCACGACCAGAAACTACTGCCTACTACTTTTAAGGCCTGCACGTCCGTGCAGAGCTCAGCACGTCCGTGCAGGATATTCAACACGTCCGTGCAGGATATTCAGCACGTCCGTGCCTGATCCTGCACGTCCGTGCAGTTTGCTCAGCCCAAATCAGTTTCAAAACTGATTCTACTGAACAAGGCCTGCACGTCCGTGCCATATTTGGCACGTCCGTGCAGGATGCTCTGGCCAAAACAGTACCTTCTGCCTCCCAGGTGCACGCCCGTGCCAACCTCAGCACGTCCGTGCCGGTATAGCTGCACGTCCGTGCCAACCTCAGCACGTCCGTGCTGACCTGTAGCCGTGCCCAACTCTTGTTTTCTCCGTCCTTTTTATTTGGGGGTCTTTATAAATAACCCCTTGAGCTCATTTGTACGGCAGGCAAGTTTTTAGTGCTTCCTCTTAGTTTGCAATTGTAGAAACACAAATATTCTCAAATCATTAGTTAGATTATAATTATTAGCTTGGAAATTTCATTCTCAATCATTGTAGAAGACAAGTTCCACCATTGATATTCAAGATGAAGCTTCCAGTAACATTTTCTCACTCTTCTCTTCCATTTTAATTGCTTTGATTGTTAATTATCTTGCTTAATTCTTGTATGCTTAGATTGTTATTTAGCTTAATCTTTAGTTAATTCTTGTTCATGAGTTACTTGAAATCCTTAATTGCTTTAATCTCCATGGATTGTGAGTAGTCTAATTTTCTAGGGTTTGGGTAAAACCCTCAATGTAGTCACTAATTACTTGTTGCATGTGTTAATTTGGTAATTGTTGGGTGTTAATTAGTTAAGCTTAAGTGGTTTAATTGCTTAGTTCTTGTATATGGCCATTTCTATAACAATTATCTAAGCTTTCTCAATGAAGGATCGAGAGATGAACTTGAGTTAGCTCCCTTGTGCTTAATTGACTTGAAATGCCATGAGAATAGGAATTTCCAGTCAAGGGAATGTTTTTGTCATCGTGATTATGCTTTAGTACTTGTTTTATGCTTTGTAACCATGAGAGTAGGTTGTATTAATAATTCGAGTAATCCCTCTAGCTTGAGAGAGAGTAGTTGGGTGCTTTAGATGACTTCCCCTATATTTTCCCCTCAAATTACCATTGTTTGCTACTTGCTAATTGTGATTTGTGACGAAATTGAGTGGTATATCCCAAGCCCTAGAAGTCTCTAAATATTGTTAATCTCCCCTAGCTTTAGTTGACTTGAACTAGCACTTGTTACATAAAACCAAACCAATTTTGACTTCATTTAGCTTATTTATGCGGTAGTATTTCGGTGGTTGATTCAACGCCTCTCTTGGGTTCGACCCTTTCTTACCCTTGATATTAGCTAGTGAGACCAAGATAGGACTTTATCTTTGGTAGGCTCGACGACGGCCTATCAAATTTTGGCGCCGTTGCCGGGGAGGCAAAGTCACATTGAATGTATTATTGTTGAATGAGTCTAAATGTGTATATTTGTATTATAATTTTTCTTATTTATTTTTGTATATTTGTGTTTTCAACTTGTGATAGTCATTGCTAACGTTTTTATTAGCTTTGTTTGACCTTGCATGACACTGAAGAGTAAGCAATCACCGCTTATTCTCGTCGATCCAGAGTTAGATAGGACTCTGAGAAACGTGAGGAGGCTTTTGCAAGGCACACCCGAGTTCTCTATTGTATATTCGGATTCCGATCCGGAGGAAATCTTTGCAACCAACGAAGAAGATAACATGGGTGATAACAATCCTCCTCCACCATTGTTACGAGATTATGACCACCCCAATGCCTTCACACTTCGGAGTGGCATACGTTTCCCTACTACGAATGCAAATAATTTTGAGCTTTCACCTCAACTCATCCGGATGATACAAAGTGATCAATTTGGTGGGAGTTCTCATGAGTGTCCTTTTGCTCATTTGGACAACTTTCTCGAATTGTGCACAACCATCAAGCAAAACAACATTACAGAAGAGTTCATCCATATGCACATGTTTCAATTCTCCCTCCGTGACAAAGCAAAGCATTGGTTGAGAACGGTAGAAGAGGGATCATTGAC
This sequence comes from Chenopodium quinoa, assembly GCF_001683475.1. Lineage (NCBI taxonomy): Eukaryota > Viridiplantae > Streptophyta > Magnoliopsida > Caryophyllales > Amaranthaceae > Chenopodium > Chenopodium quinoa. The sequence continues at coordinate 1,524,177 of NW_018745324.1, forward strand.
TACATGGGATGAAGTCACTAGAGCTTTCCTTGGAAAGTATTGTCCACCCGAAAAGACCGCGAACTAAGAAGGAAAATCACCAATTTCAACCAAGAGATTGATGAAACCTTAAGTGAAGCTTGGGAGCGTTTCAAGGACTACACTAGAAAATGCCCACACCATGGTTTCACATCATGGATCATTGTTCAAAGCTTTTATGATGGTCTTACTCCTACTTCAAGGGCCAACCTTGATAACGGTGCCGGTGGTAGCCTTAAAAAGCTATCGGTGGATGATGCATACAAGATGATTGAAGAAGTGGCAAAGCACTATGCATACGGAGGTGATAGACGGAAACCTCAAGCAAAGAAGGGCGGAATCCACGACCTTAGTGCAATAGACCTTATTGCATCAAAGTTTGACATGCTAGCTCACAAGCTAGATCAAGCCACGCTTACATCTCCAAGCTCTTCTTCACAACAAGTCATGTCTTGTGAAACTTGTGGAGGAAATGATCACTTGTCCTCCTATTGCAACTCAACTAACCAAGAGCAAGCTGCGGCTATTGGGAAAAGAAACGATCAATACTCTCAACCCTACAATAAAGGTTGGAAACCCCAACAAAACACGGGTTGGAAACAACAAAATCAAGGCCCCCCTCAAAACCAATACAACCAATATCATCCACAAAACCAACAAGCTCCTTACCGTCACCCTAACCAAAGGGACCAAAACCAACAAAGGCAACAATATAACCAACCCGCTCCTCCACCTCCTCAAAAATCTAGCCTTGAAGCCGCATTTGAGACCTTCATTACACAACAAGGAAGAAGCAATGCGGATATGCAAGAGAACATCCAACAACTTCAAGCACACAACAAGATAATTGAGAATCAATTGGCTCAAATTGCGCAACAAGTTGGAAGTTCATCCTCCAATCCTAGTGGTCACTTCCCAAGATCAACGGTTGTAAACCCAAAGGAGCAAGCTAAGGCCATTACTTTGAGATCGGGGAGAGGTTATGTAGGGCCGGTTATGAGTGAAGAGGAGCCACAAAAGAGAGATGAGGGAGTTGTGGTGAGAAATGAGGGTGAGTTTGAAAATGAGATAGTTGATGTTGAGAGAAAGGAGCCACAAAGTAAGAATGAAGGAGATGAGGAAAAGGTATAAAAGCCCCCCATGAAAGTATACAAGCCTCCCATTCCATTCCCTCATAGGATTGTTGAAAAGAAATTGAATGAAAAGTTTTTAAACTTTCTTGAAGTCATGAGAGGACTTCAAGTGAATATCCCCTTTCTTCATGCTATGTTACAAATGCCTACATATGCAAAATTTTTGAAGGATCTTTTATCCAACAAGAGTAGGCTTGAAGAGAGTGCAACCATCTCCCTTCCTAAGGAGGTGAGTGCAATCATTCAAAACAAGCTTCCTCAAAAGCTTGGTGACCCCGGTAGCTATGCAATAACGGTGAAGATTGGAGACTTGGAGGCTATGGATACTTTATGTGATCTTGGGTCAAGTGTGAGTTTGATGCCCTATTCTATTGCTAAGAGTTTGAAAGTGGGAGACTTGAAGCCAACAAGAATGTCCTTACAATTGGCCAACCACACGGTTAGGCTACCTTTGGGAATTCTTGAAGATGTGCTAGTTCAAGTTGGAAGAGTATTTGTGCCATGTGATTTTGTGGTAATGGAAATGGAAGAAGATACTACGGTGCCCCTAATCTTGGGAAGACCATTTTTGAACACCGCGGGTGTTGTGATTGATATGAAGCAAGGAAGATTGACCTTGAATGTGGGAGATGAGAAAATATCATTTTCATTCCCACAAACATTGAAAAATCCATTGTATGATGAAGTTCATAGAGTTGATACATTGGAAAGGGACTTAGAGAAGTTCCAAGAGAATTTGTTTGAAGGAGATCCTTTACAAGCTATCCTAATGGGAGGCTTAGTTGAGGAAGGTGAAGAAACAAGGGGGTATGATCTTTTGCTCAACCAACCTTTAGTCCACAACGAAAAGAAAGTGGAAGTGCTTAATGTGGAGGTAAAAGAGGAGAGGACTACGCCTCCTCACAAGGTTGAACTTAAACCCCTTCCTCCTTTACTTAAATATGTTTTTCTTGATGATAGTGAGAGTTATCCCGTTATTGTCAATGCTAAACTTGATAATACCTCTCTTGTGAAACTCCTAGTTGTTTAAGGGAGTATAGAGGTGTCATTGGGTAAAAAAATGATGACATTAAGGGGATAAGTCCTACTATATGCATGCATAAGATTTTACTTGATGATGATCATGCTTCCTCGATTGAGAACCAAAGAAGGCTCAATCCAAACATGAAGGAAGTTGTGAAAAAAGAAGTTTTAAAACTTCTTGAAGCGGACATAATCTACCCTATCTCCGTTAGTAAGTGGGTTAGACCGGTTCAAGTTGTGCCTAAAAAAGGAGGCATGACCATCATCAAGAATGATAAGGGTGAGACCATTTCTACGAGGTCGGTCACCGGGTGGAGGATGTGTATTGATTATCGAAAATTGAATAAGTCCACCCGGAAAGACCACTTCCCACTCCCCTTCATCGATCAAATATTGGAAAGACTAGCATCACATAGTCACTATTGTTTCTTGGATGGATACTCGGGATTCTTCCAAATCCCAATCCAACCCAAGCCCTTTTGGCACCTTTGCTTATCGAAGGATGCCATTTGGACTTTGTAATGCACCTTCCACATTTCAAAGGTGTATGATGTCTATTTTTTCCGACATGCTTGAATCATCAATTGAAGTATTCATGGATGAATTTTCTGTTTTTGGTTCATCTTTTGACATTTGCCTTTCGAATTTGATTAAAGTATTGAAAAGATGTCAAGAGGTGAACTTGGTTTTGAATTGGGAAAAATGTCATTTCATGGTAGAAGAAGGAATTGTTCTTGGTCATGTAATTTCTAGTAGGGGCATTGAAGTAGATCGTGCCAAAATTGAGGTCATTGAGCGCCTCCCACCCCCTACAAATGTGAAGGGGATAAGGAGCTTTCTTGGACACGCGGGTTTTTACCGCCGGTTCATAAAGGATTTTTCAAAAATCGCAAAGTCGCTCACTCAATTGTTAGTAAAGGATGCCCCTTTTATGTTTACTAATGATTGTTTTCTATTATTTGATAGGTTGAAGGAGGCATTGATTTCGGCTCCTATCATTCAACCCCCTAATTGGGAGCTTCCTTTTGAGCTTATGTGTGATTCTTCGGATTTTGCTATTGGGTCCGTTCTTGGACAAAGGAAGGATAAGAAGCTCCATGCTATCTACTACACTAGCAAAACTTTGGATGATGCACAAAGGAATTACATAACCACGGAAAAGGAGTTTCTAGCCACTGTTCATGCAATTGAAAAGTTTAGGTCATACTTGTTGGGATCTAAAGTCATAGTCTTCACCGACCATGCGGCCTTGAAGTACCTCTTGTCCAAGAAGGAACCAAAGCCAAGATTGATACGGTGGGTCTTGCTCTTACAAGACTATGACATTGAGATTAGGGACAAGAAGGGTGCCGAAAATGTGGTGGCCGATCATCTTTCACGGTTGCCTATCCTTGTAGGTGATCTTGATAACTTGCCAATCGACGATTCATTCCCGGATAATCAACTATTTTCTATTCTCCAAGCACCAGCACCATGGTTTGCGGACATTGCAAACTACTTTTCTTGCTCTATTCTTCCTCCCGACCTCTCTTATCAACAAAAAAGGAAGTTTCTTCATGATGTTCGCCAATACTTTTGGGACGACCCCTTGCTCTTCAAACAAGGTGTTGATGGCCTTTTTAGAAGGTGTGTCCCGAATAATGAAATTGAAGATGTTATCACAATGTGTCAATCCTCACCTTGTGGAGGACATATGAGTGCCAACAAGACCTTGGCGAAAATATTGCCATGCGGTTTCTTTTAGCCAACAATGTTCAAAGATGTGTGGGGTGTGGTGAAAGCTTGTGACCGGTGTCAAAGAACCGGTAATATTTCAAAAAGAAATGAAATTCCTTTGAACAACATCCTTGAACTTGAAATTTTTGATGTATGGGGCATCGATTTTATGGGGCCTTTCCCGAGCTCTTTTGGAACAAGTTCATTCTAGTGGCCGTCGATTACGTATCAAAGTGGGTGGAAGCAGTTGCATCTCATACTAATGATGCTAAGGTTATGGTTAAGCTCTTCAAAAGAGTAATTTTCCCAAGGTTTGGAGTGCCCCAGGCTGTGATTAGTGATGGAGGTTCACACTTTGCAAAGCGATCCTTTCAAGCTCTCCTTGAGAAATATGGCGTGAGGCACAAGGTGTCATTAGCTTACCACCCCCAAACAAGTGGTCAAGCTGAAATTTCAAACCGGGATGTAAAAATGATCCTTGAGAAAACGGTGGATAGGTCTAGAAAAGATTGGTCTACAAACTTGATGATTCTCTATGGGCCTATCGCACCGCGTTCAAAACTCCTATTGGCACCACACCATACAAGCTTGTTTATGGGAAGTCATGCCACTTGCCGGTAGAACTTGAGCATCGGGCTCATTGGGCTATCAAAACATTGAATTTCGACTTTCAAAGCGCCGGTGAGAAGAGGTTGCTTGACCTCCACGCCTTGGAAGAATTAAGAATGGATGCATATGAGAGTGCAAGGATTTACAAAGAAAAGACCAAGGCTTGGCATGACAAGCATATTAGCAAAAGGGAGTTTAAGGAAGGTGATAAGGTCCTACTTTTCAATTCCCGGTTGAAGTTGTTTCCGGGTAAGCTTAAGGCAAGATGGAGTGGACCTTTCACCGTTAAGAAGGTGTTTCCATATGGAGCGATAGAAATCTCAAATGACAATGGTGAACCGTTCAAAGTGAATGGCCAAAGGCTTAAGGCATACTTTGACGGTTTTGTGCATGAGGAAGCCAAGGTTGTTCACCTTGATGAGTTTGATGTTCCCTACTCTCATTGATCTCGCAATGTCGTCAAGCTAGTGACGTTAAAAGAGCGCTTCTGGGAGGCAACCCGAGTTTCTCAACTCTCTCTCTCACAAACTATTATTTAATTTCCATCACTCTTACTATTACTAACTTTTCTCTCAATGTCTTTTGTAGGTGTTGATGAAAATAAAAGTAAGAAAAGGTTTTTGTGGAAGTGAAGTAGTAGATAATAATAATAATAATAATAATAATAATAATAATAATAATGGTAATGATAATAATTTTATTATTATTATTATTATTATTATTATTATTATTATTATTATTATTATTATTATTATTATTATTATTATTATTATTATTATTATTATTATTATTATTATTATTATTATTATTATTATTATTATTATTATTATTATTATTATTATTATTATTATTATTATTATGCCTTACTATTACTATTATTCAAAAAAAAAGGAAAGGATCGTGCAGCAACAGGTCTGCACGGACGTGCAGAGCATCGCACGTCCGTGCAGAGGCAGTAGAAGCAATCAGAACTTTTGAAATAAATTTCTCCAGATTGGCACGGACGTGCCAAATTAAGCACGTCCGTGTAAGGTGGCTAAGAATGTCCGTGCTAAGTCCTGCACGTCCGTGCTAAACAAGTCAGTATGTTACCTAAATTTCTGTCTGAGGCTGCACGTCCGTGCCAAATTACACACGTCCGTGCAACTTAGCACGTCCGTGCAACTTAGCACGTCCGTGCCAAATAAGTCAGTACCCTACCCACGTTTCTGTCTGAGGCTGCACGTCCGTGCCGCCCTGAAAATGGCTGGCAGCAGCACGGTTATAACATAAAAAAAAAATTCACTCCTTCACACTCTCTATCTCACGATTCTCACTCCTCCTCTCTCTAAAACTCTTACTTCCTCCTTCAAAACCCACTAAATTCTCCATTCTCACCCAAATCCTCACCCAAATTCAACAATTTTCTCCAAAGTCTTCACTCCATTTCAACATTTTCACAATCTACTACTCCTTTCTCACCTTCAAACCCAAAAATCACCCAAAATACTCAAACCCTAACCTTGAAAAATCAATTTGGGGTTTTCTTTGGAGTTGAAGTTCAAGACAATTGGTTGAAGGAGTAAGTTCAAGCAAGCAAGAGAAAGGTTAGAAAGGTTCATTTGCGGGTTTTACACCCACGATAAGCTCGGTATAATCTTTCCTCCCTTTTACTAATTTCATGTTTAATTCCTTGAATTTTTGCATGAAATTGCTTGAGAAAGTTTGTTTGAATTGGTTGTGAGTGATTGATAGTTGATAATTGAAAAGCATTATTGAGTTTGAATGAATTTTGGTGTGTTTTGAGAATTGGATTTTTTTTTTGAAGTGAGGTTGAAAAATTGATTTTCATGAAGGAAGAACATGCTTGTTTAGGTGGATTGCTGTGTTGGTTTGTTTGATAATATTGCATGAAATCGATGTAGAATTGTTGTAGATGCATTATTGAAGTGGTCTTTGTTGCTTGGTGATTTGCTTGTTTTAGGTGGGAGACTTAGAACTTGACTTGATTGTGTTGTGTTCATTGGCCTTGTTTGAGCTTTGGTTGGTCGACTTGTGGACTTAGTCTCTTTGTGTGGTTGCGAGGTGATTATTTTGTCTTGGTTTGTTTGATTGCATTGCATTGAGACAGACCATGTCTAGAAGAAATCGACCTAGAAACACGGATGCTAGGTACCGCAACCCCTCTCCTCCTCCTCCCGTTGATCCACCACATATGGACACTATGGGAATCGTGTTCAATGACCCAACATTTTTGAACAACTATGTAAGAATAAGTAGGAGGAGAGTTCAACCTACAAAGTTCTATGACGAGGGTGTTGCCGAGGCTTTAGGGGTAGGGGACGATGTTAGGATGCTTTTCGAGGGTTGTGGCTTAGGAAATTGGCTAGTTTAAGCGCCCCGACCTTCAAAAGGTTGACACTTGAATTCCTCTCCACCCTTCAAGTGCAACGAGACAACAATAGATCCCAACTCCGCCTTACCTTCCAACTCATGGACACCCTACACAACTTGAACATAAAGAGGGTGAACCAAGCTTTTGGGTGGCCAATTAACGGCACCATAGGGCCAAAGGATAGCCCCCCCCGTAACTATTGTGCGGGTGAGTTTTGGAGGAAGATCACCGACCTTTTCGACTACAACCCTAGGACTGATAAAGCTACGACCATAATCCACCCCGCCTTTAGGATGTCACAGTGCACCATAGCGAACACGACGTTCTCTAGAGGTGATAGTTCGGGTGTAGTGTCCACTAGGGAGCTTCACTTCCTATGACACTTGAGCGAGGGTAGACGGCCCTAGATGTAGGGGCCTGGTTAGTCGACCACCTAGAGGATGTTGCCACTGGGTCCGGCAACATCACCATAGGTGGCATGATCACTATTATTTCTTCTGCTCTTAACCTTGAATTTGCAGATGAGCAGGTTTGCCCAGGGCCGACGCAGCTAGACATGCAGTCGCTTAGGACCATGAGATGGGTTGCAGACGTGGAAGGGCCGCATCCTTACTTGTGGCACGTGAGTGGCCGCCCCTATGCCTACCTCCCCGATCCGGAGCGGACCTTCATCTACGACGAGAGCAACTGGGTCTTCGAGAGGGACCACCCTTGGATTCCCGGTGATGATGAAGAAGAGCATGAGCAAGAGCAAGAACAACCATAACAACAATAACCGCAACAACAACATTTCCAACAACAATTCCAGCAACAACAATAATATGAGCACCAACAACGGTACCAAGAAGGGTACCAAGGTCAAGGCATGGTGAGGGCAACCCACCCCTTTCCTTCGAGCAACAAATGCAAAAGATGAATGCCGGATTCAACCGCATGTCCACCGAGTTCGAGACTATGAGAAGGTCTCACGAAGACATGAGGTCCTCCTATGACAATATGAGGACAAGCTTTGAGGGTCTTCGATCGGAATTGGGTGAATTCCGGAACGTCTACTGACATTGGTACCCTGGGGGCTCAAGCTCCCAAGGAGGCCCGAGCCAATGAGTTAGTTCTCTTTCTCCCCATTCTTGTGCTTTAATTGTTTTAACATTGGGGACAATGTTTATGATAGCTTGGGGGGAGTCTTTCTCTTTGGTTCATATGTTGGTTCTTGTATGTTCTTGTTGGTATAAACTTTGCATGTAGTTTGTTCCTTCCCCTAGCATCCAAACCCCTAAACATCCAAATTTGCTCCCTTTGAAATCCAACACCCTAAATCCAAATCTCTTAATATGTGAATACTTATCTTCTCTTCTCTCTTTATTTATTTAGATTTATAGTTGTGCTTCAAATTTTTTCATTTTTTTTATTTTTTATTTTTTATGATTAGATTAGTTTTCTTAACTTTTTATCTATTCTTGCTTTCTAGTAACCTCTAGTAAAAAAAAAAAATAAAAATAAAAAATGGCCCTTGGATGAGACTCAAATGACGATGCTTATATGATTTGCTTGCTTGACTCTTGAGTGATGAGTAAAAGTTCTTTTAGAAGGGTGTGTGCAAGAGTTGGGGTCATTTAGAGGCTTATTAATCTTGATTGCATTAGAGTATATGAAATGAAAACCGATGAATTCTCAATTGCACGTCTAGTATAGGATATTTTCAAATTTTCCCAAAGTAGGATATGTTTGAATCGAATTGCGGTCCCTTGTGCCCTTGATGTTCCTCCCCTCCTCCCCCAAAATGAAACTCTTTTAGGGAATTGGTTCTATTTGTATCTTGTGTAATAAGTGGCATAATAAGCCACATGTATCGAATAAAAGAAAGAGCCGCTCACAGTTAAAAGAGGCGACGACAATGAATGTTAAAAAAAAAAAGAAAAGAAAAGAAAAGAAAAAAGAAAAAAAAATAGAAAAAGAAAAGGAGATAAAAAACTCCTCCAAATTTCTCAAAGTTTTCACTTTTTCTTCTCTAGAGGTCAATTTGTGGATGCCTCCCACACACTATCTATTAAGATGTTTCTTGTGTAAATTTCCGAATTAGAGCGTAGTTGAAAGGGCTTGGGAGTGCATTTTAGGAGGTGGACTTGCATTTTGAGATTTTATAACCGAAAGAGGGCTTTTTGCAACTTTGTAATATCTAGACGTGCTCTAATGAACTAGTAAAAGGTATAAGGAAGTATCCTAGTGCAACCTTGCTTAATTCTCCTCTCTACCCCCAACTAATGTGCACATTTTTATGATCGGTAATTCTTGAAAGTCGCTCACTTGTCTTGCTTGTGATTTATATCCCGATGAGTTGACTTGGGCAATAAAAACACTGGTTTTGGTGTGTATTGATCACCTTGATGATGATGATGTGTTTTGACAATTTTGGCATGGTTTTTGTGAGTTGTGGGTTAAGCTCAAGGGAAACCCTCACGAGATAAAAACTCGTCCTCTTAGGCGACTTAGGGGTTTAAATTGCTTTTCACTTGTGCTGAAAGTGTTTATGGTTCTTGCCATGCGGATTTGTGTTTGTGTTTTCTCTTTAAGTATCTTTCCTTGGTTTGATCATTAGCAAGTAATCTTCCTTCATGATTTGACATGTTTGTTTTGCTCGAGGACTAGCAAAAGCTTAGCTTGGGGGGATTTGATAACTTGTTATTTGATACGATTTTAGAGTGATTTCGAACCTTGTTTACTTGGTATATTGGCATTTTGGTTCACTTTTACTCTATTTTTGTTTAACTTTTGTTTATCCCTTGCTTCACGGGTTGTTAGTGTTTTTGTTGGGTTTTTAGGTTCAAAGACGACCATTTCAGGCATTTGGATGATAAACCGAGGTTAGAAGCAGAAACAATGGAGCAAAACCGAAGAAAAGTGAAGATAAAGGCCTTAGAGAGTCTGCACGGACGTGCAAAGTATGGCACGTCCGTGCAGAAGTGTTCCAGCACGACCAGAAACTACTGCCTACTGCTTTCAAGGCCTGCACGTCCATGCAGAGCTCAGCACGTCCGTGCAGGATATTCAGCACGTCCGTGCCTGATCCTGCACGTCCGTGCAGTTTGCTCAGCCCAAATCAGTTTCAAAACGTATTCTACTGAACAAGGCCTGCACGTCCGTGCCATATTTGGCACGTCCGTGCAGGATGTCCTGGCCAAAACAGTACCTTCTGCCTCCCAGGTGCATGCCCGTGCCAACCTCAGCACGTCCGTGCCGGTATAGCTGCACGTCCGTGCCAACCTCAGCACGTCCGTGCTGATCTGTAGCCGTGCCCGACTCTTGTTTTCTCCGTCCTTTTTATTTGGGGGTCTTTATAAATAACCCCTTGAGCTCATTTGTACGGCAGCCAAGTTTTTAGTGCTTCCTCTTAGTTTGCAATTGTAGAAACACAAATATTCTCAAATCATTAGTTATATTATAATTATTAGCTTGGAAATTTCATTCTCAATCATTGTAGAAGACAAGTTCCACCATTGATATTCAAGATGAAGCTTCCAGTAACATTTTCTCACTCTTCTCTTCCATTTTAATTGCTTTGATTGTTAATTATCTTGCTTAATTCTTGTATGCTTAGATTGTTATTTAGCTTAATCTTTAGTTAATTCTTGTTCATGAGTTACTTGAAATCCTTAATTGCTTTAATCTCCATGGATTGTGAGTAGTCTAATTTTCTAGGGTTTGGGTAAAACCCTCAATGTAGTCACTAATTACTTGTTGCATGTGTTAATTTGGTAATTTTTGGGTGTTAATTAGTTGAGCTTAAGTGGTTTAATTGCTTAGTTCTTGTATATGGACATTGCTAGAACTATTATATAAGTTTTCTCAATGAAGGATCGAGAGATGAACTTGAGTTAGCTCCCTTGTGCTTAATTGACTTGAAATGCCATGAGAATAGGAATTTCCAGTCAAGGGAATGTTTTTGTCATCGTGATTATGCTTTAATACTTGTTTTATGCTTTATAACCACGAGAGTAGGTTGTATTCATAATTCGAGTAATCCCTCTAGCTTGAGAGAGTAGTTGGGTGCTTTAGATGACTTCCCCTATATTTTCCCCTCAAATTACCATTGTTTGCTACTTGCTAATTGTGATTTGTGACGAAATTGAGTGGTATATCCCAAGCCCTAGAATTCTCTAAATATTGTTAATCTCCCCCTAGCTTTAGTTGACTTGAACTAGCACTTGTTACATAAAACCAAACCAATTTTGACTTCATTTAGCTTATTTATGCGGTAGTATTTCGCTGGTTGATTCAACGCCTCTCTTAGGTTCGACCCTTTCTTACCCTTGCTATTAGCTAGTGAGACCAAGATAGGACTTTATCTTTGGTAGACTCGACGACGGCCTATCAGCGTGCTAGCGCACCATTGCTAGCAGCCTCGGCATTCAAGGGCAGCAAGCTACAGCTGCCCGCACTTGGAGTGCACGACATGCTAGCAGCAGCCCGCACTCGGAGTGCGCAGCTTGCTAGCCACAAGCATCAGCAGCCCGCATCTCCCTAGTGCGGGTAGCTGGGCCGTGGCGCGGGTAGCTGGGCCGTGAGCAAGGAGGAGTAAGTGGGAGCTTAGTGAAAGGGAGGACATGTGGCACATGGAGAGAAAGAGAGTGGGGAGCAAGTTTGATCCCCCCTCTCCAAGTGGTCCTCACTTTCTCTCTCATGAATAGTTAACACTTGTTGATTTATTACTAGTTTGCTTAAATAATTTTGTTTTACCTTTAAAATAAAATGTGGAAATCTCACTATCCCACATTGGTGGGAGAGACAATCATACTCTCATCATTTTCTATAAATACCCAAGTAAGGGCATTGGAAATGATGCTTGAGTAAGAGTTGTAAAGGGCATCACAAGTAAGTGAAAACCCTTTAACTCAAGAGTTGGAAAAGGTATCACATTTTAGTGAAAGCCTTTGAACTCAATTACTCGGGTTTATCGGTCGGGTCTTGCTAACTCCAAGACATTGGACCTTGTCGGTAATCATTGGTGCGGGTGGATCAACGTAGGAGGATTTGTAATTTCGAAGCTAGCTTTCAAGTAAGAGCCCAATCGGTCGGGCGAAGCACGTTCCAAAGGTAATCGTTTTATCCTAATCTTGTGATTAATTTAATTATGTTTATGGTTTTATTTATTGCGAGTGCGGTCTTGTTTTTGGGTTTGTTTCCGCGGTGAGTTAGACTCACCTAACCCTAACAAATTTCACCATTGATTCTGCTTAATTTTGATCGAATTTTCTGTTTCTAAATTGATTTCGTACGTTGGTGTCCCTGAAAGAAAGTATGGCTGATGAACTTGTGAATGATTAGGAGAAATTCCAGTTGACTGAAGACAAAGACAGGGTTATTGGGAGAAACCTGGTGATAATATTTCTAAATCTCGAATTGCATTATCTCTGGTTGGCAAGCTGCTCACAAAAAAGCCCTTCAACAGCGAAGCAATTAAGAGGGTTTTGAAGAATTTATGGCGATTAACAGATAACATCGCTATACATATGATTGAAACGATTTTATTCGTGTTCCAATTCTTTAACGAAGATGACAAGTTTAGGGTATTGGATGGTATGCCATGGGATTTTGACAACCATATTCTTCTACTGCAGAACTGAATGGCAATTCACAGCTATCAGAAGTATCCTTCCAATTCTCCTCTTTTTGGTTTAGTGTTCCTATTGGTAGACGTAATGCAAGATTTGCTAAAGAAATTGGGGACTGTATGGGTGGATTTATCGAGTTCGATGACTCGGATCCTCTAGGGTGGAAAAAGTTCTTGAGAATTAAGGTTTGGATTGATGTTGACAAACCTCTATGAAGAGGTATGAAGATTGCTATGGTTGGCAGAGCTACAAAGTGGGTTGGGTTCAAATATGAACGCTTGGGGGACTGCTTCTAATACTGTGGAAGGCTAGGACATAATGACAAAGAATGCACCAATGTAGTGATTAATGATAATTAAGGTTGTGTTGTCTTTCAATACGGTCCTTTTCTCAATGCCTCTCCATTGCAATGCTCTAAACTTGATGTTACTTATCGTGAGAAAGAAAGAAAGTGGGTGGAGAATCTTTCACATAAAAAAGGAGGGCGCAGAGCTATGTACAATGATCCACAAGCAGTCTGGATTAGTCCACCAAGGGCTGCCGGAAAGTTGCTGTTTAATTTACCAAATTGTGAGAATACCGAGTCACCTCGGGAAAGAGAAGCAGTTTTGATGATACTAACAGACCCACTTAGCAAGAAACAGGTAATAAGATCCAAGCTAGTGCCGAGTTCTGCTAGTACTCTGGGTGAAGTTGATAAGGCTGCTGATAGTCTTGCTGAACATGTCAATAATCCTTCTACCAATATGGAGCCATCTCCAAAGACAATGCTGAGTTCAGAGAGTGGATCGTACCACTCAAGGTAATAATGATGATACTACTATGTATAAAAGTAGTACTAAATTTTCTTGCATTATAAGAAAGAGTGAGGGCCGGGGTTGGGTTTGTTGCATAATGGTTGTATGGGGTTAGGGATAGTAGTAAAAAATTAAAAGGTGTGGAGGCTGCTGTATCTTATAATTTGATTGCTCAAGTAGGGGTTGATGGGCGTTAGAACAGTCGCACATTCCACACTCAATCAAACACACTTATAAACAAACATCCTACAAACCAAGCATAATGATAAGTAAGAGTTCAGTCCACAAGGAACGGGATATGGTTGCTAAAGATCTTAACACTTAAGCTAATTCAAAGTTTATGGTGAATTGGGGTCTGTCAAGTAGACAAACAAACAATGGTTCTAATTTAATGGATTAAAGACACTAGGGAATAGGATCCATTAAACCAAGGCATTTAGGCAAACGGGGAGTAAAATAGACAAGATATAGCAAGGACTATATGTAAGATCAACCTCATGCAATAGGAAAACAACTCACACTACCAAACTTAGATTCTTCATTAGTTTAGCAATCGAAGATATATAACAAAATTGCATTAAGTAATGACATACTCAATTCACATTTTCATGTCAAACTAAGCATATCATGAAATCAAGCTCCTAAGTCAAGGGTAGCTAATCCTATCATGAAGAACTAACAAACAATCTCATACAATCAATTTAATTGTAATACAAACATCAATGCTTCTCCCACATTTACAGCACTGAGACACCCAAATGTGTCTCCCCAAAACCAAACCCAGTGATGAATACCGTTCACATCATTTGATTATCGAACGAAGTGAAAGTGTAAAAAGTCTAGTGATGTGGATGTTTTTATTAAAATATCTTTCTTTCTGTTTTCAAAAATATTTCTTCTCATACTCTATTTATGAAAATAGCCATTCCAATTTATTTTAGTCCATGATAAGAGTCCAATAATAATGTAGTTGGATTGAGCTTTAAAAGAGCTTTCCAACGATATATTATAAGCCCAATCCCGATGAATGATGAGGAAGTTATAGATTAAATGAAATTTGTCCCAAAATGATTTTATGTGTGGCCCAATGATCTGGAGAAGGGCCAATTAATTATTATTCCTAAAGTTATTAGGATTGATTTTAATCTTATAGAATATCTAGAAGGTTCTTTTAAATTCTAATGAGATTAGGATTAATAATTATATTTTAAAGATTTTATTTTAAATAAAATATGTGATTTGTCATAAACCTGATTTTAATCTGATCAACGCGGAATTAGCTGCTTAATCGTTTTAAGAAGAGGATTCCGCGTGGAAAGCGCGTTTTAATTCTGATTTAGCGTAAGACGATAAGGCTGTCGCCTTACGCTAATAGCTGTCGCCTGCGCTAACTCCTGTCTCCTGGCGCTAAGTCTGTCGTCTGGCGCTAACTCCCAAGATGAAAGATCTCTACGGAAATTAACTTGGACTCGGTAAAATCTTGAAGGATAGGGTTTTCGACAGAGTTTCAAGGCATGGGAAGCTATCACTTCCAAAGAACAAGCGAGCAAGAATATTCCCGGATTTTATCAAAAACCGCGAATAAAAACGCATGAAATTCTTCAAAGATAAGAGGAGTTTGAGAAAAACTTACATGGATCGGTAATTTAAGGATGAAGAGATTTAATTTGCAAAAGACTTGAGCAGATTTAGTTGAGAGGAAACAACCAAGTTGAAGGTTCAGAGCGAAGCCGAGCAACGAATAGCAGCTCTGTCGCCAAACGAAAAGATTGCCGCCTGGCGTTGGTCTTTGTCGCATGACGGCAGAAGTGGTATTGCGTCGATAACATATAGTAGCATGTGCCGATGCGGAGACAAGATGTGTGGCCCTCATAAATGATTATGCGGACCTTATGCAACGATTTTGGGTTCCTTAGTACGCTAATTAGCCCTATAAGCAATTTGACATGATTTAGTAATCGGCTCAATTACAATCGCAGTAAGTGATCGACCTAACAAATGATTGTCTCACTTAGCTTAAAGCACCTAAGTATTGGCTCATCGCTAGCACTGAAGTAATGGTTCACAAAGAAGCACAAGTGCCAAGGTATTGGCTCATTCACAAAATGTGTCGAGGTACTGGAACAACAGAAAAATCAGCAAAGCATCTATAAAGCGAAGATTCAAGAAGATCAACAAGCGGTGGTCTTCAATAATTTTCCTCGGAAGATTATCACAATAAAACTGAAGATAACTACAAGCAACGGTCTTCGACGATGTCCTAAGGTAAAGAGGAGATTGTCTACAGCGGCGAGGTACTGCCACATCCCTGAAGATAGCTAGAAGCAACAGCTTTGATGATGTCCCAAAGTAGAGAGGAGATTATCTATAGTGGCGAGGCACAGCTGTGGCAAGGCACTGCCACAACCCCTTAAAGATGGTGAGGCACATTCACCTTTGACGATGTTCCCAAGGCACTATGGAGGATTGTCACAAGCAGATGAAGATAGCGAGGCACTGTTACCTTCAGATGGCGTTCACGAGGCACTATGGTGGTCATCACCAATAATGTAGCAACAAATCGGTTACTTCAGAGACGTGTGCTCGACGGTGCAAGATACACGTTTCTAACTAATTTATCTATTTAACTAACGCTAGTTTGTAGTTATCGGCAGAACGTTCTGAATTATTCTCCGTCCCTATCGGCTATCGCTACTTTGACTTATGTTTTTGAAACATGTGTTTCTCCAAAATCAATCAAAGTGGGGGAATATGTAGACACCCAAATGTGTCTCCAAGAAACCAAACCCGGTAATGAATACCTTTCACGTTATTTGATTATCGAACGAAGTGAGAGTGTGAAAAGTCTAGTGATGTGGTTGTTTTTATTAAAATATCTTTCTTTCTGTTTTCAAAAATATTTCTTCTCATACTCTATTTATGAAAATAGCCATTCCAATTTAGTTTGGTCCATGATAAGGGTACAATAATAGTGTAGTTGGATTGGGCTTTAAAAGAGCTTTCCAACGATAAATTATAAGCCAAATCCCGATGAATGATGAGGAAATAATGGATTAAATGAAATTTGGCCCAAAATGATTTTATGTGTGGCCCAATGATCTAGAGGAGGGCCTTTTAATTATTATTCCTAAAGTTATTAGGATTGATTTTAATCTTCTAGAATAACTAGAAGGTTCTTTTAAATTCTAATGAGATTAGGATTAATAATTGTATTTTACAGATTTTATTTTAAATAAAATATGTGATTTGTCAAAAACCTGATTTTAATCTAATCAACGCGGAATTAGCTGCTTAATCGTTTTAAGAAGAGGATTCCGCATGGAAAGCGCATTTTAATTCTGACTTAGCGTAAGATGATAAGGCTGTCGCCTGACGCTAATAGCTGTCGCCTAGCGCTAACTCCTGTCGCCTGGCGCTAAGTCTGTCGTCTAGCTCTAACTGCCAAGATGAAAGATCTCTACGGAAATTAACTTGGACTCGGTAAAATCTTGAAGGATAGGGTTTTCGACAGAGTTTCAAGGCATGGGAAGCTATCACTTCCAAAGAACAAGCAAGCAAGAATATTCTCGGATTTTATGAAAAACCGCGAATATAAACGCATGAAATTCTTCAAAGATAAGAGGAGTTTGAGAAAAACTTACATGGATCGGTAATTTAAGGATGAAGAGATTTAATTTGCAAAAAATTTGAGCAAATTTGGTTGAGAGGAAACAACCAAGTTGAAGGTTCGGAGCGAAGCCGAGCAACGAATAGCAGCTCTGTCGCCAAACGACAAGATTGCCGCCTGGCTTTGGTCTTTGTCGCATGACGACAGAAGTGGTATTGCGTCGATAACATATAGCAGCATGTGCCGATGCGGCGACAAGATGTGTGGCCCGATAAATGATTATGCGGACCTTATGCAACGATTTTGGGTTCCTTAGTACGCTAATTAGCCCCTATAAGAAATTTGACATGATTTAGTAATCGGCTCAATTACAATCGCAGTAAGTGATCGACCTAACAAATGATTGTCACACTTAGATTAAAGCACCTAAGTATTGGCTCATCGCTAGCACTGAAGTAATGGTTCACAAAGAAGCACAAGTGCCAAGGTATTGGCTCATTCATAAAATGCGTCGAGGTACTGGCATAACAGCAAAATCAGCAAAGCATCTATAAAGCGAAGATTCAAGAAGATCAACAAGCGGTGATCTGTGATAATTTTCCTCGGAAGATTATCACAATAAAACTGAAGATAGCTATAAGCAACAGTCTTTGACGATGTCCTAAGGTAAAGAGGAGATTGTCTACATCGGCGAGGTACTGCCGTGGCTAGGTATTGCCACATCCCTGAAGATAGCTAGAAGCAACGTCTTTGATGATGTTCCAAAGTAGAGAGGAGATTATCTATAGTGGCGAGGCACAGCCGTGGAAGGCACTGCCACAACCCCTTAAAGATGGCGAGGCACAATCACCTTTGACGATTTTCCCGAGGTACTATGGAGGATTGTCACAAGCAGATGAAGATAGCGAGGTACTGTTACCTTCAGATGGCATTCACGAGGCACTATGGAGGTCGTCACCAATAATGTAGCAACAAATCGGTTACTTCAGAGACGTGTGCTCGACGGTGCAAGATACACGTTTCTAACTAATTTATTTGTTTAACTAATGCTAGTTTGCAGTTATCGGCGTTACAAGAATAATTTAGGATCACAGAACGTTCTGAATCATTCTCCTTCCCTATCGGCTATCGCTACTTTGACTTTTGTTTTTGAAACATGTGTTTCTCCAAAATCAATCAAAGTGGGGGAATATGTAGACACCCAAATGTGTCTCCCAGAAACTAAACCAGTAATAAATACATTTCACGTTATTTGATTATCGAACGAAGTGAAAGTGTGAAAAGTCTAGTGATGTGGTTGTTTTTATTAAAATATCTTTCTTTTTGTTTTTAAAAATATTTCTTCTCACACTCTATTTATGAAAATAGCTAGTCTAATTTAGTTTGGTCCATGATAAGGGTCCAATAATAGTGTAGTTGGATTGGGTTTGAAAAGAGCTTTCCAACGATATATTATAAGCCCAATCCCGATGAATGATGAGGTAGTTATGGATTAAATTAAATTTTGCCCAAAATGATTTTATGTGTGGCCCAATGATCTAGAGGAGGGCCTATTAATTATTATTCCTAAAGTTATTAGGATTGATTTTAATCTTTTAGAATATCTAGAAGGTTCTTTTAAATTTTAATGAGATTAGGATTAATAATTGTATTTTAAAGAGTTTTATTTTGTATAAAATATGTGATTTGTCACAAACCTGATTTTAATATGATCAACATGAAATTAGCTTCTTAATCGTGTTGAGAAGAGGACTCCATGTGGAAAGCGCGTTTTAATTCTGACTTAGCTCAAGACGACAAGGCTGTCGCCTGGCGCTAATAGCTGTCGCCTAGCGCTGACATCTGTCGCCTGGCGCCAAGTCTGTCGTCTGGCGCTAACTCCTGTCGTTGGCGACAAGAGGTATTTTATTCTTAATGGGACTTGATTCGGGTTCCGGGCTATTTTTCTATAAATAGGGGTCGTATTACCCCGTTTTCATTTATTCACAAGCATCATCTCTCCCTATTCTCTCTCTCTAAAAGCTAGAAGCTTTCTCTCTCTATTGTTTTTCTAAACCTTCCATCTCACAAAATTCCACATTCATTAGTTCTAGACACACCTAGCCAAGTTTGAAGTTGCCTTCGCCCTAGACGTGGAAGGTTGATAATTTCTAAGGATTTGGTCCCAAATCCCTATTTCAATTAGGAAAATTTGTTAATTACTACCTCAAAAAAGGGGTCTTTGTGAATTACTACCCCTAAAAAAAGTTGTTAATTACTACCCTAAAACTGATGAATTCTATAGATTGCTACTCTTTTCCCTAATCAGCCCCTAATTAGGGGATTTAATCTATTATTGATATCATTATCCGACTAATTTGTAATTAGTTGCTTTTAAACCTTAAATAATTAATTAAACCCTAGAACCACCTCCACACCACCATTGCACCATCTCCGACCACCCTCCACCCACTACCGAACCTACCTCCTCCAACTCCCCACCCTAAAACCACCTTCCTTTCACGATACCCCCATCCCCTACCCGCGGCGGCCTTGACCCCCTACCCCTCGCCGGAAAACCTTGCTCGACCATCCCTAATCTTCCTTTATCCCCTTCCCTCCTAATCACCACCCTAGGGTTTCAATTTTAGGGCTTTAGGGTTTTAATTTTGGAACATTAGGGTGGTGATTAAAGAGGGGAAGGGGGTGGAGGAGGCTTAGGGAGGGCCTAATAGGGTTCTCTAGCAAGGGGGAGGGGCTAGGGTTGCCGGTGGGTGGGGAGGAGGGATTTTTTTCGAGGGTTGGAGGGATTGTTGGGGGGTTTAGAGGTAGTGAAATGGGTGGTTTAGAGGTGGGGTGGATGCCGGAGATGGTGAGGATGGGGTAAGGGGGCTGCCGGAGATGGTGGGGATGGGGTAAGGGGGCTGCCGGAGGAGGTGTAGTGGTGGTTTAAGGGTGGTGTTAGGGTTTATTTAATTAATCATGCCTTAAAATTAACTAATTACAAATTATCATATAATGATATCATTAATAGATTAAATCACCTAATTAGGGGCTGATTAGGGAAAAGGGTAGCAATCTATAAAATGCATCAGTTTTAGGGTAGTAATTAACAACTTTTTTTTAGGGGTAGTAATTCACAAAGACCCCTTTTTTGAGGTAGTAATTAACAAATTTTCCTTTCAATTATTTAATTGAATTGTTTATTATTTTCCTTAAAATTACTAACGTATGTATTTTGTTATTAGAAAGAGATACGAGACATAGAAGTAAGTAATTTAATTACTTTATTGATCTTTTGAGATAGAAATCATGCTTAGATTATTTTGTTGATTCCTAGTATCATGTTAGGATGTTTTTATTGCTTCCTAGTATTTGTTTAAGGCTAACTAATATTTCTGATACTATGTACGTTTATGATGCTTCCTATTTATTTTTTAATATCATGTTAGTATCATGTTAGGGATAAAGCTTTAATCTTTATTGTTTAGTGACATGCTAGGGTTTGTTATTAATCATGTTAGTATCATGCCTAGGATCTTGCTAATGTCTTTTTTTGGCAATTAAAAGAATTTTATTAATCACCAAGAGAACAAGTAATACACCAAAAACTAGCAGCCAACACACCTACAAAAAAACCAACACAAAGCTCACTTTACAATAAGGATCTCACGTTGCCTATCATTACACCTGGAAGCTACTTTAAAAGAAATCTCTCTCATCAAAGTATTGGCAGGCCTATGGTGTTGATTAAAAACCACTTCATTCCTCTGGATCCAAATAGCATATATGCTCTCAGCAAAAAAACATTAAGAAAATCTTATGTTTAGCAGTCCCTCTTTTTCCACATTTGATAGCCCAAAGCAGTTCTGAATCAAAGGAGCCAGGATTTCTCTGGCAATGCAAAATCTGAAGCACATCAACCCAAATCTGAGCAGAGAAAGTACATTTGAAAAACAAATGATCAATAGACTCAGCAAAATCACCACATAACTTGCACATAGTATCATAAGTAATTCCCCAAGAAGAAAGTCTGTCCAGAGTAGGCAGTCTGTTATAGATAGCCAGCCAAGCAATAAATAAACTTCGTGGAGAAGCCTGATTGTTGCAAATTACCCTACTCCAGCTGACTTTATCATGAATACCATGGAAAAAATTATACATACTTTTAATAGAGAAGCAACCCCCTTTGACAAAACTGTCCCAGCCACCAGCACTCTTAATCAGATCCATACAATCGAAAATTTTCCTCACAGCCCAAGACATAGCTTGACAATGCACATCATCCAAATTCCTGCCTCTGACATAATAAGCATCAACCCATTTGACCAAGAGCTTATCTTTTTTGCATGAAATATCCTATCAAAGCTTACACACAGTAGCTTTATTTCACAGCTCCATGTCCTTCACATTCCATCCCCCAGCAACCTTTGGCAAGCAGAGCTGATGCCAGGAAACTAAGGCTTTCTTTGAAGCATCAGTGCTACCAGTCCATAGAAAAATCCTGCAGTATCTTTGAATTTCTTTAATAGACTTTTTAGGGATAATAAAGATTTGACACCAAAACGATTGGAGACTCAGCAAAATTACTTTTACCAGTTGGAGTCTTCCAGCATAAGATAAGAATCTAGCAGTCCAAGATTTGGCTCTTAAGAGAACCTTATCAATAAGGGGTTTACAATTAGCATAGGAAAGCTTCTTGGTGGCAAGAGGGACCCCAAGATATCTAAAGGGAAAAGAACCTTTAGGAATATTAAGGCTATTAATAATTTGCTGCCGCATAGACATATCAACACCCCCAATATAAACATTGCTTTTGTCCAGATTAGCCTCAAGACCAGAAGAGCAGGAGAATTTTTTAAAAGCAAGCAGAAGAAGCTCAGCAGAAAGACATTCAGCTCTACAAAACATGAGAAGATCATATGAAAACATTAGATGAGTGTTACCAAGCTTTTCACACTTGGGATGAAAATTGAAATCAGGATTTCTCTTTAGATGAGTCATGTTCCTTGAGAGATACTCCATACCTATGGCAAAGAGGTAAGGAGAAAAAGGATCACCTTGTCTTAGTCCTTTTTTTGCTTAAAAATGAGGACTAGGTTTCCCATTAATAAGAATACTATAAGAGACAGAGCTCAAACAAGCAAAAATCCACACTAAGAAAAGCTCAGGGAGGCTCAATTCTTGCATAACACTTTTCAAGAAGCCCCATTCCACAGAATCATATGCTTTTTTTAGGTCCACCTTAATCATACATCTAGGAGAGATATGCTTTCTAGTGTAACCCTTAATAAGCTCAGTGGCTAAAAGAATGTTATCTGAAACATGCCTTCCCGGGATAAACCCAGCTTGACATTCACTAACCGCTGTATGAACCACTTGATGCATTCTAGGTGTCAAGATTGTGGAAATGATTTTGTAAATAATTTTGCAACATGCAATGGGCCTAAAGTCCTTAACTCTTGAAGGGTTGGGAACTTTAGGAACCAGAGTCATTGAAGTGATATTGACCTGCCTGAACAAATGTTTAGTCTCAAAAAATTCCTTAACTACCCTGCAAATGTCAGCCTTAAGAACAGGCCATGTATGCTTGAAGAACATAGCATTTAGCCTGTCTAAACCTGGAGCTTTACTATTATCAATTCCTTTTAGAGCTGCTTCAATTTCAGTATCTGTAATAGGTTGACATAGAAGAGTTCTCTGTTCACCAGACAATCTGGAACCATTTCTCATAACAGGAAGATCAATCATTGGAAGATGAGGAGCACAAGAACCAAGAAGCTTCCCATAAAATTGCAAAATTTCTTGCTGAATATCATCATGAGAAACAAGCTTCTCATTTAGATCATTATACAAAAGAGAAATCCGATTTATCCTATGCCTCTCCTTGACTAAAGAATAGAAGAACTTATGATTTGAGTCACCAATATGAAGCCATTGAATCATAGACTTCTGTCTCAGAGCAGTTTCTTCAACTTTAAGCCACTTCTTAAGATCTCCAACACACTAATGTTCTATCTTCCAAAGCTCAGAATCATGAATAGCAACTTGTAACTTATTCTGAACATTAGCAAGCTCTGTTCTAGCATTATCAATTTTATCATGAATGCTCTTGAACTCCTTAGAATGTAAAGTTTTAAGCACCACCTTCACCTTTTTAAGCTTAGACCAGAGATTGAACATAGCAGTCCCATGAACATCCTTCTTCCAGCAGTCTTCAATGAGAGGTAAGAAATCTTTATGATTGACAAGATAGTTGAAAAATCTAAAGGGTCTACCACCACCATGAGAATCAGTAGAAAGATTAACCAAAATTGGACTATGGTCAGAGATTGAACATAGCAGTCCCATGAACATCCTTCTTCCAGCAGTATTCAATGAGAGGTAAGAAATCTTTATGATTGACAAGATAGTTGAAAAATATAAAGGGTCTACCACCACCATGAGAATCAATAGAAAGATTAACCAAAATCAGCCAAGGAACTGTACCGATCATGCTTTGAATATTCCTTAAGTCAACCCAAAGTTGTTTCCTAGTGTCAATTGTGTGTAAACCATAGGAAGCAGAGAAGAAAAAAGTATTGTTATGCACATTATCAACAATCTCACTTTACCAACCAAAATATGCACTAGATTGAGTAACAGCAAGAGTCTAATGCTCTGGAGTAGCTACTTGGGCAGGAACGGATTTCTGCCCCTGTTGCTGCTTATTAGGCACCCAAATTTGTTTAGTGGGCTGTTTAGTGATATGTTTCTGAACAGGATTACCAAGAAATGAACAATCATGACCTGGCATAGAGCATTTAGCACAATAAGAGGGTTTCCAGTCATATACAATCGCCTGTTTAAATTCCACCCCTAATTCATCCTCTATCCAAACATGATCCGAAAGAGTCTTAGTAACATCCATTTCCACAAGAACACAAGCAAATGACACTCTCTGTTGCCTGGGAGTGCAATCATCCGCAAAAAGAGGGACACCCAGAATACTTGCTATCCTACTTAAAGAATCAACACTCCAAAAGTTAAGAGGGAGATTAGGAAGTTTAATCCAAAGTGGAATAACCTTTAAGATCTCCTCATAGAATTTAAAACCAGCAGACTATGGCTTAATTATTACAGGTTTGTTAAGAAAAGTATAAGGACCCCCAACTAAAACCAAATCTCTATCCTCAATAGAATGAAAATGAACCAAAAAATAACCATCATCATGTAGAAAAATATTAGGTGTTTGAACCTGATTCTAGATAGAAGCCACATACCTCTTCATAGCAGTAAGAGTAGGAGTGTCACCAACAACTTACATGATAATAGAGGACATCCATTTCTTACTCATCGCATCAATTTCAGCTTTCTGCATCTGAGCAACCACTTTCCCCTCTTTAACAATCGGAGCAACAAATTGCAGAGCTACTCCCTTGCTAGTTAAAGGAGATCTATGAAAAAAAACTAGACCACTTTGATTGTTTATTCATATCGAGACGTCTCTGAGCAGAAGAATTTCCTCCAGTATTTTCCCCCAATGGTGGGTTCACATGTTCCTTCATCACTTCACCCATAGCATCAAGCTCATGAGTTTCATCTACAACTGGAATTGCAGCATTTCCCCCAAACCCAGAATTTACTGTTCCATTGCCAATATCCAGAATACCCAAAGCCCGATTGCTTCCAAGTATAATCTCATGTTCAGATCGAGTTATCAATCCAGCACTAGGGTGAACCAGAGGAGAGAGTACCAACTCAGATCCACTATTCAATCCAGATCCATTATTCAATCCAGCACCTAGTCCCGATAATGGAGTCCTACTACCACCCAAAGAAAGAGAAACAGAACTATTATTACCTTCCACCATTCCAGCCGCTTTCTCCATAGACGAATTATTCAGAGATGACTTCTTCTTCCTCGCCATTGAAACTCAGCACATGATAGTTAATCGCCCTAAGCATGAGAGAGTTTAATCCGTGAAAAGAACATAAAGATCTTGCTAATGTTATTATACTTTGATGAGAATATTATTATGATTGTGATTATTTATGTTGCTTGATTACATTATTTTCTTATTGCTTGATCACACCTTTTATGCATGTTTAAATGGAATTTGTACTTGTAATCATGCTTAATAAGATAATTAATAATCTTGTTTAGGATAATATGATTATAATTCAAGTGATCGCTAATAATAGGTTTGTTTGTGCATTAATATTCAACCAACATAGAATAAACAGGTTTAGGGTTAACCTATTGATTGGATGTTAGTTAGAAAGCGCACATGAATACGAGAAGAATAAAGTAGAGGCCTATTTTTATGGCAAATTCAATCTCTTTTAGGTTGGATTTGTACCTTCATCCTGATCGCGGGTAAATAGGTCGTTATGCTACTACCCTAACCAAATTAATCATTTATAATACCTAAACTTACACTAAACTAGTTAGTGGAAAGTAAAGGGTCAAACCCAAAAGGAATAAGTGCATTAATTTGTGCCAACTAGACTACTAGGAAAGGTTGTGAGATATAGAGAGATTAAACCAAATACTACTAAGAGCAAATAACTAAGACTATGGAAAGTGGAATCCAATTACATCAATGCATTCAACAACATCATACAATTAGATGAAAATGACCTCGATTAGGAACATCAACACATTTAACTCACTCTCGCACAATTAAGCATGTTAATTATCCTAATAAACTAATTCACTCTCGTGCAACTAGCCTAGCAAAGGTATGGAAGAATTTAGGGCTCTCAACCAACTCACTCTAGCACAATTGATTGAAAGCACAATTAAGAGCATAGAATCGATTAGCTAGAAAGATTCTAATCCATAGAAGCATCACCCATACACAATAATCAAGAAACAATTTCATACTAATCACAATCAATCATTCAATTCATTAATATAACCTTCATCCAATTCCCTAGAACAAGACCTAAGCTAACATAATGAAGAAAGACATGGAAAACAAGGTAAAATAAGAATAAAAACAAGATTAAACAAATAAACTAATTAATCTACTCAAATCAACAAACAAAAAGAATAAAACTAAGAATTAAGCAAAGAAATAAAGATGAGAGAAAGTTAGAAAATGCTCATTGAATAGATGAGAAAAGTTCCACAAACTTGCTTCTTCAACCTCTCAAAAACTCCATGGAAATCTCAGCTTTCTCTCTCTACACTACTCCTAAACTACCCCTAAGAGAGAGAAAATAAAATTAGGCTAAAGTAATCTAAAACTATCTAAAATAAAAATGTTGATTGAAAGTTTTTTTTAGAAAATAACCCCAAAGAGGGTATTTATAATACAAGTTAAAACAATATAAAAGAAATTAAAAAGAAATAAAACTAAATAAAACAATTAAAATAACTAAACTAAAAACCAAAGAAAAACTTAAAAAAGATAAAAATAAAAATAAAAAGGAAAAGAAAATAAAAAGGGGAAAACAAGGATAAACCCACGAAATGAATAAGAAAAACAATCAGACTCCTTTTTTTTGCTCTTCATTTCGTGGCTGCTCTTCAAACACCATCACCACGCATCATCACCACCATTCATACTCCATCATCATCAGTAATTATCACTAAATCACCACCCTTCATCAACCACAATCATCTAGCATCACCAGATCTCGGCCTTTGGATTAATTGAAGGAATCGTGGCCGTCCGATATTCATTAAAATCACGTGAAAAGCTCGTGATTGACCCACATTTGCGCGCCCGCAAAGAAGTCGCACAGCAAGTCGCGCAAAGCTATTGCCTCAACTCGATTTTGGACTCCAATTTGTGCGCTTTCTGACAGGGCTGCGCGGCCGCGAGTAGCTGCTCCGTGAGTTAGGGTGTTGGCAGAATTGCGGCTGCAATTGTTGTTGTTGTTTTGGTGGCTGATGGTTGTCTTAATTGGTGGTGAGTTCGGGTGGTTGTTGTTGTTTATTGGAGTTGCGGGTCAGGGGAATTGGTTGTTGCGGTGGTGTTGGTGGTTCAGGTGGTTTGGGGCGGTGTGGCTGGGTTGTTGTGCGAATTGCGTGGCTGAAGGTGGGTGGTTTGGGTTGGAGTTTGGTGACGTTGGTTACGGTTTATGGGAGCAATTGTTGCGGGGTGGTTTTTGGTGGTAGATTGAAGGTGAGTGGAATTGTTGCGGGGTGGTTTTTGGTGGTAGATTGAAGGTGAGTGGAATTGCTTCGGGGGTCTAATTAAAGGTGGTAATTGCTGGCGGTTTTGGTGGCAAAATGGTAGGTGTGGCTGGGTTATGCTGCTGCTGGCAGCAGGGGACTGTTGGTGAGGTGGTAAATTGGTCGCGGCGGGCAGCAGGGCTGCTGTAGGAGGCTGGTGGTTTGTGTGGTGGTGATTGGAGGTGGTTGTTGTGAGGGTGAGTGAGCAGGGGTGGTGAATTGGTGGGTGCGTGAATTGGTGGGCTGATTTGTGTGAGGTTGATGTGGTGGAGGATAAAGAAGGTGGGGTGTATGATAAGTTGGCAGCAAAAGGAGGTAAGGGGCAGCAGCTTTCTTGGCTCAAATTATGTGCCTCGAACCTCGGACCTTGAACTCGAATATGACTTTGAAACCCGGAACACCAAACTCGACCTACAACAAAAACACGAGGGTAATACCAAGAGATAAAATAAAATAAAATAAGATAAAATAAAATAAAATAACTTAAAAATAAAATCAAATGAAATTAAATAAAATAAAGAAAACAAATATGAAAATAAAATAAAATAAGAAAATGAGAGAAACTACGAATTATTAACTAAAAATACGAAAATAAACTAAAAACTATTAAAAACTACTAAAATACTCAAAGTAAAGATAAAAGACGAGAATAAGCATATAAAAGAAATAAAGAACAAAATAGGCTAAATTATTGTAAAATAAGCCGGAAAGCGACTCAATAATCACCCTAAAAGTGACATAAAAGTCACTTATTGTGGGGAATATTTTCAAGCCTTTAAAATCCCACTAGCTTGAACCCCACTGTGATCATACACTAAAGTACGGTGGCGTCCAAAAGGGAAGAAGATAGAGCAAAAGAGTCGCCAACAAGTTTTAGGAACTTGTAAACTGTTCACAGGATGAAGGTTACACCCCTTAACGATCCAAGAGATCGTCAACTCCATAAGGTCATGAACCAAATAAGGGTTCGGGGATGAAGGTACAAATCCAACCTAAAAGAGATTGAACCAACCCTAATAATAGGCCTCTACTTTATTCTGATCGTAGTCATATGCGCTTTCTAATTAACATGCAATCAATATGATTAATCTTAAACCTGTTTAATCTATGTTGGTTGAATTTAATGCACAAACAAACTATTATTGGCGATCACTTGAATTATAATCAAATTAACCCTAAACAAGATTATTAATTATCTTATTAAGCGTGATTACAAGTACCAAAGTCCCTTTAACATGCAATAAAAGGTGATCAAGCAATAACAATATATAATAATATGCATATCAAGCAACATAATAAATAATCGTCATCAATCATAATCATAAATGTTAGAAAGAACATAGGAAGCATCATATTCTTAATCATGCTTAATATTAAAAACACCCTATACATGATACTAGGAATATCATAATAATAATATAAACATGATGTCTACATCATAAAATCAATTAATCAATAAAGTACTTACTTGGATGCCTCGTACCTCTTTCTAATTACAAAATACACACGTTAGTAACTTCAAGAAAAATAATAAACAAAGCAATTAAATTAAATAATAGAGATTTGGGACCAAACCCTCAGAAATTAAAACCTTTCACGTCTAGGGCGAAGGCAACTTCGAATATGGCTAGGTGTATTAAGATCTTGTGAATGCGGAATTTTGTATTAAACAAGCAAAGTATTAGAAAAGAAAGAATGAATGAATGATGATGAAAGTTGAAGAAAAGAGATGAGTGAAAAAGATTATTTGACTGTAGATGAATGCTAATTGGTGAATGATGAAGATAGTTGATGAAGACTTAAGAATAAAGAGAATTGGTGAATGATAGATGTAGATCCGTCCTCTCAAAACGGAGTTTATTAATACGATATTTATAGAGAAAATCAGCCAAAAAAGATAATTTATCAAAACAGAATCCGAAGATCGCAAAAACAACTTGGCGCCAGCCCTGGCTCATTGGCGCTAAGACCAGTGGCTAGCGCCAAGCGCCAATGGATGGCGTCTGGCGCCAATCCTTGTTCCAAGCGCCAAGGCCTGGGGTTGGACGCCAAACCGGCTTTTAACACGTTTTCGAAAATCTGATAATTTTACCGTACTGGAAGATAAAATAATATAATTTCAGTCGAAAATGCTATTTGATCTAATTAAAACTCTAAAGAATCCTAATTGAATTAAGAATGATAAGACCTTCTAGAATTTTCTAGAAGACCAAAACCATTCCTAATTACATTAGGAATGATAAATCATATTAGGCCCTCCCCTAGATCATTGGGCCGTACTTAAAACTCAAACCAGGCCCAGTTTAGTAAATTGACCATAAATTCCTCAATATTCATCGGAATTGGGCTTATAATATATCGTTGGAAAGGTCTCTGCAAGCCCCATCCAACTAAACCACTATTGGACCCATATCATGTACCAGCCAAACTGGATTGGCTGTTTTCCTAAAATAAAGTTTTCAAAAACAGAGAGAAGAGAAAAGAAAAGAAATAAAACTTTCCGCAACACTAGACCTTTCCACACTTTCGTTTCATTCGATTATGATTCGACGTGAAAGGTACTCATTACTGGGTTTGGTTTTGGGGAGACACAAATGGGTGTCTACAGAAGCCCCCACTTTGACTGAGTTCGGAGAAACGCAAGTTTCGGAAAACGAAAGTCAAAGTAACGATAGGGACGGAGAATGATTCAGAACGTTCTGCGATCCTAAATCAATCTTATAACGCCGATACCTGTAAAACTAGCTTTAGTTAAACAGATAGAAGAGTTAAGAAATGTGTATCTTGCACCGTCGAGCACACGTCTCTGAAAGTAACCGATTGCTTTGATGACCTCCTGCAAGCTAGAGAATGTCATCTCGCTTGAAAACCGCTACGCCTTGTAACTGCTTCCAAATTAGAAGATTGCTTCGCTAGAAACTATCCTCCTCCGCCGTGATAATATTCCACGTCCAAGGGAATACCATCGAAAATTATTTCTGTTGAAATAATTCTCATCCGTATTATGATCACGTTTCATGCCTTAGGAACTATGATCGAAGACAATTTCGCCCGAAATTACCTTCAGTTGTTTGTGACAACTTTCTGCAAGCTAGGGAATGATGCCGAAGACATCTTCTCTTGAAGTCATCCTCATTTGATGCGATAATCTCCCAAAGGAAAATACCGAAGATCCACGCCCGTCGATCTTTAAAAGTTCGCCTGAACTTTGCTTTTTTGCTATGCCTGTACGTCGGCGCTCTTTGCTCTTGAACCTATATGTCGGTGCCTTTTTTTGCTAATGAACCTGTATGTCGGTGCCTTTTGCTAATGAACCTGTATGTCAGTGCCTTTTGCTAATGAGCCAATGCTTAGGCGCTTTAAGCTTAGTGAGACGATCTTTTCATCAGGTCGATCACTTCATGTAATCAAGCCAATTACCTAATCATGTCAAATTGCTCAAAGGGCTAACTGGCGTACCAAGGAACCCAAAATTTATTGCAGGAGGCTAGCACTACCCCAAAAGGTGGCTGGCTGCTTTGGCGTCGCAGAAAATCGATCAGCGCCAGTTTTATCGTATTAGCGCCATGCGCTGAAATTGGCGTCTGGCGCCAAGAACATAATGTGACGCCAATTCCTAGGGATTGGCGCCAGCACGGGAATCACTTTAAATTCCCGTTCTCAGTTCATTTGTGCTCTGGTTTGTTTCGAACGCTGCTCGAAAGAAGTCGAAACTTCAATTGATCGTTGCTCATTCGTTTCTCAACCAAATTTGCTCAAATTTGTTGCAAATCAAAGCTCTTTTCATCCATATTCATGATCTATGTAAGTTTCCTTCCAACTCACACCGGTTTTTATGAATTATTGGCATGTTCATTCACGAATTTATGAAAATTCGAAACTTATAATGCTCAATTTGCTTTATTTATCAAGTTTTATGCCATTAAATTGCTTGTTTATGTTTGTATATTGCCTTGGGAGTAATTTGAGGCTTGTTTGACCCAATTTGGCAAAGAAATGAGCAATCCGCCATTGTTGGACCTCCTAAGGTCGTGAAAAACAATGTGGCTCGTTCTTGATGTTTTTGCTAGAAATTCTTGTTCAATTTGTCACAATGATCACTATAGTGTTGCAAGAATTTGTTTGATTGCTTGAAAAATGCTTATCATGCTTAATTCGAATTTGTGCTCTATTTTAGTACCACGTACTCTGTTTTTGCGAACATAGTATCATGCGGCTAGGCAAACCTTTAGAAACTATAGAACCTTGATTTATGATGATTCTGCACAATGTAGCATGGCTAGACAACGAGGCTCCGGTTCACGGTCCCGAAACACTAGACGGGAGCATGAGCCTGTTGAGGACGACACTACATCGTCCACTTCGTTTGGTCAGTTCCCAGAGTGGGATGAGCATACCTTGTTCTTTGCCCCTGTCCACCATATTTCTGAGAGGGTGAGACGGGGAACCAAGCCGGGAAGGACGCGACATCACGGCTTTGGCTGCGATGGTATCGGCGATTTGTATAGGATGCATATCGCCAGAGATCCAGAGACGAGACTCCTATGGGAGTCTTGCGGGTTGGTTGCCCTGTTTGAGACCTCCGAGGCTATGGTTGCCTCCAGCGGGGGTCACCACGTAGTACGCGCTCTGGTGGAGTTCTTTTGGGACACCACCAACACATTTCATTTTCCATGGGGTGAGATGATGGTCACTCCTACAGACTTCAGTCTCATCACAGGACTGGATTTCTCTTCTGTGCCGCTGCCATTCGACGGCCGTATCGACGTCTTTTCTCCAGAGGTCGAGGAACTACTGAGGCCGATTGCTGTTCGGGCCCGAGCTGAGGTCGAGACGACTCAGTTAAGTGCTAGAGGGATTCACCGCTCGACGCTGGCAGCGGCTCTTGATGACGATGCGACCACTCGAGAGCAGCGGGTGCGCATCTTTGTGCTGATGTTATTGTCAGGGACATTCTCCCCTGATAGGGGTAGTAGGGCATTGCTTTACTATCTCCCTACTGTTCGCGATCTCCGGCGGATCGGACTTATGACTGGGCCAGCTTGGCCTATACTGACTTCGTTTTCGCACTGAGGGACCCGTGTCGCCACCGGTCTCTTAGGACGAATGTCGCTTTGTCCGCTTTCTGGAAAGTTGTAGAGGTAAACATTATTCCCTATAACATTTAGCCCTATATGTTTAGTTAGCATTTACTCATGCTTTAGCCTTTTGTAGATCTGGTTCTATGAATACTTTCCTTCCATTGCGCCGGCGAGACCATCGCCGAGGGGGTATCCAGTGAGCGCCTCTTGGGGCGGCCACCATGTGGACCTGTCTACTGCACGCGTCCGGAGTCGGATCATCTCGGTGCAATTTTTGGCGCTTATCTTGCTCTTCTGTGATGTTTTATACATGTTCTTATCCGATTGGTATTTTTATAGGGACCTGAGGTAGAATACCGGCCATGGGGTGGTTGGACAGTCCCTAGATTAGCTGCACAGTACTCTGCTGAGCGCCGTCACTTTCTGGGGACCTACGGAGCAGTTGCGTATTTAGGAGAGAGAGAGTTGCTAGACAACACTCTTCCGATGTCTTTGTCGTTCCTGTTCCTCCACCACGCCACATGTTCGACGAGAGAGAGTTGTCGAGCATGGCTGAAGAGCCTGTTTCTCTTTGGCGGTCCCATGTGATCCTTGGGCGGAGTTATGCTGAGGAGCTACTTCCTTTGTTAGCTCCAGCCTCTGTGCCGGCCGAGGATGTGAGGGTAAGATTCTTGGCTTTTTGTTTTTCGCTGAGTAGCCCCAAGTAACACCTTACTGATTTCTTTTCTGTTTTATCAGGATGGTCCTACTGAGTTTGTGCCACCCCGTATGTCCATCCACTACCAGGGGATGTACGGGCCGATCGAGGAGATGATTTCTCCGGCTCCTGAGGGCGAGCGCTTCGTGGAGCGGTCGATTCCTCGTCACCAGACCAGGGTAAGTCTAGTTCTTAATGTAGAATCTTGTATTCAATTATCATGCATTTTTACTGACTTAACTTTCCTTGACAGTTCTCACGCGAGGTGGTTTCGGCTATGGCACGATGCATAGATGCCTTCCGGAGCCAACTCGTCCGGATGAGGAACCCAGCTACCTGTCGTCGAGACGACGCTATCCGAGAGGTAATTTTTCTTTACTTATTGTTTCTACACTATGCTTCAGTTTTCACCTTGTTTCTGATTTATTTCTTTTTGCAGGGTCAACCGATTGCTTCTCACACTCGTACGAGGCCTGAGGGGAGAAGAGAGCCAGCGAGGTCTAGCTCGAGACGTCGTCGCACTTCGTCGGGAGGTAGAGGTGGCCGTTCCGAGGCTGCTCGAGCCGACGTTGCTAAGGGCTCAGGTCTTCTTATGAGGAGGTTCCGGCTGCACCTTTAGGAGAGGCTACCTCGGCTTTCAGAGGTTGTGGGATGTACGAGGTTGGCTCGTCATCGCAGCAGCCTCCGCGGTCTCAGCCTCAGGTTGGCCTTGGCTGGAGCGGTCCTGTTTTGAGTTTCCCTCCTCCTACGGATACTGGGACTGGTGTTGAGGCTGGAGCTGGTGGAGAGGTGACTCCTCGGACGGCGCAGTTTTATGGCATGATGGGCCTACGTCCTCCGGCGCCGTAGTTTATTTCTGTATATGCATTTTATTTTGACTTTTTATAGAACTTTGCCTTTGACTTGTTACTTGGACACTCTGTTCTGTAAATCTATTATTATATATTATTATTATGTTAGTGTATGTTAGTGTGTGCAAATGTGATAACAATTTTGCGCAAAAATTCCGTCATTTTTATTATTGATGGAGGGTATTATCCGACTCTCTCCCCCAAAAGAAAAAAATAAAAAGGAAAAATAAAAATGGAGAGAAAGGCTGATTTTTGAATTTTAATATAAAATCCAAAAAAAGAATAAAAAAAAAAATTAACTAAACATAATTGCTTATATTTAATTAATTAAGAAAAGGATAGAAAGATATTTAGAAGAAATTAAAACAGGGCCATAAAGTCATTAACCGACTCCAATTTAATATCAAAACGCAAACTGAGCACGCGACTGTCCTGCTGACTTGGCGCCAGCTTCGGGTGTGTGACGCCAATTGACTCCAATTTAATATCAAAATGCAAACTGAGCAAGAGTTTCTGTGTGGCGCCAATTTCGGGTGTGTGACGCCAATTGACGCTGACTACGTATTCCAGTGAGGTTGGAATTCCTCGCAATTTGTGCATAAATAGCCCCCTGCTCAGCCGATTATTCACATAATTCCAGCGAAATAATTATTCTTCTCTTTAGAAAAAAATAATAATCATGTCTTTAGCCACTAAAACCTTCACCCAATATTCTCATGAATGGTGTCGATCTCTCAATGCTAGAGAAAGAAAAGAATTGGATTTATTTCACTTGGGGGGAATATATGGCATTAAAGGGGTAGATCTAGACATAGACTTCATACATACCGCTTTAGAATATTGGAACATTGACACACATTGTTTTAGAATAGGGTATGATGAAATTAGCCCTTTGCCAGAGGAATTTGGTGCTATTTTAGGCTTCCCTGCAATAGACCTGGTAGTGATCCCTATAGTAGATGCATATTACTATAAGGATTTTGAGCGCTTCTTTAATTTGAAGGAAAGGGATTTATCAAGGATAGTGAATGGCAACGTGGTGAACTTAAAAGAATTCGCACGCTATTATTTTGATAAACCGCTTTATGAATCTCTTCACATATATAGAAGAAGGGCGTTCTTATTCTGCATGCTTAATCAATATTGTCTTAGTAGTGGTAAAATTAATGAGGGTCGATCAATTATAACCACTGTGCTAGAACAAATTGAATCAGGGAGAAATCCGATGCCTTTAATAGTTGGAGAGACTATGATTAGTCTAGATGAGTTGAAAAGGGACCCAAAAGCACCTCTTCGCGGTTCTCCAATTTTATTACAGGTAGAAAAATAATATTTTTAATTACAGAAATTAAAAAATATATTTTTGTATTGTAATATTAATTTAATTTTTTTTTTCAGATGTGGCTAATGGAAAGGCTAGGATTAATTAGCCCTCCGGACGACATTGAAAGTTATACGCCCACTTGCTTTGTAAGAAGAAAGAAGCGCATCCCTAAAATTGGGCGCCATGGGTGGAA
This sequence comes from Chenopodium quinoa, assembly GCF_001683475.1. NCBI lineage: Eukaryota > Viridiplantae > Streptophyta > Magnoliopsida > Caryophyllales > Amaranthaceae > Chenopodium > Chenopodium quinoa. The sequence goes on from NW_018745324.1 coordinate 1,559,356, forward strand.
GAAAGTCTTTGAATCGCGTGACTTTGCTATCAAGTGGGTCATCCCATGGTGGAAGGATGGTTGGTGTTAACAAGCAACCTTTCTGCCGTCTTCCAAGTTTGTCTCTCATGACATATTATTATCCCTGCAGAGTAAAGAGACAATATGGCTTGCTTCAAAATATTCCTTCCGGGGATCTTCGTCCTCCCTATGAGTATCCCATATCTCAAGAAGTAGATAAATTTGACACGTACTGGAGCGCTAGACCTTTATGGGAAGTGATTACCCAAAAGGTTCCCCCTTCTTTGCCTAATGATGTAAAGAAGTGGTTGCTGAAGAAGTCTTCAATTGATCAGGGTAGAACTGATGTGAAGAATCGTCTAGGTGACAGGGTGACACCGGCCAAGGAACGCTTAGGTGCACGAATTGAGTTAAAGACACCCATAATGCCTAAGAAGAAGAATTCTACTAAAGACAAGGGGAAAAGGAAAGCTACCACTACAAACAAAAAGGTTTGGGTGGAAAAGAAGCATGGGGTGCTAGCGGAAGGGGAAACAATCCATTCCAAGATTGAATGTAGGTCCTCTAAAGGATTCCTACTAGCTAAAGTAATGGATGAAGAGGAAGAGGCAGAAAAGAATTGGAAAAGAGCAAAGAAGGAGAAGAAAGATTAGAACATTGATTAGCTTTCGATTTATTAGATTCTTAGTTTTTATTTAAAGTTAATTTATTTCAGCTTTATTTAAATTCCATTAACAATGCAATTTTATTTTATTAATGAAATTTCAGCTTTCAATTAAATTGTTACTTTAAGTTTGTTTTATTAAAGCAATGAAAAACCGAAAAAATTGATTTTCCAGAAATTCTTCGAGTACGGAAGTTGAAAATTTTCCGAAAAACGCCGAAATTCGCCCAGATTTTATTACTGAATTGGCGCCAATAATTGCGAATTGGCGCCAGATATTGAGGTCTGGCGCCAGGCGCCAATACTGTCGTTTGGCGCTAATGGCCTTTTGCTGGCGCCAGGCTCTGTTCTGCGACGCCAGTTGCTTTTCCAACTTTTGTTGACTTTTTGTTGATTCTGGAATGCGGAGATGTCGAAAAATAAAGTGGCCGCACCCGTAATGGGTTGCCTACGTATCCTTTCCTAAGGAATCAGGCCGAACGTAGCTCTCTTGAGTGTCCTACTCAAGTACTTATGGGTAGTATTTTTTAAGTTGGTCAAGATTGGTCATGTTTGAGAATTCATTGCCATCCATGTCAGTTAATTTTGCTGCACCACCTGACAGGATTGTTTTGATAATGTAGGGGCCAGACCAATTAGGTCTAAACTTTCCCCTTGGATCTAAAACATTTTTCCTTAGTGCCTTTAATACCAAATCTCCTATTTTGATATTTCTTGTCTTGACCTTCTTATTAAAATTTCTAGCCATACGAGTTTGATAACACTGAGTGTGATGTAGAGCTTCTAGTCGTTTTTCGTCGAGTAGGATCAATTCTTCATATCGTGCCCTAGTCCATTCGACTTCATCGAGTTTACTTTCTAGCGCAATACGTAGAGATGGTATTTCTAGTTCGACAGGTTGTACGACATCCATTCCATATACCAAAGAAAATGGTGTATTTCCTGTTGACGTACGGATTGACATACGATAACCCCACAATGCAAAGTGAAGCTTGTCAGGCCAATCCTTGTAATTTTCTGTCATTTTCTCGATGATAGTCTTTAAATTTTTATTAGCTGCCTCGACTGCTCCGTTTGCTTGAGGTATATAAGGGGACGAATGATGATGTTGGATACCATATTTATGTAGAAATTCTTCACATTCGGCTTGAAAGTGAGTTCCATTGTCACTTATCATTTCATGTGGGACTCCATATCGACAAATGATATTTCTCTCGATAAAAAGTGCTACATATTTTGCGGTGAGTTTAGCATATGATTGTGCTTCAACCCACTTCGTAAAGTAATCAATTGCTACTAGAATAAATTCATGGCCTCCTGTCCCTGGAGGAGCGATCTTGCCAATTATGTCAATTCCCCATGTAGAGAATGGACATGGTGATGTGTAGGTGTAGAGCAAAGATGGAGGAACGTGCTGTAAATTGGCATAAATTTGACACTTAGGGCATCTTTTTACATATTGATGGCAATCCCTATTCATGGTAGTCCAATAATACCCTTCTCGCATTATTTTCCGGACAAACATTTTGCCATTTATATGAGTTCCACAGATTCCTTCGTGGACCATTCTCATTATTCTTTGTGCATCCACCTTCCCTACGCATAGGAGAGCTCGACCTTTAGGTACCCTTTTATGTAGCTCGTTGTGTATGAGTACATATTGAGAAGCCAAAAGTCTCAAGGCTCGCTTAACTCTTTTGGCAGCATGAGGAGGGTATTCTCCATTGGTGACATAGTTGAGAATGTCTGTGTACCTTGTTTCTTCTTCTTGTTCTTCATCTTCGTCTTGGACTAAGTTGTCGTCTTCTATAGCCTGTATATATGCTGGTTTGTGCCTTTTTTTCGATAGTTAGAGGCATTTGCTCGATATCCGTGGGAATCCTAACCATTGAGGCTAATCTTGCCAAGGCATCAGCAAATTGATTTTCTTCTCTAGGTAGATATGTGTATTCTACCTTCTCTAACTGATCGGTAAGAGTTTCCAGATAAGTTTGGTAAGGAGCTAGGCTTTCACTCCTTACTTTCCACCTTTTAGATATTTGATTGATGATTAGAGAGGAATCTCCGAATATCCTTAACTTCTTTACTCCCAATGCCAGGGCTGTTTCAAGGCCTACCACGCATGCTTCATATTCAGCAGCATTGTTGGTAACGTCGAAATCAAGCTTTATTGAGATTGGGACGTGTTCTTCTTTAGGTGATACTAATAACACTCCGACACCACATCCCTTTTGGTTTGAGGCTCCGTCAAAATATAAGGTCCAAGTATCATCTTCGGTGACCATCAAATCTTCATCTGGAAATTCACTGTCCTGTATTGGTGTCGAGTCTTCTATTGGAAAGTCTGCCAGAAAGTCTGACACCACAGATCCTTTAATAGATTTTTGTGGCATAAACCGTACATCGAACTGGGCTAAGTTGACTATCCATCTTGAAATACGTCCATTGAGCGTTGATTTCTCGAACAAGTATTTGAGTGGATCCAATCGAGATACCACGAAAACGGTATGCACCAACATGTAATGTCTCAACTTAGTTGTGGCCCACACCAAAGCGAGGCACAATTTCTCGAGTGGTGTATAGCGTGTTTCGTATTCGATCATCTTCTTACTTAAGTAATATATTGCATTCTCTTTGTTTTCTACCTCTTGTGCTAGCATGGCTCCCATTGTCTCTTTGGTAACCGTCAAATATAACCTAAGAGGTATTCCGGGAAGTGCTGGCGCTAATACGGGAGGATTTGCGAGATAGGCTTTGATCCGGTCAAAGGCTTTTTGACACTCGTCATCCCATATTATTGGTACATTCTTCTTGAGCTTTTTGAAGATTGGTTCACATATCGTTGTTAGTTTTGATATGAACCTACTTATGTATTGTAACCGGCCAATGAATCCTCGAATCTGTTTCTCGGTCTTGGGCGGTGGCATTGACATGATTGCTTTAATCTTGGTTGGATCTATCTCTATTCCTCTAGAGCTTATGACGTATCCCAAGAGCTTGCCCGAGGTTACTCCAAAAGCACATTTTGAGGGATTTAACCTCATATTATATTTTCTTAGCCTTTCGAAAATTTTTCTTAAGGCTACTTGATGGCCTGGACGGTCTTTTGACTTCACAATCATGTCGTCTACATATCCCTCGACTTCTTTGTGCATCATGTCATGGAGCAAGGCAGTTGCTGCACGTTGGTAAGTAGCACCTGCGTTTTTCAACCCAAATGGCATTACCATGTAATAGTAAGTGCCCCATGGTGTGATAAAAGTTGTCTTCTCCATGTCTTCTTCCGCCATGAGAATCTGATTGTACCCTGCGTATCCGTCCATGAATGAGAGGAGCGCGTGATTTTCTGTATTGTCTACCAGAATATCGATGAGTGGCAAAGGGAAGTCTTCCTTTGGACTTGCCTTATTTAGATCTCGATAGTCAACACATCCTTACCCTTCCATCTTTCTTTGTAACTGGGACGACGTTAGTGACCCATTCGGGGTATTTGGATACCTTGATGAAACCTGCAGTTATTTGTTTTTGAACTTCTTCTTTTATTTTAAGTGCTATGTCGGGTTTCATTCGACGTAGCTTTTGTTTTACAGGTTTCATTCCTGGAATTAATGGTATAGTGTGTTGAGCTATTTCTCTGTTAATGCCTGGCATATCTTCATATGACCAAGCGAATAAATCGATAAATTCTTTAAGCAAGTTAATTAAATCGGTTCTTTCTTGTTTATTCAATGTTAGTCCGATTTTAACTTCTCTTTTATGAGTTGAATCATTTGAGATGTCAACTGTTTCAGTCTCTTCAATTACTGGTGTTTTCTTTTCAAGTGTTTCCATTGCTTTAATAAATTCTTTATCTTTTTCATCGTTAGCTAAGCAATGTTCGTCATCTTGGGTTAGGGAAGAACACGAGAAGTAAGGAGAATGAGCGATATTATTATACTCTGAGATCATTACATCAAAGAGTGATATGTCCTCAGGGACTGGATCACTAACTATCCTAGGAGAAGAAACATGAAGGGAAGGCGTTATAACTAAAGACTTAGAAGATTCTAAAGGGAAAGACTCTGACTCAGACTCTGACTCTGACCCTGACGATTCTTCAAATATTGGCCCTTGTCCTGTTGTGATTGATATCTTCCTCCCACTTGGAGTAATCACCTTGATAGTCTTGCGCCACCCTTGCAGTAATCCTTCAGCTGGAGTAATTAGCTTCGAGGGATCGAAGTTTTCGCTTTGTAGGACCGTTTGAATGAGTGAGGAGTTGTCTTCCTCATAAGCTGGCTCATTCTTTTCACGCCCAAACAGTAATCCCATGACGTTAAAGTCAAAGCATGGAGGTGTTTTCTCCTTATGGACGGGAATTGGGATTTCATCAGTGAAATAGCAATCCAAGAAAATCTCGAATCCTGGTTGTCGTATGCCATTTACAACAAATGGTTCGGGAAATTCATAGCATGGATAGTCCTCTCCTTCTTTTATAAACTGACCATTAAGCGTAAGAGGGTACTGATCCATCGGAATTGCTTTCTTTTGAATGCGAGCGTCCCTACGTGCTTTCAATTTGTCATGGGCTCGCTTGAGATCTTTCCGAGTCGGTTCGAAACCAATTCCGAAAGTATCTAGTTTAGGGAGGCCAAGTGACTCTATCGATTTTTCTATCCCCTTCTTCTTTCCTAAGGTCATCCAAGGGAAGTGTCCTTGTTTTTTCAGTATAGTGTTGATAATCATGTTGGAATGGGGGTTGTGGCAAAGAGATGTCCTTTCATTCTCTTGGATTAAGGAGACTTCTTCATTAAAGCCCCATAGGTCTTCATCATCTTCGTCGTGCTCCACGTTGAGTATTATCGTAAGCTCTTATTCCTTGTGTGGACGGAATTAAATCCTCATTCTTTATACCGAGCATCCTCGCAGTCCTAAGTGGACAGACGTTAATAACCGATCCATTGTCTACGAGCGTCATGGGAACATTCATTCTTTTGTAGACTACTGTGAGGTTTAACGCTTTGTAGTGCTTGTCACCTTCCGGAGGTAAATCTTTATCAGAGAAAGTGATTAGATTAATTGGACTAGGGAGATCACTCGTGAGGAAGTTAGCTAGTCCCTCAGGAGTGGTGTCAGAATCTATCCCGATTTTATCCAAGGCATTCATCACAGCCAACCTATGTTCCCGAGATGTTGCTAAAAGCTTCCATACATTCATCTCAACTTTTGTCTTCTTGAATTGTTTAACAATTTCATTGTCTTTGATGATAGGTATGGGAACTTGTTGTACTGTAGGCATGGGTTGCGTTGAAACAGGAGGTTGTATTCTCCCGGATCTTGTGAGGACGTCTATTGATGCATCTTCTTCAGCCCAAATGTCGTCTGTGGTGTATGATATGGAAGGTGAAGGTTCTAATATGTCTTTTAGATAGACATCTTCTTCATCATTGTCCCATACTCCATTAACATTTATATCCTCTTCTTGTTGAACTTGGAATAATTCCTTTCTATCAATTATTTTCTGCACAAAATCCTTGAATTTGAAGCAGTTTTCTATGGTGTGTCCTCCTGATTGATGGTATTGACAGTAATATCTATCTGTTAATGATTCAAATGGTCTCGGTTCGAGAGGTTTGACCTTGCCACTCTCGAAGAGCATTTTAAACATTTGTGCATACGGGATCCCAATTGGAGTATAAATTTTATTACTCTTCTTGGGTCTTTCGGTGACTTGTAAGGGAAAGAATTTTGCCTCATAAGTCGTTTTTACTGGTGTGAATTCTTTCTTAGGTTCTTGATCATATTCCTTGTGAAGTTCATTCAGAATTTTGTGAGTTTCATGTAATAGTTGTGATGTCTCCCTCAGATATAGTGTGAGTATTTGTATCTCTACCTCATTTGCTAGTTCTGGAGGTTTATCCTCGACATCGAAAAAGATCTCTTCTTCTTCTTCTTCTTCTTCTTCTTCTTCGGTCACTTTGACAAGCTTAATGAGAGATGAGGGGTCAACTTCGCTTTCTTCATCGGAGATAACCAATGTGTGAGCTAGAGGTGCATTATCAATACTCGGTTTCTTACTGGCAGGAGGCAACGACAGCTTATTACTGTCAATCAGGTCTTGGATAGCTTCCTTAAGTTTCCAACAGCTTTCAGTAGAATGGCCCCTACCTTGATGATACTTGCAATGTGCATTGGGGTTCCAATTAGGCGACCTTTTCTCGACTGGTGGATCTCGGAATGGTCCAATGGGAGTTATAAGACCTTTTGCATTTAGCCGATCAAACGCGGTGTCATAACTCATGCCAATAGGAGTGAAGTTTCTCCTAAACAGTTTCTTTTGTCCTTGGTTGTTCATGGCAAGGACTTCTCCTAAATTAAAGGCGCTAACATTATTTGAGTGGGCGGTTTTGGAAGAAGAAGGATTGTCGTTCTTCTTTCCTTTCCAGCCACTGTTGGAGTTATTGTTGGCAGCTTTAGATTTAGCTAAGTCATCTTCAATATTAATCCCAATATCATAAACAGCCTTAAAGGTATGAAGGTTATTTTGATATTTAAGATGTTTTGAATATTTTTCTTGGAGATTTTTAATGAACAATCTCACGGACTCTTTTTCACTTGGTACCTCAATCATTTTAGCTGAGGTTTCTCTCCATTTGTTAAAGAAAGATGTGAAGCCTTCATTCTCCTTCTGCTTGAGAAATTCAAGTTCTCTATGGTCAGTTTCGACTTGAACGTTGCACTTGTACCTATCAACGAAAGCGTTTGCTATGGATTCCCTGGTAGAGGTCTTTTCTTTTTCAAGAGAAAAGAACCATTGTTGGCAAACGGTCTCGAGAGATAGCGAGAACAGAGAAGGGAAAATTTTCTTATCAATACCCTTGATACTCATTATTGTTTCAAATGCCCTTAGATGGAAGTAGGGGTTGTAGATTGCCCTAAACTTTGGGATGTCGTTGGCACTGAACTTCTGCGGAAGAAGATCCTTATCCATCGAGACCCCTTGGGATGTGAGTTCTTGAAACTTGTAGTCACTGGACAACTTGCTTAGGCTTTCTCGCATGAGGTCCATTTGTTGTTGCTTCGCGGGATCCTCGATCTTAAGTGCGAGAAGCTTTAGTGTCTCAGTTACAGTAGCCAATTGGTTTTTGAGATCGTTAACTTCTTCTTGAGTTGCCATTATAACTCTTGATTTCCTCTTGCGAGCTATAGGTTTGTCAAAAAGTTGGACTTGTACGAAGAGGTTATCTTTGATTAATCGTCCTTCCTTTCTTGACCACGCGCTGTAGATTAAGCCAGTTTGCATTTTAATTACTTGACTCGAATCAGTTTGACTTTATGGCTTTTGTTTTAAAAAAGAAAAAGTATGCATATTTTTAGGGAGCAATAATGTACATGTGTTTAGGGAACTTAAGTACTATTTATTGGAGGATTAATATCCGACTTACCCCCCTAAAAAAAATGACGAAAAAAATAACGCGCGCACACAAGACTCCCTTAATCATGGTCAAGACATGTGTAATGGTGTGTGTATTGAGTGTAAGTGACATGCTTGGACTCTTGTGTAAGACCATGGGACTTAGTGCCTAAACTCGAATATTGATTCAATTAAGCAGAATTAACCGAATTAAACAGGAAACTGAATAATTAGACATTAGGTGATGACTCGACAAATAATCCAAACTGTCGGCCAAGCGACAGGACTAGCGTCACAATATGGTGGTTGGCGCCAGAATTTTTAGTAAATGTCTGGCGCTACACACCATACAGTGGCGCTACAACCCAGATTTTGGCACCAACATTGGAGCCTTGGTCCGGGACTGTTTTAGATATTATTAGTCAACTTGGGTATGCCTAAAGTCGTACTAGGTCAATTCCGATTAAAAGAAGAAAAATTTTATTGACTCGAAATAATTAATTAATTAATTAGGCAAAGTTCTTTAAGTCATTAATTATAATCTCAACACAAATCAACAAACGGTTAGGAGGAGCATAGAATATATATGCGCAACAAATAATGCACAATTAGTCAAGTAGGCACAATATGATGCAATGAGTTAGCAACCTAACCATGGTGCTAGTTCTCTAAAGTTCGGGATATGGTTTAGTCAAATAGGGTCCATGGTTAATTGTTCAGATGCACCGCGTAGAAGCCTAACCGTGAAGGGTTAACGCGTGTGGATAGAACACCGCAAGTTTTTTTTAGAAAAAACTCACTTCCATGGTTTGGTGAATTCAACATCTCAGATGTACCCTTTGTTGCCAGGAGCATTCAATCGGGTAGATAGAGCATGATTCCCAGAGGGTTATGTCCATATGTAGAACACATATGGGTTTCAGAAAAATGAGAAAAAATTCAATCAGGAAGTAGGATCGAGCAAACAATACGAAAAACCGGTCGAAATTAGAACACATATTTCTGGCTCAGTATTGGGGGAAATTGGCGCCAGCAAACAGAGACTGGCGCCAACTTTTAACTGTAGCGCCTGGCGCCAATACTGGCGTCTGGCACTACGGCTAAAAGTTTGGCGCCAAGCTCTGGCCCCTGACGCTACTTCCTACATGCCTCAGCAGCTTTCCGTGCTCAATAAAATCAACCAGTTTCGCGCGGTGTTATTTCAGTCCTAGTTGTGAAAGACATTTCTCAAATTTCCTACGTGTAAAATCCTATGTTTTTGACTCATTACGGATGGTCTTTCCAATGAGAACCTTTTTATGCATATGACAATAATGTTAATCAAAATTACGCACATGAAATACTTAGAACTTTTCGAGTCTCATCCACTCATTCTAAATCATTGCCGAAACAAATTCAGGAATTAAAATAGAAATCCTCCCCAGTGGAGTCGCCAAAAACTGTGGGGAATATTTTCAAGCCTTTAAAATCCCACTAGCTTGAACCCCACTGTGATCATACACTAAAGTACGGTGGCGTCCAAAAGGGAAGAAGATAGAGCAAAAGAGTCGCCAACAAGTTTTTAAGGAACTTGTAAACCATCACGAGGTGAAGGTTACACCCCTTAACGATCCAAGAGATCGTCAACTCCATAAGGTCATGAACCAAATAAGGGTTCGGGGATGAAGGTACAAATCCAACCTAAAAGAGATTGAACCTGCCCTAATAATAGGCCTCTACTTTATTCTGCTCGTATTCATGTGCGCTTTCTGACTAACATACAATCAATTGGAATAACCCTAAACCTGTTTAATCTATGTTGGTTGGATTAATGCACATACAAATCTATTATTGGCGATCACTTGAAATATAATCACAATTAACCTAACAAGATTATTAACTATCTTATTAAGCGTGATTGCAAATACCAATTCCCTTTAACCTGCAATAAAAGGTGATCAAGCAATAACAATATATAATAATATGAATATCAAGCAACATAATAAATAATCATCATCAATCATAATCATAAATGTTAGAAAGAACATAGGAAGCATCATATTCTTAATCATGCTTAATATTAAAAACACCCTATACATGATACTAGGAATATCATAATAATAATATAAACATGATGTCTACATCATAAAATCAATTAATCAATAAAGTACTTACTTGGATGCCTCGTACCTCTTTCTAATTACAAAATACACACGTTAGTAACTTTAAGAAAAATAATAAACAAAGCAATTAAATTAAATAATAGAGATTTGGGACCAAACCCTCAGAAATTAAAACCTTTCACGTCTAGGGCGAAGGCAACTTCGAATATGGCTAGGTGTATTAAGATCTTGTGAATGCGGAATTTTGTATTAAACAAGCAAAGTATTAGAAAAGAAAGAATGAATGAATGATGATGAAAGTTGAAGAAAAGAGATGAGTGAAAAGGATTATTTGACTGTAGATGAATGCTAATTGGTGAATGATGAAGATAGTTGATGAAGACTTAAGAATAAAGAGAATTGGTGAATGATAGATGTAGATCCGTCCTCTCAAAACGGAGTTTATTAATACGATATTTATAGAGAAAATCAGCCAAAAAAGATAATTTATCAAAACAGAGTCTGAAGATCGCAAAAACAACTTGGCGCCAGCTCTGGCTCATTGGCGCCAGGACCAGTGGCTAGCGCTAGGCGCCAATGGCTGGCGTCTGGCGCCAATCTTGGTTCCAGGCGCCAAGGCCTGGGGTTGGACGCCAAACCGGCTTTTAACACGTTTTCGAAAATCTGATAATTTTACCGTACTGGAAGATAAAATAATATAATTTCTGTCAAAAATGCTATTTGATCTAATAAAAACTCTAAAGAATCCTAATTGAATTAAGAATGATAAGACCTTCTAGAATGTTCTAGAAGACCAAAACCATTCCTAATTACATTAGGAATGATAAATCATATTAGGCCCTCCCCTAGATCATTGGGCCGTACTTAAAACTCAAACCGGGCCCAATTTAGTAAATTGGCCATAAATTCCTCAATATTCATCGGAATTGGGCTTATAATATATCGTTGGAAAGTTCTTTGAAAGCCCCATCCAACTACACCACTATTGGACCCATATCATGGACCAACCAAACTGGATTGGCTGTTTTCCTAAAAAAAAGTTTTCAAAAACAGAGAGAAGAGAAAAGAAAAGAAATAAAACTTTCCGCAACACTAGACCTTTCCACACTTTCGTTTCATTCGATTATGATTCGACGTGAAAGGTACTCATCAGTGGGTTTGGTTTTGGGGAGACACAAATGGGTGTCTACACTTATCAAACTCCCCCAAGCAAAACTTTTGCTCGTCCTCGAGCAAATTAACATGAAACACGAGAGAAGGAGAGTGATTTATTCAAGAAAATCTAAGACACTAAAGGAGACAAGAATGTACACTAAGTCACTTTCATAGGAATCACGGTCAATTTTAGCAACTAAAGACAAGCCCTTTAAACCCCTAGATCGCCCTAGAGGACGAGTGTGCTCTCGTGTGGGTGTTCTAAGTGTTTAACCCACAATTCTAAACAAAAACCAAGGCAAGGCAATAAAAAGAAAAGAAAAAGAAACATAAAAAGAGAAAGAAAACACAAAGTTCATACTTGGACGAGAGATAGGAGCAAGCACCAATGAATGCAAACCTTTCTAAATAGACAAATGTATGCACTTTCCAAGATGTCAATGGTTGATTGAAACATAATATATGCTAAGCATAGAGAACTAATGGGGACACAATCCACCCTAGCCCCAACCAATCGGGTCGCGTTCTCTCCACTAGCTTTAAATCAACCCTTAAGCTAGCTTCTCATGATTCCACGAAGGAACCGGAAAATAATAAAGAAATGAAAAACTTTGAGAAATGTTTAGGGTAATTTTACCCCGCCACATGGTCCACTTAGAGGATGACACGTGTCAGCCTCAGGATGGCCCAAAGTGGACCAATCCTTGCGTAGACACGTGTCACTCCAGAAATAAAAGAAAAATGGCGGCCTTCAGGCCCAAATCCCGAGGACGCCGCAAAACGGCGCAGCCCACCAATGATTAGTGTTCGGTAACCTAATTAGGCGCACAATTTCCAAAGACCCTATAAATAGGGAGATGTCCCTCATTTTGAGGACACGTTTTGGATCATTTATTACACATTTTACTCTTTGATAGAGACATCCTGAGCTTGGAACCCGAGCAGATCCCTACCTAAATTTCCGCACCTTTTTTTCCTCCCTTCAAGCTTCTAACTTGTGCGTCGGAGGCGGAGCACCACCCAACCGGTGTCTCCGTTTGTTTTGCAGGTACAGCTCATCCCGAATCAGTCTTCGTGTCGTAACTCTCCCGAGGGACAAAAACACCCAAAACATTTGGCGCCGTTTGTGGGGAGAGTACCTCGAAGATGGTTCAAGAGTCTGTACCACCCTCTAACCGTCTAGGCGATGACCCAGAAGTTTTTACAGACCAGGAGGATGAAGACCCTCAGGTCGAAGCCTTTACAGCCGAAGACGGCTCTCTCAGAACTAAACGCATCCGGCCAAGAGACACTCTGGAGCGGGGTGCCTCCCAGGCGGGTCCGAGCAGACCCATTGGGTAGCCGGAAGGGGAAACCCAAACGACAGCTGGATCAGCCCTTGTCACCCGAGACGAACTCATGAGATTCGTGACAAGTTTCAAGGGTGAAATTAAAGAGCTGATCACCAAAAGTCGGGCTGGCCCAAGTAAAGGTCAGTCGGCGAAGAAGACTCCTCCAGAGAAGGGGAAGCCAGTCAGAAACCGGCAGCCCACTCCACATCCAAAGGAGAAGGCAGCCGGGACCATTGATTGGTAAAAAATTCTCCTTCCTGGGAGGAACACCAATAACACTCGCCGGACCCAGCAGCCGGTGAGAAGTAAAAAATCAACGCTTGATGCCCGGGAAATCATAAACCGGAGGAGAAGCCAATCGCTGTCTGAGTCGGCTTCCACGTCAAACTTTCCAGCAGCTTCAACAACATTTCTGCAGGGAGTGCACCCTCCTTGCATGAGAGCCAGACAGGCGGTAATACCGTCTACTCTGGCCCTCACATGATTGGAGTTGTACCGTATGTGCCCACTCAGGCTTACGGACAGTATCCCCCTTATTTCATGCAGCCGGCCTTCTTTGGAGGTCAGGCGGCATACCCAAATGTCCAGCCATTGGACTGGCAGCTCCGTCTGCTGCGCCTAGGTGAACAACCTTCTGCGTTCACCCGGGAGATAACCGAGGCAGCCCAGCCGGCCAAGGTTAAGAATGTGTTGGTTGGTACCTACGATGGTACCACCAACCCGAAAGACCACCTTATGGCTTACACCAACCTCATGTATCTGCAGGGGTTGGATGATGCCACTTTGTGTCGGTGCTTCCCGGCTACATTAATGGGCATTGCCCAATAATGGTTTGGCAATTTGCCGGCCGGGTCCATCGATAGCTTCAGGAAGCTCGCCTTCCTGTTTGCTTCTAACTTCTCAATGAACATCCCTGCTAAGAAAACAAGCCTTGATTTGAGCACTGTTAAGCAGGGAGAGAGAGAAGGGCTACGCTCATATGTCAGCCGGTTCAACCTGATCAGAATTCAGATTCAGGGGCTGTCTGATGAGGTAGCTTTCACAGACTTTTTCAAAGGTCTGAGAGACGGGTCGACCTTTAAGTTCGACCTAGTCAGAAAAGGGGCTTTCACCCTGTAGGCGGCCCTAAGGGAGGCGGAAAGCTACATTCAAGCTACCGACCTCTGCTCGCTTGGTAGCCAGTCGGACTCCAAGAAGTCCGACAAATAGAAAGACAGTCGGTCAGCTCAGCCGGCCAAAAAACAAAAAAGAGAGCAAGAAAAGAAAAGAAGTATGGGCGGTTACTGACTCTGACCAGCCGTCCCAGAAGAAAAAGAAAGAATTTAAACCGTACGTCCCCAAGTACGAGTTTAATAAAGACTGCAACTCCATCCTCATGGAGGTAAAGGACCGGATGTCCATTGAGAAGCCGAATCCTATGAAGAGTTCTGTCCAGACACGGAACAAGAATAAATTCTGTCAGTTCCATGAGGAGGTCGGCCATGACACCAACGACTACTTCAGTCTTCAGCGTGCGTTAGACCGTCTGGCTGACAAAGGGTTGTTGAAGTCCTACATTTCTAAGTCCCCAGCCGGGGCGAAAAAGAAAAACAAGGGTCATTCCTCCAAGACTACCCCCCAGCCTGCTAGTAGTTCGGATACCGACAAGGAGCCGATCTACTATAGCAGGCGGGTTCTCATGTGGTGGCCCTACCATCTGGGGTACCAAGAGCCATTTTCGAAAGATGGAAAAATATGATGATGAGCAGGCGTCTGCCAGCTCTTCCTTTTCAGACGTCTTGATCACTGAGAAGGATAGGGGCAGCGTCCGCCGCCCTCATGATGACCCAGTGGTCATTGAATGTAAGGTTGCCAACCAGCTGGTTGGACGGATCCTTATAGACACCGGCAGCTCATCAGACATCATCAGCCTCCGGTGCCTGCAAAAGCTGAAATACAATGTCAGCAGCATGCATCCGGTCACCCACCCCTTGGTTGGTTTTGGGGGTGGGATGATCTACCCAGCCGGAAGGATTGACTTACCCATCCGGCTGGGAGAGAAGGGCCAAGGACGACATATTGTCGTCAGATTCTTGGTCGTTGAGGAGTTGACCGCCTACAACATTATCCTTGGCCGGCCGACCCTCAATGTAGCCAAGGCAGTAATCATCTCATATCTCATGCTCATCAAGTATGAGAGGGATGACGACACTGTGGATTCCCTGAATGGGGATCAGAAGACGGCCCGAGAGTGTTATCTCTCAGCCGTCCGAGATACCGTGGCCCCAGGCGGTCAGGAACCCATAGACCTTGACAATGTCAAGGATTCCGACCCAGCTCCTGCCCCACCAGCAGCCGGAAAGAAAAGAAAGGCACCTCTGCTTGTGGAGGTGAAGAAAGAGAAAAAATAGCAATCACTGGCCGGTGAACGGTCAGATGAGTTCCGTCCCTAATCGGCTGGCGAAAGCATTGATCTCGTTCTGGATGACAGCCGTCCAGAACGTACTGTTAAGGTTGGGATGGTTGCTCATGCTACCTTGGGTGCAGGCTTGCACCTTCTGCTGAAGGAATTCAAAGACATTTTTGCCTTTGAAGTGGAAGAGATGCCAGGCGTCAGCTCGGATCTCGCTGTCCACAAACTCGCCGTGGATCCTAAAAAGAAGCCCATCCGGCAGAAGAAAAGAAACCATGGCGAGGAAATAAGTCAGGCGGCAGCTGCCGAAGTCAAAAAGCTGCTAGACACCAAGTTCATTTGGCCTTGTAATTTCCTTAACTGGGTGGCCAATGTGGTCCTTGTTAAGAAACCGAATGGGACCTAGCGCATGTGTGTTGATTACACAGATCTCAACAAGGCGTGTCCAAAGGATAGTTACCCGCTTCCAAAGATTGACAGTCTGGTCGACTCTACAGCCGGTCACGCCTTGATGAGTTTTATGGATGCCTACTCCAGCTTCCATCAGATACTCCTGTAGAAGAAAGATCAAGAGAAGACGGCCTTCGTCACTGATCAGGGGTTATTCTGTTATACCGTGATGCCGTTTGGCTTGAAAAATGCGCCTGCCACTTTCCAACGGATGATTAATACGGTCTTCATTAATCAGATTGGGAGGAATGTGGAGGCGTACATTGATGACATGATAGTCAAATCCAAGCTACAGACGGATCACCTTGCTGATCTCCGAGAAACATTCACCACCCTCAGGCGGCATAGGGTTATGTTAAATCCTAAGAAATGCGTCTTTGGTGTTGAGTCTGGGAAGTTTCTCGGATTCCTGATTGATCAAAGGGGGATAGAGGCTAACCCTGAAAAGATAGAGGCGGTGATAGACATGAAGTCACCCCGTTCTGTCAAGGAAGTGCAGAGACTCACCGGCTGTTTGCCCGCCCTGAGGAGGTTCCTCAGCCGGTCAGGCGACAAGTGCCTCTACTTCTTCCAAGCAATCAGGAAGAAGACCAGATTTAAATGGGGGGATGATGCTGAGACGGCATTCCAGAGGTTGAAAGAGCACTTACATTCTCTACCTAGGTTGTTTAGTCCTTTACCTAGGGAGACGTTGTACATGTACTTAGCCGTCTCAGATCATGCTCTCAGTGCCGTTCTCCTTGCTGAGCGAGACGGCATGCAGCTCCCGGCTTACTTCATTAGCCATGTTCTTAAAAATGCTGAACTCCGGTACCCCATGGTTGAAAAATTTGGCCTTGCTTTGTATATGGCTTTCAAAAAACTGAAGCCTTACTTTTTGGCACATCCGGTGGTGATTTACACCGACCAGCCACTCAAGCGGCCAATGTCTACCTTGGACTCATCCGGGAGAATGTTGAAATGGGCTATTGAAATGCAAAGTCTTGAAATCACTTACGAACCAAGAAAGGCAGTGAAAGGTCAGGCGTTTGCCGACTTCATTGTTGAAATGACCCGTCCGGTGGCTCCGGATAATCTTGATCAGGTTTGGAAAGTGTATGTAGACGGGAGCTCTACTAAGAACGGCTGTGGTGCAGGCGTAATTTATGAGTCTCCTGAAGGGGACAGATTTGAGTACGCACTACGCTTCAAGTTTCAGGCCTCTAACAATGAGGCGGAATATGAAGCCCTGCTAGTCGGCATTCGCATGTGTAAGGCGGCAGGGGCCATGAAAATTGACGCCTACTCTGATTCTCAATTGGTCGTTAGCCAGTATCAGGGAAGTTACGAGGCTACTCATCCAGCTATGATTAAATATCTTCAGGCAGTCAAAGAAGAGACCAAGGCACTTGAGGAATTCCGTCTAAGTCAAGTGCCTAGGTAAAAAAACAACCAGGCGGATGCATTGTCAAAACTGGCGTCTTCCGCCTGCCATGATACGCCTCGGTCTGTCTTTTGGGAAGTTCTTGAAAAGAGAAGCATCTATGAAGATCCCATTGGAATTCTGGACCGAAGGTCTACCTGGATGGATGGCATCCAGGCCTATCTCTCAAACGGTACACTCCCTGATTCGCCACAGGAAGCAGCCGTCCTGAGGAAGCGAGCTGCAAGCTTCGTGTTGAAAAATGGAGAACTCTTCAAGGCGGGGTTTCTTAAGCCCCTGTTGAAGTGTGTCACCCCTGAAAAGGGGAAGGAAGTTCTCGAAGACTTGCACTCGGGATTCTGCGCCTCCCACATAGGCGGCAGGTCCCTTGCCGTCAGAGCCAGACGACATTACTTTTGGCCTACTCTTGAGGCAGACGCCAAGGAGTTGGTAAATAAATGTGACAAGTGCCAAAAGTTTGGCAAACTAATTCACCGTCCGGCTACTGATCTGACGGCCATCCACAACCCAATCCCGTTTGCAAAATGGGGCATGGACATTCTAGGTCCTTACACGCCTGCTCCAGGCGGAAAGCGTTACATCTTGGTGGCTGTGGATTATTTCACCAAGTGGGTGGAGGCTGAGGCGGTTAAAAACATCAAGACCTTAGACGTAATTTCCTTCATTTGGAAGAACATTATCACCCGGTATGGGGTACCTATGTCTATGGTGTTTGATAATGGTCCTCAGTTTGAGACGCCTCAGCTAAAAACTTGGTTGGGAGATCAGGGGATCTCAAGCTATTTCGCATCTGTTGGCCGGCCCCAAGCAAACGGCCAAGTTGAAGCCTTCAACAAACTCATCTCAGACGGCATTAAAAAGAAAATACAAAGAAGCCGGTGGCTTATGGGCAGAAGAATTAATCCATGTCCTATGGGCCATCCGGACAACGGCGAAAGGGGTAACCGGTGAAACCCCGTTTCTCATGGTTTACGGTGCTGAAGCCGTCTTGCCCATCGAGCATTACGAGCAGACTCTAAGAGTCATGCTATATGATGAAGAGGCAAACTGGGAAGCAATGCGCCTGGCATTGGATTCACACCCAGAACGCAGGGGGAACGCCGCCTTGCGTCATGAGATTTACCGTCTGAGAATGACTAGAGCCTATAACAAAAAGGTACACAAGCGTCCTTTGAAAGTTGACGACTTAGTGTTACGGAAAATGGAGGCAACCGGTAGGGCCAATGAGCTGGGAAAGCTAACCCCAAATTGGGAAGGCCCCTACCGGATCTATGAAGAAGTAAGGGACGGCATCTACCGCCTGGAAACTCCAGAAGGCAGGCGCCTGCCTAGAACTTGGAATGTAGACAATCTAAAAAAGTACTACTTCTGAGAATGTAAACTTTTTGTAAACAGTGAGTCAATTAATGAAGATTCAGACTTTGTTTGCAAAATTATCGTTTGATTATCCATCCGGGTAATATCCAAGCGGATTCCCCATTTACCTAACTAAGTTCGATACTTAGCGAAGGTTACATTTGTTTATCCGCCTGGGTAATACTCGGATCTCTTGTTTATTTAAGTTTGATACTTTGTTTATTCAACTGCTTGACTATCCGCCTGGGTAATACTCAGACGGATTCTCCATTTATCTAACTAAGTTTGATACTTAGTATGATCAAACATTTAGTGTAAATTCAATATTTGCCTGTCCGTCTGGGTAATACCCAGACAGACTCGTTTGCTTAAAAAACTAAGTTCGATACTTAGTGTAAATTCAATACTGACTAGAAACTAAGCACAAAAACGTTTAGTGGCTACGCAACCGGTCTCGAACAAGACCAGAGGATAAAATGGCCGGATGGTTGCTCATTTTATAAAATCGCCTGTCCCAACATGGACAAAGGCGTCCGGCGACACCCCTCCGAGTGCAATCGTCGCAAAGAACAGACTATTTGTCGGTTCTACGTATCCATGCAGACGACAAAAATTGAACGACCAAATTGGTCAACTCATAGCCGTCTGACCAAAATAACCTATGAAGAACGAATAAGTTCCCAGATACCGGATGCCCATAGGCATCAGTCGGTCGCGGGCTGAAGTTCTCACATGTTATTTATTCCAAAAATTGCACCTCACTCCAATTGGGGCAAAAGAGATCAATGGCTATGAAATCTCTACCAAGACGGACATACGCCGTCTGTGTAGTGACCGAAACGCCTGTTGGTGTACGGATGTGCACTTGGTTTGGGGCAATTACTACTGTGATTGATTGACTTACAAACATATCATGCTCTTTGCAGCATCAGACGTTTTCAAGTCAATCAACCAACTCCACTTGAAACCAATCACACAGCCGTCCAGGGGCAAGGACAACCATGCTATAGACTAGTTAGGCAAGAAATCGCCGCATGCTTTTGATAAGTTAGGCAAAAAATGAAAAATTAAAATTTGCACAAAATAAAAATTCAAATGTAAAATGATCAAAACCGACTCAGTCGGTGCATTTCATAAAAAGTCCATCCAACCAAACGGTTAATGGATCAAATGTTAACCGGACCCAGTCCGGGAGAAAGAAATTGTTAATTAACCCGGCTCCACAGCCGGTAAATACACAGATACTCGGCACGCAGGCCGGAAAAAGCAAGTTTTGGCATACAGCCGCTGAATAAAAAGAAAATTAAAAAAGCAAAGATTGGCATACTGCCGCTGAGAGGTCACTTCTGGTCTGCAGACGGAGCCTCCTGATCCTCCCCCTCCTCCTCACCATCTGAGGGTATCTCCTGTGCTTCACCAGGACCAGGAAGATCAGGCACAGACGACTTATTGTTGGAGTTGACCCAGGCTTCGAAAGAGGCAGGCTCTGGCTCGCCTTGTTCTCTCAAGTACACCACGTACTCGGCATAGCTGTGCGCCAGTGCCCAGATGCTATAATCCGCGTCTGGGTACAAGGCAGCCCATGCAATCTTCATACGGGTGTCATTGTCAGCGTCACTCTCAGCAACAAGGCGGTTTTGCTCCACCTCCAGGGTTGCTGCAAAGTTCTTCTGAGCCTGAGCAGCCTCCTTCTCCAGCTTTTGAACCTTGGCCTTCAGTTTGGTGTTCTCTTCGGAAACACCTTTAAGTGTGCCAAGGTCCGTCTGGGCCTTCTTGAGCGCCTCCACAGCCTTCTTGGCGCTCTCATCCGCCTTCTTCTGGGCCTCCTCCGCCGCCTTCTTAGCCGTCTCAGCATCCGACGCCTGCTGTTTGGCCGTCTCCAGATCCGCCTCCAGCTGCTGGATTCTAGACACATGTGTCATAATTATTGCTTTATTTTCAAGTTCATTTACGATAGTCGAGTGTAAAGCAATATTATCAGCGTCTATGGCGGACTTCTTGGCCCTTTTTACCTCTTCCCGTTTGCGGGAATAAGGGCATTTGAGCCCGTCCACCCGCAGCATGGCCTGCAAACAGTCAGGCGGCATAAGTATGGCAGGCAGGATAAGACACTTGGAAAAAATAACATTGAATTGACAAGTTTCTTACCTCATCCAGAAGGGATAGAATGCGTTCAAGATTGGACGGCATGCTTCTGGACGTCTGGCCAGCGGGGAGATTGATCTGCACCACAATCAATACGTGATGAGTGCAAAACTAAGGCAGCACCTATTTGTTGCCGACCGTCTGAGGATGACGTCTGTTGGGAGTGGTATTTCACCCGTAAAGGCCACCCCAGCTCAAGCGGGGATTCAAAAGGGTTCTTACCTTCAGAGCCGGCCAAGCGGGAACCGCTTACAAGCGTGGTGAACCCCGCAGCTGTTGATAAAGGGTTGACAAGATCAAGGCACACGCTGCCGCCTACCATCTCGAGTTGCCCTGATATCCGCATCGTCTTAGCCCCACCTGAGGCGCCAAGAGTTGATGCAGAGGTGGATTTTTTGATTTTGTTGAGAACGACAGGGTTCTCCTCCCTAGCCCGTTTGAGTTGCTTCTCAAACAACTTTCCAACTTCTCCTCCCTGAAAAAATAACCAAAGTTAAGGTTAGCACCCGGGAAACTGATTTTAAAGGATCAATGTATGAAAGGGTCAGGCGTTTGTTACCTTGGCCTTGAGCTCAGCCGTAGCTTTCTCCGCAAGATCTTTGCGGATGGTTGCAGAAGACCGTTTAGGAGTTTTCTCTGACTGTAGAATTTTTAGAGCTTCTTCTGTAAAAAGAAAGAAATTGGTCAATATCATAAATATATTTCGATAGAAAAATACTACAAACGGTATAAACTCAAGCGCATACGTTTTGTAAACATGTGCCCTAGCCCGCAGGCGGCTAGAAAACACTCATCCCTGAACCAGGGGCTCTTGGGGATCCAATTTTTGGGGACTTTTATTGTTTCCCCGGTTGACAGAGTTGCGTCTGTGAGGCCGAAAAAGTCTGCCTCAATTATTTTGTCAAAATCTTCCTTTGGGATCCGGGGAAGAGCGCACTTCCTACCCAACAAGTCGGGTTTCTTATTGTACAGACGGAATTCATAATTTTCCCATCTGGTTGGGGCTGACATCAGGTAGAACCTGTGCTTCCAGCCATCGAACATTGAGACCTTGTCCAAGGTCATCATATATTGCGGCTGTGTGGTTAGAGTGTACCACGCCCTCCAGCCGCTTGGGCTTCTGCTAAGGTAGTGCATGCTTGCAAAAGCCTCCCAGCCGGGGTTAAGCCCCTGGAACTCGCAGGCGGCAACATACCCCAGAATGTTGGTCCAGGAGTTGGGGGTAATTTGCCAGACCCCAAGGCCGTAGCCTCTTAAAATTGCCTTCTCCGCCTGGTGAAGGGGGAAGCGGAGGCCAGCTTTGAACGCCGCCTCATAACAGCCAAAATAGCTGTTGGCGTTTTGTTCATTGTCCTCCCAGGCGATGGTGCCATTCTCTGGCGGCACCCGGATCCTATACCCGTCTCCTAGCGGGTGCATTTTCGTAAAGTTCTTCCAGTTTTCTTCCATTTGGATCCGGTCCTTGGAAGAGACGTGGATGCTGAAGGGATCATCCTTTTCGCTCCACTTTTTCCTTTCTTCCTCCTCGCTATCAGGAAGCGGGGGTAAGTCATCACTGCTTTCAGAGGTAGAGGCGGAGCTGTCGCTCTCCGTCTCCTCCTCGTTTTGACCCAAGGGGGCAGAGACGGCCTCGTCGCCGCCTTGGTCACACTCTTCCAAGAAAGAGTTAGTAGGGGTTGAAGGGGCGCGCGGAGGGGATCTCTCCAGAGCCGTCTGGTCTCTCTAACCAGACGTTTCTCCCTCAGGCGTTTGGCCACCTAAGCCTTCGCTTTTGTAATTTGGATCCGTCGCCGTCTGCATTGTCCGAGCCATGGTGTCCTGCACAGACACATAACTGGTCGGAATTTAAGGCAAAGGGTGGTCCCAACACCCCGAGATGGCACTCCCAGTCATAGACTCAGCCGACCCTGGTGACCGGCTGGACTCTAACCTAGGCTGTGCCGTGTGTGTTGATGATGCATCTATTTATTGCAAGAAATATGTACAAGCGGTGAAAAAAGAAAAGAGCTGAGAGAGACAGAGACGGTACCTTTGGATTTAATATCTGAAGGAAGGCTGGTCCGGCTAGGTCGTCGAAGAACAAACTTTCTTACTCGCGTCTGACTCAAACGGATGACTTCTTCTCTCTCAAAGTTTTTCTCTCTAGGAAATTTTTGTAAATGTACAAAATTATGAGGGTAAAATGGCTATATATAGAGGGTAAATTTGGGGGCATTTCTGTAATTTACTCGGAAGGTGAACGGTTACTCTTAAATGGTAAAATTACCGCCAACCGGAGCGTGACATGTGTCATAGCGCCACGTGGCGTGCCACGTCACATCTGTGAGGGGCAAATGTTTAGGGTAATTTTACCCCGCCACGTGGTCCAATTAGAGGATGACACGTGTCAGCCTCAGGATAGCCCAAAGTGGACCAATCCTTGCACAGACACGTGTCACTCTAGAAATAAAGGAAAAATGGCGGCCTTCAGGCCCAAATACCGAGGACGCCGTAAAACGGCGCAGCCCACCAATGATTAGGGTTCCGTAACCTAATCAGGGGCACAATTTCTAAAGACCCTATAAATAGGGAGATGTCCCTCATTTTGAGGACACGTTTTGGATCATTTATTACACATTTTACTCTTTGATAGAGACATCCTGAGCTTGGAACCCGAGCAGATCCCTACCTAAATTTCCGTACCTTTTTTCCTCCCTTCAAGCTTCTAACTTGTGCGTCGGAGGCGGAGCACCACCCAACCAATGTCTCCGTTTGTTTTGCATATACAGCTCATCCCGGATCAGTCTTCGTGTCGTAACTCTCCCGAAGGACAAAAACACCCAAAACAAGAAGGTAATCCCGACATCTCAACTATGCATACTCTCTCCATAGGTTTGAATTCTATCTCCCTCCACCATTTTTTGACCCAACCCCACTAAAGTCTAAGGGTCTTTTATTGGGTTGTAACGTAAGGCTAAGGGTTAAGGCGGGGTAAAAATTTGAAAATTTTGGTGATATTTCCTAAGTGAAGCAAAAGAGTGGCCTACTCTCAAAAACAAACTCAAGAAGTCACAAAATATCAAACAAAAATACCAATAATGCCATCTCCTCCAAGCTTATTCAACACTAACACAATATATACCAAAAACGAAGTAACGCTCCCCCCCAAGCTTGAACGAAGCATTGTCTTCAATGCTTTAATTATGGAAGAAAATGAAACCAAACTAAAATATTTTTGTGTGTTTTTCTTTCTTTTTCAATTTATTTATTTATTTATATATTTTTTTATAGCTCTTATTTGATGTCCTTGCCTTTTTTTACTATGGACGACTTTTTCTTGAAACTTCCTTGATTTTCTTGAATTGCATCTTTCTTCTCAAACTTTTTTGCATATTCTTTTCAAGCTCAACTTTCAAGATCTTACTTAAACCAATTCACAAAGTTTTCTTGCTCATGATCAACACTCTCAAAACTCAAACCTCACATGCCAATGCTTCACTAACTAAAAGGGTTGGTAAACATAGGCCATTGGGTTTGTAATGTGGTTAAGACAAGAAAGGGAAAATTAGGCTCAAATTGGTTAGAAAGTAGGTTAATGCAAAATAGAAAATCAAATTTGTAACAAAATAAAAAGAAGGTAAAGAAAAATGAGAAAAGGTGCCCTTTTCCTCCCCTAGAGTGGCTCGGTCACGATCTTGGGAGCTAGAGGTCAAAACAAGGATTAAGACATGCATAGTCAAGGATCCTAAATAGCCGCTCAACAAGGTGATGAAGGCTAGAACAAATGAAGCTCACAAGGGATTATAACCAAACAAATACCAACCAAGGGTTTCAAATCCGCTATAGAGAGCAACTCCATCTTACCACATTCCCGTGAACTAAGGCTTCATGGACCCCTAAAAGTTCTTAACCCGACTACCTTAGCATATAGTATCCTAGAGTCAACCAATAACACTCTCAAACCGTGCATACATTTACCACTTAAGAAGAAAAACATTCAAGGATTCAAGTCCCAAAACAAAATTTCCAAAATAAGAACAAACAAAACACATTTTGCCAAAATTACCTTGAAAGTAAACAAAAATCTTTTTGGATTTTTCAGAATAAAAGAAAAGACATGGAAATGCATATACTCAAGTGTATGGCATAAATGAATCAACATCCCACCAAACATGATAGAATACCCTCCCCCCAAGCTTGAGTGAGACAATATACTCAAATATAAACAAAATAATCCATGGGAGGGGAAAAGAAAGAAATCTATCCAACAAACAAACACAAGTCTAACGAGTCACCAACCATTAGAGAAAGAACTAGGAAAGATATTACCGGATATTGGTGGGTGTAATTACCCGCAAATGAACCAATTTAACCTTTAAAAGCCGATTTCCTCTTGAATTGAATCTCGATTTCCATATGCTAGCAAAAATAGGCGTCAAACTTCCTTGATTCTTGATCCAAACCAATGCATAAGTGTATATCAAGTTATGTACCTAGAAAGGGGCACATAAAAATTTCCATGAGAGAAAATCTAATCTAAAAAGAAAAGAAAATGAAAGCAATAAAAACCTCGGGTTACTTCCCGAGAAAGGCTTGTTTAACGTCCAAGCGAGACCGCTCTAGTAAATAATATTGCAACGAACGAAAGAGCTTATCAAATTCACTACTACACATTTCATATGATAACAAGTAGGCAAATGACAGGAGGAGGACGTGCAACAAGATTATTGCACGTAAGTGAGGAGGAAGATGCCAAAATAAGGAAGAAAAATCAAAAGAAAAATCAAGAAAATAAGAAGAGAAAGAAGAAGAAAAATAAGGAAAAGAATAAAAAGGAAAAACCTCCTCAAAATCTTTTTGGATGGCATAATCACCCATTTCCTCAATAATCGGAGAATGAAAAGGAAGAGTCTCATCAAACAAGAGAAGGTCCTCAATAGGCTCTTTGACAAAAGAAGGGAGGAACATGGGATAGTAGGAGATGTGGTCAAATTTCCTTGAGAAAGGGACATGAGGAAGGGAAGGAGAAACAATGGTCTCACAAAGCCTCACATCACCAATGAGGGCATGAAAATCAATCATAGAATCCTCAAAAGAACGCTCATGACTCAAATATCCCTCAAACAAAAACTTTCCAATAGAAATAACCTCATCTTCCTCTCTATCCAACGATGAATAACAACTCCCTCAAGATCCTCAAAGCCTAGAGTCTCTAAACCATGCATGAAAGGATAAAAGTTTCTCTCAAACTCATCCCTTTCCCATGAAGCATTGCCAATGAACTCTCTCAAAAGGCTATAATGTTTTGTTACACCTTCAATGAACATACTAGCCATAACCTCAAATGAGTCCAAAGACTCATGGATAGAAGGGTCACAAACATGCAAGGTAGACTCATCAAGATGGGGAAGGGGGTTGGAATCCTCAAAATCGACATTTTCTTCATTCACAACTCCTCCATCATCACTCAAGGGACTCTCAATATCTCTTGATTTCTCAAACTCACCATTATAATCCTCATGAACTCCCTCATTAAAACATGAAGATGGCTCACTCACATCCTCACCAAGGGAAGCTCTCAAAGGGGGTGAATAAGGGGAAGGATGGCAATCAAGCTCAAATGGGGAATGAAAAGGATTAAAATCCTCAAAGATCCTCTCATCACAAGAAAATCTCCCCTCAACTTCACACCCTTGCCCTACATCATCCTCAACAACACTCTCACACTCCAAGTGAGGTGCCTCAAGTCCATCTAAATTAAACATAGCCACTCATCACTTGGGAAAGCCTCACTTCTCTCAATTTTTGTTCCTCTTGAAGCTCTTGGAGTTGTTGGGTGAGATATTGCATTTGAGAGAGAATTTGGGCATCAATGTTATTGGGTTGAGGTTCATGATCAAAGTCAAATTGCACATCATCGAAATTAGCACAAACCTCATCAAAATGAGCATAAGGGGGAAAGGTGTCAATTTGCATAATTGGATCATCACAAGGCACATAAGAAGTATCAAGAGAATTCATGCAAAAATTAAAAGAATCTTGACATTGAGAATCAAAATAAGAAACGTGAGATTCTCTATCAAAAGAATCCTTAGCAAACCATGTGAAGAAATCCCACGCATCATGCATAGACAAATGAAAAAATCTACCATTATTTATTTCCTCAACCATTCCCCTAGTATAGTCATTCATGCCCCAATAAGCTATACCACAAGCATCACTAAGAGAACACCCATGGTAACTAAGGAAACCATCTAGTCTTTCAAAGTAAGCATAGAAGGGTTCACCATCAAATTGAGGAAAAGATAAGAATGCCATTTTTATACAAAGAACAAAGAAAAGCAAACAAAAATCAAATTATATACAAGAACCTAGCTAATCTAATCAACACAAACTAAAGAACGCCTTAGTCCCCGGCAACGGCGCCAAAATTTGATCGCGGGTAAATAGATCGTTATGCTACTACCCTAACCAAATTAATCATTTATAATACCTAAACTTACACTAAACTAGTTAGTGGCAAGTAAAGGGTCAAACCCAAAAGGACTAAGTGCATTAATTTGTGCCAACTAGACTACTAGGAAAGGTTGTGAGATATAGAGAGATTAAACCAAATACTACTAAGAGAAAATAACTAAGACCAGGGAAAGTGGAATCCAATTACATCAATGCATTCAACAACATCATACAATTAGATGAAAATGACCTCGATTAGGAACATCAACACATTTAACTCACTATCGCACAATTAAGCATGTTAATTATCCTACTAAACTAATTCACTCTCGTGCAACTAGCCTAGCAAAGGTATGGAAGAATTTAGGGCTCTCAACCAACTCACTCTCGCACAGTTGATTGAAAGCACAATTAAGAGCATAGAATCGATTAGCTAGAAAGATTCTAATCCTTAGAAGCATCACCCATACACAATAATCAAGAAACAATTTCATACTAATCACAATCAATCATTCAATTCATTAATATAACCTTCATCCAATTCCCTAGAACAAGACCTAAGCTAACATAATGAAGAAAGACATGGAAAACAAGGTAAAATAAGAATAAAAACAAGATTAAACAAATAAACTAATTAATCTACTCAAATCAACAAATAAAAAGCATAAAACTAAGAATTAAGCAAAGAAATAAAGATGAGAGAAAGTTAGAAAATGCTCATTGAATAGATGAGAAGAAGTTCCACAAACTTGCGTCTTCAACCTCTCAAAAACTCCATGGAAATCCAAGCTTTCTCTCTCTACACTACTCCTAAACTAACCCTAAGAGAGAGAAAATAAAATTAGGCTAAACTAATCTAAAACTATCTAAAATAAAAATATTGATTGAAAGTTTTTTTAGAAAATAACCCCAAAGAGGGTATTTATAATACAAGTTAAAATAATATAAAAGAAATTCAAAAGAAATAAAACAATTAAAATAACTAAACTAAAAACCAAAAAAAAACTTAAAAAAGATAAAAATAAAAATAAAATAAAAGGGAAAAAGAAAATAAAAAGGGGAAAACAAGGATAAACCCACGAAATGAAGAACAAAAACAATCAGAATCCTTTTTTTTTGCTCTTCATTTCGTGGCTGCTCTTCAAACACCATCACCACGCATCATCACCACCATTCATACTCCATCATCATCAGTAATTATCACTCAATCACCACCGTTCATCAACCACAATCATCTAGCATCACCAGATCTCGGCCTTTGGATTAATTGAAGGAATCGTGGCCGTCCGATATTCATTAAAATCACGTGAAAAGCTCGTGATTGACCCACATTTGCGCGCCCGCAAAGAAGTCGCACAGCAAGTCGCGCAAAGTTATTGCCTCAACTCGATTTTGGACTCCAATTTGTGCGCTTTCTGACACGGCTGCGCGGCCGCGAGTAGCTGCTCTGTGAGTTAGGGTGTTGGGCGAATTGCGGCTGCAATTGTTGTTGTTGTTTTGGTGGCTGACGGTTGTCTTAATTGGTGGTGAGTTCGGGTGGTTGTTGTTGTTTATTGGAGTTGCGGGTCAGGGGAATTGGTTGTTGCGGTGGTGTTGGTGGTTCAGGTGGTTTGGGGCGGTGTGGCTGGGTTGTTGTGCGAATTACGTGGCTGAAGGTGGGTGGTTTGGGTTGGAGTTTGGTGACGTTGGTTACGGTTTATGGGAGCAATTGTTGCGGGGTGGTTTTTGGTGGTAGATTGAAGGTGAGTGGAATTGTTGTGGGTGGTTTTTGGTGGTAGATTGAAGGTGAGTGGAATTGCTGCGGGGGTCGAATTAAAGGTGGTAATTGCTGGCGGTTTTGGTGGCAAAATGGGAGGTGTGGCTGGGTTGTGCTGCTGCTGGCAGCAGGGGAGTGTTGGTGAGGTGGTGAATTGGTTGCGGCGGACAGTAGGGCTGCTGTAGGAGGCTGGTGGTTTGCGTGGTGGTGATTGGAGGTGGTTGTTGTGAGGGTGAGTGAACAGGGGTGGTGAATTGGTGGGTGCGTGAATTAGTGGGCTGATTTGTGTGAGGTTGATGTGGTGGAGGATAAGGAAGGTGGGGTGTATGATAAGTTGGCAACAAAAGGAGGTAAGGGGCAGCAGCTTGCTTGGCTCAAATTATGTGCCTCGAACCTCAGACCTTGAACTCGAATATGACTTTGAAACCCGGAACACCAAACTCGACCTACAACAAAAACACGAGGGTAATACCAAGAGATAAAATAAAATAAAATAAGATAAAATAAAATAAGATAAAATAAAATAAAATATGTTAAAAATAAAATCAAATGAAATTAAATAAAATAAAGAAAACAAATATGAAAATAAAATAAAATAATAAAATGAGAGAAACTACGAATTATTAACTAAAAATACGAAAATAAACTAAAAACTATTAAAAACTACTAAAATACTCAAAATAAAGATAAAAGACGAGAATAAGCAAATAAAAGAAATAAAGAACAAAATAGGCTAAATTATTGTAAAATAAGCCGGAAAGCGACTTAATAATCACCCTAAAAGTGACATAAAAGTCACTTATCACATCCCCAAACATCCAGTCATGGTTCCAGACCTATTGGAGTTAGCGATCTCATGGATCGTTAAGGGGTGTAACCTTCACCCTGTGAACGGTTTACAAGTTCTTAAAACTTGTTAGCAACTTTTTTACTCTAGCTTCCTTCCCTTTGGACGCTACCATGCTTAAGTGTATGATCACAGTGGGGCTCAAGTGTGGGATTCTTGAAATATTCCCTACAATAACTAACCCAAGAGGTTGAGCTTCACCCAACCCCTAGCAAAGAAGACTACTCACAACTCATCTTAATCAACATGCAAACAAGGATTAGGGTTCTAACTACTTCAATAATTGGAGAAAAATGGTTAACAATTGAATAAACTATCATCCAACAACAAATTATCAAGAACTAAAGAGATTGAAGTAACATGCAAATACCAAACAAAATCAGAAATTAAGTAGAAGAATGTTGAAAAAATTACTAATTGAAGCTTGAAATGTTTAATACATTGTGCCAAACCTTGAGAATAATTCTTGAAACTCACTATTACAATGATTAATTTGATAAAAACTAAGCTAAATTATCAAAATGGATTGTTTCAAACTAAGAGGGAAGGCTAAACACTATGCTACTACTCTCTATCTCTAAAACTTAAGGGGAAGTATTTATACTCCCGAATTACATAGGTAATTCCGTCAAAATAAAGTGGATTTCCAATGAGGAGCACCCTGTCCATAATGAGAAGCGCCCGCTCCTCAGATAGCAGCGTCCGCTCCTGGATCTTGCACGCCCTCTCATGCTGGCTTTAGAAGAAGGCAAATTCAAAATATTAGGGGAGGAGCTCCCGCTCCAAGGGCTTTGCATGCCCGCTCCCCTGCTCTTCAGGTTGTGGCAGAATCAATCTTCAAAGGGAGGAGCGCCCGCTCCAAGAAGGGTGCATGCCCGCTCCTCCCTGTTTCACCTTAAGGCAGAAAGACTCGGAGTAGCTAGGAGCACCCTCTCTATCTAGGGCGCATGCCCGCTTCTTACAAGGTCTGATTTGGGCAGATTGTGGCTTAAGTTGAGGAGCTCCTGCTCCAGGAGAGGTGCACACCCGCTCCTCTTGGAGCGGGCTCTCCTTTCTTTGTTATCAAGCCATGAATGCCATTCCGCTCACTTGATTGCTTGCCAAAATGAGTCTAACACCTGAAAAACATTGGCAACACACAAGCAAAGAAGGGGCGAAGCCGAGATACAATATTTTCATTCAAAAACAGGTTAGAACGAGAGGAAATGATTGCAAAACCGGGTTTAAATTAACACAATAAGTGGTCAAATAAACCACTTATTAAATCCACCCAAGCTAGCTAAATGCTTGTCCTCAAGCAATTCACATTGCCCAAAAACAAACCAAAAGATCAATTTGCTCCATGAAAAGCACATGTATAGATACACGAATCTTTAAGCAATAAAACTCGAGCATGTGGTATATTCCTAAGATCAACCACGGTCATGACTAGCCAAGGCCTAGCTAAACTTCCCGAAAATACTCAACTTAGACCCATTCAACACATCTTATTGCGTCCCCATCACAAAGTTCAAATCCCCCCTAATGGTAGTGTCTCGTGAGTCCTCGAAGGAGTCGGAAAAAATAGATAAAGCTGGTTTTAAAACACTCAACATCTCAATGAAAAAATACCCTCTCCATATTCTTGTGAATTCCCTCCACCGACAAAGGCTTCTACTACTACTAACATTACAATACTCAAGGATTTCGGCACAAAGTTAAGTCATAGATAGAACTAGAAGTATTTTGCAATTTAAGCCAAACTAAGATGTATATCATTAAGAACAAACCTAAAGAGGTTTCTAATTTGACCCATATTACAAACGATGAATGAATCGAAACAAAAACGCATCCCCAAGCTTGTTTAATTACTAGGGTGGTGGCTAATCATCACTTTTTTTTTATAATTTTTTTTTTGGACATTTTACAACACAAACTACTAATTATAATAGACTAAAGATTGAACTAAGGAAACAAAAATGATATGCCTTAAATTTTGTGAATAACCAATACATAAAAACCTTCATCAACACTTAGAGTAGTTTAGGACGCAGTTTTGGGAGTTGAGACTCAAGTTCTCGATCTAGGTACTAAATTAAAGAGGATCCTTGCCACTCATACAAAATGTAGTAGGCTTGAAAAATATTGAAACCTCACTTTTGGGGAAAATGTGGGATCAAATACTACCTTTCGGGGTTCAAATTCCTTTGAGATAGGCGACACCATCTTACCACAAATCTAGACTTTAAGTCTCGTACATTCAGTAATGTTATTCTTACACTAGCCTAAACTATCCAATTCTATGTTCAACCAAGTGCGACTAAACCATGCTCAGAATTTTATTACAAAAAGAAAACATGTATCCAACACATACAATCTAATATCATCATTGCAAACCGATCAAAGTCAAAACAAACTCTTTTTTTTTTCAAAGCTCATTTTTCCGTGTTTTTTTTATGAAAGCTGAAAATGGTGGATAAGAAAACTAATTAAAGAATTTGGATATTAGGGGTTTGGATGTTAAGGAACTTGGATATTAGAGGGGTAAGAAGATAAGAAAGAGAAGAAATTTGGATATTAGGGAGAAACCAACATCATCAATCATCACAAAGCATCATCAAAGAGACCAAGAGAAACCCAACCAAACCATGCATTTAACCATCACACAAGCCAAGCAATAAATATATATAAATACCAAATCTAATCATAGGAATAACATGCTGCAAAGCGCACATATAAGGAGAAGTGAGAAAAAAACATCAATGTGCAATCGTTCTAGCCTAGGCTTTCCATATCATCGTGAATAATATAGAAACAACCAACCTAATATAGGCATGCAATATAGAACATAATACAACATGAATCCTACCACAAGTCCCAAAGGCTAAGCTAAGCCTTTCATGCCAAACATTCCACATACAAACTCAAACTTCTCCATACATTGCACAAAAGCATCACATGAAAGCACATATCATATCGAAACCAAAAGCTACGCTAAACACAAGGACCTCAAGACCTCCCCTAAGCTAGACATTTGATTACTGTTTCCACGAAAAGTGAATACAATGAGAAACATCTCCCCCCAAGCTAAAACTCGACACTAGCCTTGATGTTACAAATGACGGGAAGGAAGAGAAAGGAATGGTAAAAACAGATGCCTAATGGATACTCCCAATCATCCCCCTGGGTGGCGATGGCATGTAATTGTAATTTGGGTCTACATCGCTGGAATAGGAGAGTTGATCTACATATGGAGGAAGATCATAATTGGGGCTACTTCGGTAGTGACCGAAGTCCGATGCACCATTAATACCCCGACTACCATCATACCCGGGTGGAAACCCAAAGTATCCCCTTAAGGGATGGTTATCGATCTTCTCGGGAGCCATATTACCACAAGTCTCAGGGACGTGGTAATAAGAAGGGCCCCCCCTAAATTCACAACCCCCGGGTTGTGTATAATCATAGGGAGGGAAGGATCGTAGCTCTGAAATGGAGAAACGGGGTCCTTGCCAATAGGAGTAGGTGGGTTGGTTGTTGTTCCAACCCGCCACCGACCCCTCTTGAACAAGGTGGTGAGGATAGTTGACATAGAGGAGGAAGTCTCCCCGCGCAACTTGTTTTTGGTAAGACATTTGGAAGACATAGCTTTGGTATTCATTTTCTTGAAGAATTCTTTGGTTGGTTAGGTTTAGATAGTGAAAAGCCGGCTCAAGGTTAAAGGAGGAAGAAGAGGAGGGGGGCCGCCCATAAATCTTGGAACGGTGGATATGCTATGGCAGCGGGGTTAATATGGTTGGTCAAGGTCGGGAATATTCCCAGGGAGTGGCTCATTTTGCACTTGCGAAGTGGTTCCCATGGTGTTCATTACCGCTGCATTCGGGAGAATGCAACGGTGGTTACCCTTGACCAACCAAGAATAGGTGGTCATATTACCCTGGAGTTCAACAAGCATATGCATTGAGGCAAGTCCGGGAATGTCAAGGACATTGGACCCGTTCACCGGAGTCAATTGGTTAATCCAATCGGTGAAGCTCAAAGGCTTGGCAATTATCATGATTGTCCCACCACATTTTATTTCCCCTTTTAACTCCGTACTCCTCTTTAATTCTAGGCACCGTTTTATGAACATGTACCCCATGTTCACATTGCCCTCAAGATCCCCCTCAAATCGGGAAGCTACGAAGAGGCATTTTATTTCCTTTTTAGTTAGCTTCCCGAGGTCTTGCTTCGAGAAGCAAGCGTATCCCATAATTCTCATGAATATACGGAGTACGGGGTGGATATTATGGCTAGCATGGCTAGAGCAAGTCGTGAAATTGGGGTACCTTGCGATAGTGTTCCACCAATTATACTCCTCGTATCCAGAGAGGTAGAAACTATCGAGGTCATCGATTTGATTATACATGGGCCACTCAAAAATCTCATTGATGAGGCGAGTTAAGGTTAAAGTTCTATCTTGATTGAAGATTTAAAACTTAATCTCGCATTCAATGGGCTCTCCCTCACCATTGATTCGGCGCATGGTAAGGGTGGAAAGGAATTCAAGAGTGATCGATTCTTAGGTTAGCTCCCTCTTTTTGAGAAAGTTTAACCATCCAAAACTCTCATTCAATCACCGAATTCCACCATCTATCCTTAAAAGTTAACAATCTTCTTGGTCGTAGAATCTAGTTGGAAGGATTTTTCTTTTAGAAAGCTCTGTGTGATACCCTTTGAATTTCTCGGGAATTTTTATTAAAGGAGGAGGATTGTTTTGATTTTGTGTTTGGTTTAGGCTTTTGTTTTGGTTTTGGTTTTCGTTTATTTGAATGCCAAAAGTCTTTCTCTTCTTTCCTCCCACACCTCAAATAATTTAAGAACCATTTTGACAATGTGGGAAAAGTTTTACAAAGGTAACTCAAGACACCTCACACACACACACCAAAATACACCACAAACAACCTCCGAAACTTCAAACCCCCGATTAAAATCCAAGTACCTATTTAAGCAATTCCAAATACATATTTCCAACGCAATCCAACAAATAATTCATACAAAACCAATAAATAATTCCAACACAAAATTCACAACCAATAATAATTCCAATCTACTCACAACAATCCTAAACCACAACAATCACAATTTTCAATTTTCAATTTATTTTACCACAATATTCAAACTAATTTTAAACACAATAATTCTCAAAATTCCAACATGCCATGAACCAAACCACACAATTTATCAATAATAATCAAGAAAAGTGAAGTTTGAAGTAAAATCACAAGAATCAAGAATAAGAGTGAAAAAGTGAAGGAACTTATACCCACAAGAGCATGAAAATACTCTTAAACCTCCAAGCCTTGCTCAATTCCTCCTTTATTAGCTCCAAATTGTTGAAAGACCCAAGCTTCCCTTCAATTTTCAATGGTGGTGTTCTAGGGTTTGAAATTTTTGTGCTTGAATTTGTGTAAATTTTGTGTTGTTGGAAAGAGAATTTAGAGGAGAAGAGGATTTGTAAATTTTTAGTGAAAAATGTTGAGATTTGATGATGAATTTATAGAGAGAAGTTGGAGAAAAATGTGGTTTTTAAAGAGAGAAGAAGATGGGTAAAGAAGAGAGAGAGCATGAATGTTGAATGATTGGTGAAAAATGGGTGAAGGAGGATAAAAGGAAAAGAAAAGATTCTTTTTTTTTTAACCCGGATAGGCTGGAGCGGGCGTGCAAGGGACTAGGAGCGCCTTCTCTAGCCTTTAAAAAGCCTAATGTTTTTCCTTCCCAGCTAGGAGCGGGCGTGAAGCTCAAGAGGAGCGCCCGCTCCTACCTTGAAGATGACCTTCTGCTTTGTTTTGCCTGTTTGGAGCGGGAATGCAAGTTCCTTGGAGTGCCCGCTCCAAATATTAATTTTCTACGACATTTGGGTGGAGCGGGCGTGCTAAGTGGGTGGAGCACCTGCTCCAATTGTAGAATTTTCCTTCTGTTTTTGCTTCCCGGAATGGAGCGGGCGTGTACGTGCTCAGGAGCGCCCGCTTCATATATGAACTTGGCTAAGGCATAGAGAGCGTGCTGTGTATTTGGAGCGCCCGCTCCTAGTCTTGAACTTGTATTTTGATTGCTAATCCAGATTGGATCGGGCGTGCAGATCTATTGGAGCGCCCGCTCCAAATCTTGTTGAAAGTTCCTGCCTTCCAACCCCCATAGACTGGAGCGGGCGTGCAGGTCAGCTGGAGCACCCGCTCCGACCTTGGGTTTTGTCTTCTGTTTGGTATCCCAGCTTGGAGCAGGCGTGAAGGCACCAAGGAGTGCCCGCTCCAAAAATGAATTTAGCTAAGGTATTTGATTGAAGCGAGCGTGCTCAAAGGTTGGAGCACCCGCTCCTAATTTTGTTCTTGGCTTGTAATTTAGGAGTCTAGGAGGAGTGGGCGTGCTGTGCTTAAGAAGCGCTCGCCCATTGTGATACCATAATCTTCCGGTTTTTTGACAGAGCAAAGGAGCGGGCGTGCAGGCTTTTGGGAGTGCCCGCTCATACCTGTGTTGAAGCTCACTGTTTTGTTCTTTGAGCTTAGAGCGGACGTGCATAGTGATAGGAACGCCCGCTCCAAGCTGTTGATAGCTTCATTTACTCTTTTTTCTTGCTTTTTTTTGCTTTAAAAGCCTATTATAAAGCACAAGAACAAAAATTCAACCAATTTGTTAGCCAAATCAAAAGTAAAATACTCTTTTTTCCATTATCTCTCTCACTCTTTTTATTTTTTTATTTTTCTCTCTCATTTTTATTATTTTTTCTTTTTCTTTTTTTACTCGGGTTGCCTCCCGGAAGCGCTTCTTTAACATCAATAGCTTGACGACCTCAATACTCAAGAGGTTAGATTACAATGTATTGATTCAACCAAACCAACATGAGCACCCTCGTTGTAAAGCTTGAGGCGGTGCCCATTGACCTTAAATGATCTCATCCCATCCAAATCCGTGATTTCCACGTCTCCATGAGAAAACACTTCCTTAACAACAAAAGGACCACTCCACCTTGATAGAAATTTTTCGAGGAATAACTTCATCCTAGAATTTTAGAGAAGTACCTTATCGCCAACAAGGAATGTTTCTTTTCAATATTGCGGTCGTGGTATTCTTTTGTGTGATTCTTGTAATTGCTTGCACATTCGTATGTGTAGGCGTCGTTCGAAGTGAGCCTACGTAAAAGCATGTGGTGAATATTCTTGGCACTCTTAGGAAGTAGGAATTGACATATACGATTAGGGACAAGGAAAGTAGGGATCCGCCAACAAGTTTTTAAGGAACTTGTAAACCGTTCACTGATCATAAAAGGCAACCACGAATAAAGGGACAACGATAGGCAACAACGATTGACCCGTGTAGGTTACACCCCATTCATAATCCATGAGATTACTAACTCCATATGGTTCGGAATCACGAAAGGAGAATCGGGGATGATGGTACGAAGTGAGTCATGGAGTCACATTCGCCCATATTGGCCTCTACTCGATTCTTATAGTGAAAAATGATTCTTGCAATCTCAAAGGCATACAAACAAAATATTCAATTTGCTCCATACTATTATTAAGCTAAATTGAATGTTAATGCAACATATAATTCTAAAATATTAGTGATCACTTGATTTAACAACAAGATTAAAAAGGATCCTAAACCGATTGGTCCAAATTATCTTATTAGGTGTGATTTTCAATTACATATTCCTTTTAAGCATGCAAAATGGTGATCATAAAAAATATAATATAATTATCATTAATATTGGAAGCAATTCAACAATAATATCGTTATTCAAATCAAATAAGAATAATAACCCTAATCATGATACTAGCAATATAAAAATAAGAGTAATTAAGTGAATTAATTACTCACTTTCCGCGTTTCCTTGAATTGCTACATCATTAATAAATTGTTAATAACTTCAATAAAAATATAAATCAAATTGAAACAATTAAATTAAATAAATATTAGAGTTAATTCGGTCCAAACCCTCAGTTAATTATACCTTTCACGCCTTGGTTTAAGGGCGGAACCTCGGGTTAAGTATGAACTCCTTAGAGTGCTTAAGGGAAGTATTTTGTGAGAATAGGATGGCTAGTGTTTAGGCTAAAGAGAGAGAAAGAATGATTTTATGATCAAGATTGTTGATGATTGAAAAAGGTGAGATATGACCTATATTTTAAAGGAAAAAAGAGGGGTCGAAGAATTAAGATAAGATTCGAATTAAATCGGAATAAAACTCGATAGACTGTAGTTTTTGCGGTTTTTGTTTTTATCATATCTTTTGATCCAGAAATAGGAATAAGATAAATAAGATATCATTGGAAATCTCTTGAAGTCTAATTTCTAACCTAATTAGAATCAGATTATAATATTTTGTAGAATAAAAGATATTGCTGAAATAGTGAGACGGTGTCAGTTTTGGATAGAGTTTGATATTTTATTCATATCTTTTCCGTTATAGCTCGGAATTGATATTATAATATATCATTGGAAAGATAATTTTAAGGGCTATCCAAACATATAAAATTTGGATAAAAATATGAGGCACGAAAATTATATCTTTCTATCTTTGAACGTCTTTCAATTCGGATAGAATAAGGACTTTTAAAAAGAAAAGTTTTATTCAATTTCAAACTCTTTAATCTTATCTTTTCAAAAATGATAATTAAGATCTTTTAGAAACTTATAGAAGCTTCCAATTAATCCTAATTGATTTAGTAATGGTATTAAATCCTTTGGACCCTCCACATGATCATTGGGTCGTAGGTAAGATGGGCTTAAGTTCGGTTTGGGCTCGGTTTAATATTTTGGCCTTAACTTATTCGTTATAACTCGGATTTGGGCTTATAATATATCGTTGGAAAGATCTTTGAAAGCCCAATCAAATTATTCAATCATTTGACCAATATTATTGACCAAAATAAATTGGAATAAACGTTTTTATATAAAGGACAAGAAATGAATGATTTTAAAGGACACGAAATGAATTATTTGGGTTTAAAGGCACAAAAAGAGGAAAATAAGTGACGGTTTGGGGAAATGGCTAGGAATTGGTTTGTTTATGAAATGTATATATGGATTTAAGTACTCCAAATATTAAATACTTAACCCGACCAATAATGGCGGTGAAAGGTTGTTCATCATCGGGTTTGGTTTTGGGGAGACATTTTTAGGTGTCTGCAGTATGCCTCCAAATCTTAGCTCTTCAATCTCATGTAGATCAAACCATCTTTGCTCTCTCGCACTAGCCAAGTTAATGTTAACCTTCTTAATGGCTCATCGAGTTCGGTGTTCAAGCTCCACCGGAAGATGACAAGATTTTCCATACACTAGGCGATATTGAGTTATGCCTATTGGGGCTTTGTATGGCATCCTATATGTCCATAGAGCATCATCAAGCTTTTCCGCCCAGTATTTCCTATTCCTTTCAACCGTTTTCTCAAGGATTAACTTGATTTGACGGTTGGACACTTCCGCTTGTCCAGTAGTTTGTGGATAGTAGGTAAGACCAAACCTTTGATGCACTCCATGTTTTCTTAGCATCTTTTGAAAAGTACTATGAACGAAATGTGACCCATTGTCGCTTACCACAGCTCTAGGAATTCCAAACCTTGAAAATATGACTTTATTGAACAATTTCATGACTACCTTGTGGTCATTAGTTGGGGAGGCAATGGCCTTAACCCGTTTTGAAACGTAATCGAACGCCACAAGGATGTATTGATTTCCATAAGAAGTAGGGAATGACCCCATGAAATCAATACCCTATACATCAAATACCTCTAACTCAAGTATCGGTTGTCGAGGAATCTCATTTTGCTTGGATATATTGCCGATTCGTTGACATCGGTCACATCTTCACAAACCCCCAAGCATCCTTAAAGATATGAGGCCACCAAAAACCGCTATACAAGACCATCAACGCAGTTTTGTTTGCTCCCATACGCCCTCCACAAGGATCAGAATGTCACATAATGAGCACATTTTTCACTTCCTCATCCGGAACACACCTTCGAAGCAAACCATCTACTCCTCTTTTGTAAAGAATGGGGTCATCCCACATATAGTGCCTTGCTTCTATTTTTAGCTTCTTCCTTTGGTTCTTGGAGAAATCGGGAGGAAATTCCCCACATGCCAAGTAGTTCACCAAGTCGGCAAACCAAGGAAGTTCTTTCTCATTCAAGATATAAATCACATCATCTCTCAATTCATCACATATGGGAATATCATCATCATTAGATTGCACAGTCTCTAAACGGGAAAGATGATCCACAACTACATTCTCTGCCTCTTTCTTATCACGAATTTCAACATCAAATTCTTAAAGAGAAAAGACCCAACGAAGAAGACGAGGTTGGACTCTTTCTTTGCCACTAGGTACCTAATAGCCGCATGGTCGGTGTAAACAATAGTTTTGGAACCAATGAGGTAGTTCCAAAACTTCTCAAAAGCATGTATCATGGCAAGAATCTTTTTCTCTTTTGTGGTGTAGTTTTCGTTGGGCTTTATTCAAGGTCTTAGACATGTAATAAATCACGTGAAGCTTCTTCTCCATCCTTTTTCCCTAACATCCCTCCAATCACAACATCACTAGCATCTCACATGAGTTCAAATGGAAAATTCCATCTTGACCCTTGCACGATTGGAGTAGAGATTAAAGCCTCCTTTAATTTGTTGAAAGCTTAAAAACACTTTTCATCAAAAATAAAGACGACATCCTTTTGAAGAAGAGCATTTAGGGGTCTAGAAATTTGTGAGAAATCCTTGATAAATCTCCTATAGAGCCCGGCATGCCCCAAAAAGGATCTTACTCCTCTTACATTGATTGGAGGTGGCAATTTTTCTATCACTTCAACTTTTATCAACCTCAATCCCCTTGCTTGAAATCTTTTGACAAAGGGCGATTCCCTCTTCAACCATGAAGTGGAATTTCTCCTAAGTTGGGACCAAGTTGACCTTCTCACATCTTGCTAAGCATTTTCCAAAATTGGACAAACAATCTTCAAATGAGAAGCCTCCTACCTGACGAGGGGAAAACTAGGTCGTTATCTAATCTCCCCTCAGTCAAACTAAATTTATAAACACTTAAAAAACCTAAATACGAGTACAGAGGCAAGTTAAGGGTCGAACCCAAAGGAACGGTAATGTTTAAGCACTTTCAATTATGCGCCTAAGCTAGGTCGAAGACGAAGGTAAGAGTGAATACTAACAACTAACGATATAAGCAACCAAACAAATAAAACACTAGGAACGGGGATCAACAAGTAATCATGTCAATTACAACAACTTGGGAGGAGCAAGCCAATCAAAGGTTGTGAGGACAAATGATAAGAGCAATCAATTGGAATGAAAGAGCTATCTCCTAATTGTTAAGCTAGGGTTCACTATGAATAACAAACTAAAAGAATCACAATCAAAACCAATTGATAATTGCAATTCCTAAACCAATTGTTCGTGTCATTAGCAATTACAATGGAATCTAGCATAATTCTCAAGGCCTGATCGAATTACGCACATGCAAACCTTCATTAATCACTTTAATCTCAACAATCAATCAACACAATTCCCAAATTAATCACAATTAATCAATCATACAAGTTTCACCCAATTCCTAGCCAACAACTACTCAAATATCATTATCTATCAAAAAACAACTAAAGAAATCAAGAATCAACAATACATCAAGAACAATTACACTAATCAAGCATCAAACATCAAAATTAAACAAAACAAACATGAAATTAAACAGAGCAATAAGGTGAGATAGAGTTAAGAATGCTCACTGATAATAGAGAACCTCTTGAACACAATTGTCACACTTGTATCTTCAATCTCTCAATCACCATTGAAATCCTTCACTTTCTCTCTCTAAAACAACTCCTAATCTAGAGAGAGAACCTCCAAATCTAACCTATTTCTCCTTAGAGGAATGAGAAACTACTCTAATCTAAAGAATTTCATGTATGAAGAATATAGAAGGTCGTACAATATATATACGAAAGGAGAAAATAATTGAAATCGAAAGTAAAACCCAGAAACCTGCGCCTGCGGAAAAATCGGCCGCGCCCGCGGAGGAGAATAGCTGGAACAGAGCAGCCCGAGGCCGCGCCCGCGGCCATAGCCCACGCCAGTAGGGATAGGCCCGCGCCCGTGAGGTTCCCTCGGCCAGCCCTCTCCAAGTTCCTAGTCGAAAATGGGCAGAAATAGGTTGCAGCAGCCCCGCGCCCGCGGCCAACAGACCCCGCGCCCACGACAGATATGAAGGACCAACTTCGGAAGGTTGTAACTCACAATCTAGGAATTGTATGAAGGCGTGCGACCTATCACTGGAAAGATCTTCAATTCTAGTTTCCAACCCAACTTGAATCACCTCAATCTTATCTGTAGAACTTGAGATATGGCTGAAACAATGCACAAATGTCCTTTTTGATACTTTGCAAGCCTTCGTTTTCCTTCGTTTCTAACTCAAATTGAATTCTAAAAAGTGCATATCGATCCTTGTGGATGCTATTTTCAATTCCCATGCATAGAACCCGCAACGTACCTACAAAACACGACAAACAAACGGAGAAGCGAGGGAAATAACTAAGAAATGAATAAAATGATAAGAATACCATTAAAACCATGCATTTCTCTAAACTAACACAAAACAGGCAAATTGAGCATTATTCTATAAAAACACGACATAAATGAATAAAAACGAGCATAGAAATATAAAGAAAACATAGCCTAAAGGTGCCATAAATGGCACGGATCAAATTCCCCCAAGCTAAACTTTTTCTCGTCCTCGAGCAAAACAAAATCCAACCCAAGGGAAAAATGAAGACATTATTCAAGCAAAGAAAGAAACAAGAAAACTAGTAAGATGAGAATATACACTAACTCACTTTCATAGGAATCACGATCAATTTTAGAAATTAAAGACAAGCCATTTAAACCCCTAGATCGCCCTAGAGGACGAGTGATGCTCTCGTAAAGGTTTCCTAAGAGATTAACCTATAACTCTCATAATAATACAAACAAGGCAAAGCATGATAAGAAAATCAAAAGAAAAGAAGAGAAAACACATGTTCATGAAAGGACTTTTTAAAATGTACAAGCATAAATGAATGCAAATCTTTCTAAACAAGTAAGGGAGTGCACGTGTCAAGAAACCCGAGGTTGATTGAAACATAAATATGCTAAGCATAGGAACTAGAGAAACGAAATCCACTTTCATCCCAAACGGTCTTACCGCGTTCTCCCTACTAGTCTCCTATCTTCCCCTAGTGAGCATCTCAAAAGTTCCACGAAGGAACCGGAAAAAGATATAATTTTGGGCTACTCGACGTCTTGACAATGCATCCTCTCTCCTTAGGCTTTAACTTATAATGCCCTCCCTCAATATATGATTAAACCTCTAGGTCAAAAGGTCTTTCTCAATGGTTGTAACGTAAGGGCAAAAAGGGTTGAGGGTAGGCTTGGAATTTAGAATTTGGCGGTATTCCTAATTAGTGAAGCAAAGGGTGATCAATCCTCAACACCATAATCAAGCAATCGCCAAACAAAACAAACTAACTTCCCCAATCTTATTCAAAGCTATAACCACAAGCATATATACAAAAATCGTAAACGTTTTTCCCCCTAGCTTAAAGGAAGCATTGTCCTCAATGCTTGAAAATGGGAAAAGAATCACATCAAAATATTTTTGATTTTTCTTATTTTCATATCTTTTTTTTTTTAATTTTCATTTCTTTCAAAGCAATTGTCCATGCCTCTTTAACTTAGGATGACTTCTACAATTTTGCATTTATTATGTCCTTGCCTCTTTTGACTATGGACGGCTTTTTCCATCATTCATTATCCATTATCTTTACAAATATCACAACATAATTTTGCTTTCAAGAGAACCAAATATCCAAACTCTTCCACCACAAACTCTAACAATAATGATCAATTGCTTCACAAAAACCAAGAATGGAACTAAAAGATAAAAGAGGCTCAAAATTCTAAAGATGTGGCTTGAAAAGAAAGGAAAAGGCTCAAATGGTTAGCAAGAAGGAAAATGTAAACCCAAAAATCAAAAATAAGAAAACTATCCTAGAAAAGAAAAATTACCACCCCGAAAAGATGCCTTTGTCCTCCCTAGATGGCTCGGTCTCGAGTTTGAGAATTATGAGTCAAGATTCTAGATTAGGTCCGCAATAGTCAAGGATCCATGCCGCTCATGCAAATATATGTTGAAGGTTTGAAAAATAATGAACCTCACATGGATGTATTAAAAACTTACTATTGGTGTCATTTCGGCTATAGAAAGCAACTACCAACATGCCACAAACAAGTAGAATCCGGTTTCATGGTCCCACTAGTTCTACCAACTACCTTAGCATGCTTTATCCTAAAATCAACCAAGCATACTCTCAAACCGTGCACACCGTTACCATTTAAGAAGAAAAGCATTCAACTATACAAGTCCAAAAGTATTAAGAACAAAACAAAGATACATTGCAAATTTGCCTTGATAGAAACAAAAATCTTTTTGGGATTTTTCACACTATAGAATATGGAAATGCATATACAAAGG
The DNA here is from genome assembly GCF_001683475.1 of Chenopodium quinoa. Taxonomy (NCBI): domain Eukaryota; kingdom Viridiplantae; phylum Streptophyta; class Magnoliopsida; order Caryophyllales; family Amaranthaceae; genus Chenopodium; species Chenopodium quinoa. The sequence goes on from NW_018745324.1 coordinate 1,603,338, forward strand.
TGCATAGAATATATGAATCAAAATCCCACCAAACATGATAGAAAATCCTCCCCCAAGCTTGAATGAGACATTACAGTCAAACATAAATCAAATAATCCATGGGAGGGGAAAATAAGGAGGTCAATCCAATCAAACAAACATATGTCCAACAAATCATCATCCACTTGAGAAAGAGCAAGGAAGGATATTACCGGATATTAGGTGGGTGTAAATACCCGCAAAAGACCCAATTAAACCTTTCAAAACTAATTTCCTCTAGAATTGAACCTTGCCTTCCATATGCTAGCAAAATAGGAGTCAAACTTCCTTGATTCTTGATCCAAATCGAATCACCCAAGTATATCAAGTCATATACCTAGAAAAAGGCACACAAAAATTCCATGAAAGAAAATCTATTCTAAAAAGAAAAGAAAATGAAAGCAATAAAACACGGGTTACTTCCCAAAAAAGGCTTGCTTAAGGTCTAAGCTTGACCGCTCTAGAAAATAATAATTCAACGCACGCAAGAGCTTGTCAAATGTACTACTACACATTTCATATGAGAGTAAGTATGCACATGACAAAATAAAGGCATGCAACAAGCTTAGAGCACACCTATTGTGTTGAGAAGAGGTATGCCAAGAAGAAGAAGGAGAGAAGGGAAAAACAAAAATATAAGAAAAAGGAAGAGAAATAAAAGAAAAAGAAGAAGGCATACTCTTCTCAACAAAATATTTTTCGTTGGAGGTCCCACCATTATCCTCAAAGGTCACCATTATCCTCAAAGGTCCTCAAATGAGGCACTTGGTTACCAAAGGCTCTTCAAGAGAAGGAGATTTGAGAAAAGAAGGTAATGATATGGGATAGGAGGGAACAAGATCAAGCTTTCTTGAAAATGAGGTGTAAGGTGAAGGAATAGGAATTGGTTTCTCACTTACACCATTAACCATAGAAACACAAGCTCTCTCATCCAATGAACTCACATCCAAAGGGCTCCCCTCCAACTCATCATCATTCAAATTAAGCTCATTCTCAATCACATCCTCCTCATTAACTTCACACCCTAAATGAGCTCTCAAAAGCTTCAAATCATCATCAAGGTTCAAAGGAAGCTCATCAAAGGGTTGAGGGTCGAACTTGGGAGGTAGCTTAAGATAAACATGAGAAGTGCAATCTCCCTCCAAAAAGGCCTCATCCAACTCGATGGTGGAAAATGTAGAAGAGAAAGGTTAGTCAAAGGTGAAAGAGGAAGACAATGGTTTAAGATTTGAGATAGGAGTTGGAGACTCAAACTCACGAATCACTTCACTCTTATCTTCATAATCATCAAAAGTAGGCTCTACCTCCTCGACCTTATCATATGGAACCTCTTCTTCATCAAAATCATCAAAGCATAAGGCCTCGCCCTCAAAGCAACCATGGTTATTAATAAAAGGAGATGGGGTGGAAGAAAATTGGTTTGCAAAATTAAGGAATGGAGGAATGAAATCACAATCAAGGGAGGTGGGTGGGGGAATTGACTCACCAATTGGTTTTACAACTCTCAAAACCTCTTGGTCCTCATCACTCTCAAACATCCAATCTCCCATGGAGACTACTTCATCCTCCTCATCCTCACTCTCTTTCTTCACATCTTCTTCACACTTAAAAAATTGCAATGTCTCATCCTTCTTAACTTGAATTACCATTTCCTCAACATTAAGAGAAGCCAAAAATTTTAGTTTCTCTTCAACTCCATCTAAAAGCTCAAAGGAACAAAATTCAAATTTGGAAGGAGGTTCAAAATGCAAACTCTTTTTAGGAGCATCCATCTCTACACCCTTTTCCTCACTCATAGGCTCTCTAACATTCTCCTCGCATACTTTGAAGCTCTCAGAACAATCATCGTCATCATCTTCCATATCTACCAATGTGGTAGAAATTTCATTTACATTCAATATTGATGACAATTGACTCTCCATCTCCTCATTCTTCCTAAAAACACCCTCATTACTCTCTTACAACTTTTTCAACATTTCCATTTGACTTCTCACAATCTCCAAATATATCATCTCATTTGGTTCCAAATTAGAATTCATCTCCAATTTTCTCAAAGAACCACCAATTTGATTATAAGAAGACTCAAAGGTAGGATCTAAAAATTGGAAAGATGAAAAGCATTGAGGAGAATCATGGGGGAAAGAATAATGTGCAAGCATGCGAGGATCAACATTAGAGATATGAGTGGCATCATCAAATTGGGGAATGGGGGCACAAGTAGGCATGCAAGATTCATCATTTATGGAACATGGAATATCACAATTATCAATAGAAAAATTTTAATAACCATAACCATGATCATAAGTATCTCTAGCAAACCATACATAAAAGTCCCAAGCATCATCAATCGACAATGCTCGAAATCTACCATAAACATGCTTTCAATAATGTCTCTAGTTTGCTCATTCAACTCATGATAACAAATCTCGCAAGCCTCCCAAAGATCCCAACTATGGTAACTAATGAAGTTCTCTAGTCTATTAAAGTACACCAAAAATGGTCCATTCTCAAATTGAGAAATCGAGGTATGTAGGCGTCGCTCGAAGTGCGCCTACGTTAAAGCATGTGTGAATATGCTTGGCACTCATAGGAAGTGGGAATTGACATAATACGATTAGGGGTAAATAAAGTAGGGAGCCGCCAACAAGTTTTTAAGGAACTTGTAAACCGTTCACGGATCATTTAAGGCAACCACGAATAAAGGGACAACGATAGGCAACAACGATTGACCCGTGAAGGTTACACCCCATTCTTAATCCATGAGATTACTAACTCCATATGTTTCGGAACCACGAAAGGAGGATCGGGGATGATGGTATGAAGTGAGTCATGGAGTCATATTCGCCCGTATTGGCCTCTACTCGATTCTTATAGTGAAAAGTGATTCCTGCGATCTCAAAGGCATACAAACAAAATATTCAATTTGCTCCAAACTATTATTAAGCTAAATTGGTTTAATATTAATGCAACATATTATTCTAAAATATTGTGATCACTTGATTAAACAACAAGATTAAAAAGGAACCTAAACCGGTTGTCCAAATTATCTTATTAGTCGTGTTTTTCAATTACATATTCCCTTTAAACATTGAATATGGTGATCAATAACAATAATAGAATTAACATTAATATTGGAAGCAATTTAACAATAATAGCGTTAATCAAATCAAATATAAAATTAACCTAATCATGATACTAGCAATATTAACATAAAATAAGGGTAATTAAATGAATTAATTACTCACATTCCGCACGTTCCTTTAAATTGCTACATCATGAATAAATTGTTAGTAAATTCAATAAAAAAATAGAAATTAAATTAAATAAATGTAGATTTGATTTGGTCCAAACCCTCAGTTATGCGTACCTTTCACGCCTTGGTTTAAGGAAGGAACCTCGGTTAAGTATGGACTCCTTGGAGTGCATAAGGGAAGAATGGTGTAATTAGGAGTATAGGTTTAATGCTTAGAATAAGAGAGAGAGAGAGAGAGAGAGAGAGAGAGAGACAGAAAAATTTTGGTGTAAAAGAGAGGAAGAGAGAAGGATTTGATGATCAAGCTTGTTGATGATTGAAAAAGGGGAAATATGACCTCTATTTATAGAGAAAAAAGAAGGGTCGAAAAATAAGATAAGATCCAAATTAAATCGAAATAAAACTCAACAGACAACAGTTTTTGCGGTTTTTGTTTTTATCATATCTTTTGATCTAGAAATCGGAATAAGATGAATAAGATATTGTTGGAAAGCTCTTGAAGTCCCCAATTTGAATCAGATTAAAATATTTTATATAATAAATGATATGACCGAAATAGTGAGACGGTGTCAGTTTTGGATAGAGTTTGACATTTTATTCATATTTTTTCCGTTATAGCTCGGAATTGATATTATAATATATCGTTGGAAAGATAATTAGGGCTTTCAAAAAAAGGAGTTTTATTCAATTTCAAACTCTTTAATCTTATCTTTTCAAAAAGGATAATTAGAATCTTTTAGAAACTTATAGAAGTTTCCAATTAATCCTTATTAGTTTAGGAATGGGATTAAATCATTTGTACCCTCGATCATCGTAGGTAAGGTGGGCTTAGGTTCGGTTTGGGCTCAGTTTAATATTTTGGCCATAACTTATTCGTTATAACTCGGATTTGGGCTTATAATATATCGTTGGAAATCTCTTTTAAAGCCCCATCCAACTGTTCAATAATTGGTCCCAGATTATGGACCAAAATAAACTCGATTAAACGTTTTTATAAAAAGGACACGAAATGAATGATTTTAAAGGACACGAAATGAATTATTTTGGGTTTAAAGGCACGAAAAGAGATAAATAAGTTATGGTTTGGGGAAATGGTCTAGTAATTGGGTTGGTTTTATGAAATGGAAATATGGATTTAAGCACTCCAAGATTAAATACTCAACCCGACCAATAATGGCGGTGAAAGGTTGTTCATCATCGGGTTTGATTTTGGGGAGACATTTTTAGGTGTCTACAAAGTACTTTACATTTTTTTTTTCAAAACAAGACAAATTCAAATAAAAGAAAAGTATACACAAAGACCTAGACTCAAGCAATCAAAAACACTCAAACATAGACACCGTTCCCCGACAACGACACCATTTTGACGAGGGGAAAACTAGGTCGTTATCTAATCTTCCCTCGGTCAAACTAAATTTATAAACACTTAACAAACCTAAATACGAGTATAGAGGCAAGTCAAGGGTCGAACCCAAAGGAACAGTAATGTTGAAGCACTTTCAATTATGCACCTAAGCTAGGTCGAAGACGGAGGTAAGAGTGAATACTAACAACTAACTGTAGACACCCATTTGTGTCTCCCAAAAACCAAACCCGGTGATGAGTACCTTTTACTTCGAATTATAATCGAATGAAGTGAAAGTGTGCAAAGTCTAGTGTTGCGGATAGTTTTAATTTCTCTTCTTTTCTCTCTATTTTTGAAAATCTATTTTAAGAAAGAAGCCAATTCAGTTTGGTTGGTCCATGATACGGGTTCGTTAATAGTGCAGTTGGATAGGGCTTGAAAATAGCTTTCGAACGATATATTATAAGCCCAATTCCGATGAATAATGAGGAAGTTATTGCCGATTTACTAAACTGGGCTCGGTTTGAGCCTTATATGCGGCCCAATGATCTAGGGGAGGGCCTAATATGGATTTATCATTCCTAATGCAATTAGGAATGGTTTTAATCTTCTAGATCCTTCTAGAAGGTTCTTTTCATTCCTAATTCAATTAGCATTGATAAATTGACTATTGTTGACTTTTTAGAGTTTTAATCAGAATAAAAAAATGTTTTTGAGGAAAATACGATTTTATCCTCCTGTACGGTAAATTTCTATCTGATTTTAGAAAACGCGTCAAAAATTTAATCAGCGCCAAACGCCAGTCATTAGCGCCTAGCGCTAGCATTAGCGCCTGGCGCTAATGTCAGCGCCTGGCGCTAATGTCAGCGTCTGGCGCTAACGTCGTTTTTTCGCGTCAGAACTCTGGTTCGATTTTCTATCTTTTTGGCTGATTTTCTCTATAAAAAGCCTTCTAAAAACTCCGTTTTCATTCATCTACAACCATAAATTATTTCTCTCTATAACCTAAAGCTTCTCTTTCTCTTTTCTAAACATAACCTTTCTTACAAAATTCCGCATTCACAAGACCTAGATACACCTAGAATTATTCGAAGTTGCCTTCGCCCTAGACGTGAAAGAAAGAGGTACGAGGCATCCAAGTAATTTAATTATTTACATTGATATTATGATATAAAAATCATGCTTAGGTTGTTGTTATGATTCCTAGTGTCATGTTAGGGCGTTTTGATCTTCCTAGTATCATGTCTAGGGTAACTTTAATATCAAGTATAATTAAAAGTATGATGCCTTTTATGTTCTTCCTAATATTTATGATTGTTAGTATCATATTAGGCTAAAGATTTGATCTTTATTTTTTAGTGATATGCTAGGGTTTGTTATTAATCTTGTTAGTATCATGCCTAGGATCTTGCTATTATTATGCTTTATTGTTAACATGATTATTTTGATGATGATTTATGATTATTATTATTATTATGATTATGTTGATTGATTATATTTTATTGTTATTGCTTGATCACGCCTTTTATGCATGTTTAAAGGGAAACGGTACTGGTAATCACGCTCAATAAGATAATTAATAATCTTATTTAGGGTTAATGTGATTATAATTCAAGTGATCGCCAATAATAGTTTGTTTGTGCATTAATATTCAACAAACATAGATAAACAGGTTTAGGGCAAACCTATTGATTGCATGTTAGTCAGAAAGCGCACATGAATACGATTAGAATAAAGTAGAGGCCTATTATTAGGGCAGGTTCAACCTCTTTTAGGTTGGATTTGTACCTTCATCCCCAAACTACCAGTCATGATTCCAGACCTATTGGAGTTGACGATCTCCTGGATCGTTAAGGGGTGTAACCTTCACCCTGTGAACGGTTTACAAGTTGCTAAAACTTGTTGGTGACTCTTTTGCTCTATCTTCTTTCCCTTTGGACGCCACCGTACTTTAGTGTATGATCACAGTGGGGTTCAAGCTAGGGGTAATGCTTGAAATATTTCCTACATTAACGATACAAGCAACCAAACAAATAAAACACTAGGAACGGGGATCAACAATTAATCATGTCAATTGCATTAACTTTGGAAGAGCATGCCAATCAAAGGTTGTAAGGACTAATGATAAGAGGAATCAATTGGAATCAAAGATCTATCTCCTAATTGTTAAGCTAGGGTTCACTATGAATAATAAACTAAAGGAATCACAATCAAAACCAATTGATAATTGCAATTACTAAATCAATTGTTCCTGTCATTAGCAATTACAATGCAATCTAGCATAATTCACAAGGCCTAATCGAATTACGCACATGCAAATCTTCATTAATAAATTTAATCTCAACAATCAATTAACACAATTCCCAAATTAATCACAATTAATCAATCATACAAGTTTCACCCAATTCCTAGCAAACAATAACTTAAATATCATCATCTATCAACAAACAACTAAAGAAATCAAGAATCAACAATATATCAAGAACAATTACACTAATCAAGCTTCAAACATCAAAATTAAACCAAACAAACATGAAATTAAACAGAGCAATAAGGTGAGATAGAGTTAAGAATGCTCACTGATAATAGAGAAGCTTTTGAACACAATTGTCACACTTGTATCTTCAATCTCTTAATCACCATTGAAATCCTTCACTTTCTCTCTCTAAAACTACTCCTAATCTAGAAAGAGAACCTCTTAATCTAACCTAATCCTCCTTAGAGGAGAGAGAAACTACTCTAATCTAAATAATTTCATGTATGAAGAATAAAGAAGGTCGTACAATATATATACAAAAGGAGAAAATAAATGAAATCGCTAGTGAAACCCAGAAACCCGCGCCCGCGGAGGAGAATAGCTGGAACAGAGCAGCCCAAGGCCGCGCCTGCGAGGTGCCCGTGGCCAGCCCTCTCCAACTTCCTGGTCGAAAATGGGCAGAAATAGGTTGCAGCAACGCCGTGCCCGCGGCTAACAGATCCCGCGCCCGCGACAGTTTTGCACGACCAACTTTGGAAGGTTGTAACTCACAATATAGGAATTATATGAAGGCGTGCGACCTATAATTGGAAAGCTCTTTTAGTCTAGTTTCCAATTCAACTTGAATCACATCAATCCAATCTGTAGAACTCGAGATATGGCGGAAACAATGAACAAAGTTCTTTTTTGATACTTTGCAAGCCTTCGTTTTCCTTTGTTTCTAACGCAAATTCAATTCCGAAAAGTGCATATCGTTCTTAGTGGATGCTATTTTTAATTTCCATGCATATAGCCCGTGACATACCGACAAAACAAGACAAAGCAACGTAGAAGCGAGAGAAATAGCCAAGAAATGAATAAAATGATAAGAAAACAATTAAAAGCACACATTTCTCTAAACTAACACAAAAACACGCAAATTAAGCATTGTTCTCAAAAAACACGTCATAAACGACTAAAAACGAGCATAGAAATATAAAGAAAACATAGCCTAAAGGTGCCGTAAATGGCATGGATGACTACCGAGAAATCATCCATGAACACTTCCATCTTGGCTTCAAGAATGTCCCCAAAGATACTCATCATGCACCTTTGAAAGGTTGCCGGGGAATTGCAAAGTCTGAACGACATCCTTATATATGTAAATGAGCCATATGGACAAGTAAAAGTTGTCTTCTCTTGGTCATCCGGGTTTATGGGGATTTGAAAGAAACCAGAATAACCATCAATAAAGCAATAATAATTGTGCTTGGTTAGTCTCTCAAGAATTTGGTCGATAAAAAGGAGGGGAAAATGATCCTTGTTAGTGGATGCATTCAGACGTCTATAGTCTATGCACATCCTCCAACCGGTTACCGTTCTAGTTGAAATGAGATCACCATTCTCATTTTCAACTACGGTCATTCCTCCCTTTTTAGGGACCACATGAAGGGGGAAACTCATCTAGAACTCAAAATGGGCAAGATGATGCCGACATCAAGGATTTTGGTGATTTTTTTTCACCACCTCCCCCATTTGAGGATTGAGTTTCCTATGCCTCTCAATGGAAGGCTTAGCACCCTCATCAAGTGTTATGTGGTGCATACATAAAGTGGGACTAATACCTTTGAGGTTATCAATGGTATAGCCTAAAGCACCTTGGTGGTTTCTCAAAACACCACGTAACATTTGAGTTTGGCACAGGAATTCACAATTACTGGAAAATTTTAATTAGGACCCAAAAACACATACCTTAGGTGTGATGGTAGAGGTTTTAACTCTACCATTGGAACACCATTACCTTTTCTTGAGGTAGCTATCTCCAATGTATCATGACTCGTGATTCCCATGCATACTTGCTCAATTCTTTCTTCCGTACTTCCTTCAAGCATCTCTTCATACAATGCCATCTCCTTGCTTTTCTCACCTAACTTTTCCTTGTTCAAAAGGACATTCTCAAGGGCATCGTTAGTAGTTTAGTAAGTGCTCATGCATAGAAGTCCCAATAGAATCAATAGTATCAATCATCATACAATTATCAAGATTAGAGCTTGGATACTTCATGCTCTCATTCAAGTCAAATTCTATCACCTCATCTCCTACTTTTAGTGAAATTTTAGCACTTTAACATCTATTAAAGCACCCGAAGTAGCAAGAAAAGATCTTCCTAGAATTATTAGAATTTTAACATCTTCATCCATCTCTAACAAAACAAAATCCATAGGGATTACAAACTTTCCCACCCTTAGAGGAACATCCTCTACCTTACCCTTTGGCAATTTAATAGAACGATCGGCCAATTGTAGGGTAATGTTGGTTGGTAGAAGTTCCCCTATCTCAAGTCTTTGATATACTGAATATGTCATAGGGCTAACACTAGCCCTAAGATCACATAAAGCATTATCAATTTGCATTTTATATATTGCACAAGGGATAGAAAAGTTACTGGGGTATTATAATTTCGGTGGAATTTTGTTCATGATAATTGCACTACATTTCTTGGTGAGATTCACCGTTTCCACCAACTCACACTTTCTCCTTCCACTCAAAATGTCTTTTTAAAAACTTAGCATAGTTAGGCATTGTAGACACCCAAATGTGTCTCCCAAAAACCAAACCCAGTGATGAATATCTTTCACGTCAATGATTATCGAACGAAGCAAAAGTGTGAAAAGTCTTGCGATACGGTCGTTTTAATAAAAATAGTTCTTTCTGTTTTAGAAAATATTCCTTTTCGTACCCTGTTTATGAAAAATGTCCAATCCAGTTTAGTTTGGTCCATGATATGGGTCCAATAATTATGGATTTTTATGAGGATTGAAAAGACCTTTCCAACGATATATTATAAATCCGATTTCGATGAATAATGAGGAAGTTATGGCCAAAATACTAAACTGGGCCTAAACTGCGTTTTACCTACGACCCAATGAACATGTGGAGGGCCCAAAGGTTTAATCTCATTCCTAACTAATTAGGATTTATTATAAGCTTCTATAAGCTTCTAAAAGAGCTTAATTATCCTTTTTGAAAAGATAAGATCAAAGAATTCGAAATTGAATAAAACTTCTCTTTTTGAGAGTCCAATGAAAGAAGATCAGATATTATTTTCGTGACTCATAATCTTTATACAAATATTATATGGTTGTATAGATCTTGAAATTATCTTTTCAATGATATATTATAATATTAATTCCGAGCTATAACAAAAAAGATATGAAAGAAATACAAACTCTATCCAAAACTAACACCTTTCCCTTATTTCGGTCATATCTTTTATTCTAAAAAATATTTTAATCTTATTCTAATTGGGTTAAAAAGTATACTTCAATATCTTTCCAACGACATATTATATGACTTATTTGGACGTCTAGATCAAAAGATATGATAAAAACAAAATCCGTAAAAACAGTCGTAACGCCAAACGATAGCCTTGTCGCACGACGGTAGACTCTGTCGCCATGCGTGATTCCTGTCGTTTTGCGCTGGATCCTGTCGTTCTCAATAAGAGACAATTCTATTCGGATTCGAATTATAACTCTAATCTATCGTTTCATACTATTTTCTCTACAAATAGGGTTGTATTTCCCCGTTTTTAATCACCAACAATCATCTAATTCTACTCTTTTTTCTCTTAAGCTAGAAGCATATTCTTTCTCCCTCTTTCTAAGCCCTTTTACACCTTTTTACAAAGTACAATATTACGCATTCACAAGTTCTAGACACCTAGCCAAGTTCGAAGTTGCCTTCGCCCTAGACGTGAAAAGTTGATAATTTTTTAGCGTTTGGTCCCAAATCCCTATTTCAATTATTTCAATTAATTGTTTGATTTAATATTTTCCTTGAAGTTACTAACGCGTGTATTTTATTATTAGAAAGAGATACGAGGCATTGAAGTAAGTAATTTATTTACTTTGTTATTCTTTTGATATAGAAAGCATGTTTATATTATTTTAATTCCTATTATCATGTTAGGATGCCTTTATTGCTTTCTAATATCATGTTTAGGTTGCTTTCTATTTGTAGACACCTAAAAATGTCTCCCCAAAGCCAAACCCGATAATGAACAACCTTTCACCACCATTATTGGTCGGGTTGAGTATTTAATCTTGGAGTGCTTAAATCCATATTTCCATTTCATAAACCAACCCAATTCCTAGCCCATTTCCCCAAACCATAACTTATTTTCCTCTTTTCGCGCATTTAAACCAAAAATAATTCATTTCGTGTCCTTTAAAATAATTCATTTCATGTCCTTTTTATAAAATCGTTTATTTCTGTTTATTTTGGTCCATAATCTGGGTCTAATGATTGAATATTTGGATGGGGATTCAAAAGAGCTTTCCAATGATATATTATAAGCCCAAATCTGAGTTATAACGAATAAGTTATGGCCAAAATATAAAACTGAGCCCAAACCGAACCTAATCCCACCTTACCTACAACCCAATGATCATGTGGAGGGTTTAAATTATTTAATCCCATTCCTAAACCAATTAGGATTAATTAGAAGCTTCTATAAGTTTCTTAAAGATCTTAATTTTCCTTTTTGAAAAGAGAAGATTAAAGAGTTTGAAATTGGATAAAACTTTTATTTTTGAAAAATCCTATTTCTATCCGAATTGAAAGACATTCAAAGATAGACAGATATTATTTTCAGGACTCATAGTTTTTATTCAAATTCTATATGGTTGGATAGTCCTTGAAATTATCTTTCCAATGATATATTATAATATCAATTCCGAGTTATAACGGAGAAGATATGAATAAAATGTCAAACTCTATCCAAAACTGACATCATCCCACTATTTCGTCCATATCTTTAATTCTACAATATATTTAAATCTGATTCTAATTGAGTTAGAAAGTATATTTCAAGATCTTTCCAACGATATCTTATTCATCTTATTCTGATTTCTGGATCAAAAGATATGATAAAAACAAAAACCACAAAACTGCAGTCTATCGAGTTTTATTTCGATTTAATTCGGATTTTATCTTGTTTTTTTCGACCCTTCTTTTTTCTCTATAAATAGAGTTCATATCTCCCCTTTTTTTAAGGATCAACAAGCTTGATCATCAAATAATTCTCTTTACTCTCTTTAGCCTAAACACTAGCCACCCTATTCTCTTAAAATACTTCCCCTAAGAACTTCATCAAGGAGTTCATACAATACCCAAAGTTCTATACTTTAACCAAGGCGTGAAAGGTATAATTAACTGAGGGTTTGGACCAAATAAAATCTACATTTATTTAATTTAATTTCCATTTGATTTTTTTTTATTGAAGTTACTAACGGTTTATTCATGATGTAGCAATTCAAGGAAACGCGGAAAGTGAGTAATTGATTAATTTAATTACTCTTATCTTATTTTAATATTGCTAGCATCATGATTAGGTTATTTTATATTTGATTTGACTAACATTATTATTGTTGAATTGCTTCCAATATTGATGTTTATTCTATTATTGTTATGATCACTATATTGCATGTTTAAAGGGAATATGTAATTGAAAATCACGCCTAATAAGAAAATTTGGACAACTGGTTTAGGTTCCTTTTTAATCTTGTTGTTTAATCAAGTGATCACAATATTTTAGAATAATGTTTTGCATTAATATTAAACCAATTTAGCTTAGTAATAGTTTGGAGCGAATTGAATATTTTGTTTGTATGCCTTTAAGATCGCAGGAATCACTTTTCACTATAAGAATCGAGTAGAGGCTAATACGGGCGAATGTGACTCCATGAATCACTTCGTACAATCATCCCCAATCCTCCTTTTGAGGTTCCGAACCATATGGAGTTAGTAATCTCATGGATTATTAATGGGGTGTAACCTTCACGGGTCAATCGTTGTTGCCTATCGCTGTCCCTTTATTCGTGGTTGCCTTTTATGATCCGTGAACGGTTTACAAGTTCCTTAAAAACTTGTTGGCGGCTCCTTACTTTCCTTGTCCCTAATTGTATTATGTCCATTCCCACTTCCTATGAGTGCCAAGCATATTCACACATGCTTTAACGTAGGCGCACTTCGAGCGACGCCTACACTATTCTTTATAATATCATGTTAGGATCATGCCTAGGATCTTGCTATTATTATTATGCTTTGAGAATATAATTATTGTGATGATGATGATTGTTGTGTCTATAATTAATATATTATTGTTTCTTGATATTATTATTACGCTTAATAAGATAATTAACAACCTTGTTTATGTTAGCCCCGTTTCTGAGATTTTGGTGGCCCATGGCAAGGATTAAAAACAGGCCTCTAATCAACAAATAATAATGTTATTAAAAAAATTTTAAACTTCATACATAAACCCCTAACTGCTAAATCACCACCTCGCAATACCCTCCAACAGCAGCACCTCCCACCCGCAGCCACCCAGCAGGCTAGCATCGAAAATACAAGACAATAGAAACATTTTTAAAAAGAAAATTAACCAAATATTATAAATCACATATGAATAATGCCTGAAAATTAAACTTACAAATAACGATTATTGCCTCCATAACTTTTTAAGCCAACCAATCAGTGTCCCTTAATTCCCCAATTTTAAAATTCTTGAATGAAATAATTTAAAACAATTATACAGACTCATGAAAAATCAATGTAAATAAGAGAATTTGATGACTGGTGGCTATGATGTGGAGAACATGCAAGGAGGATTATGTATAATTTTATTAATGTTAGTTGGAAATTAAAGAGTAAATATGATTTAATGAAAATTTTCATCTTCAATTTAACGGAATTCATTTGACTAAAAATTAAAAAGTGAGAGTACATTTTAGAAATATTAAATTACCGAAAGAAGGGAGTTATAATTAATGACGGTTATTTTGAGGAATGCATCAAATTATTCACTTTGAAAAGTGAATTTTGGGCAGATAATCAGAAAGGTAGGAATTAAAAAATGGCTTTTGATATTCTTTGGTATTCTGACTTTACGTTAGCTTTGTTTTGCCTTTTTTTTTCTTTTTCTTGGACCTTATCTCATTACTTAATTTGGTCTTCTCAAGCAGGGGCCTAGGGCGGTTACCCCAGCTGCTTTGCTCTTGCTATGGGCCTGGTTCAGGGTAATATGATTATAATTTAGGTGATTGCCAATAATAGATTTGTTTGTGCATTAATATTCAACCAACATAGATTAAACAGGTTTAAGGTTAATATATTGATTGTATGTTAGTTAGGCAGCGCACATGAATACGAGAAGAATAAAGTAGAGGCCTATTATTAGGGCAGGTTTAATCTCTTTCAGGTTGAATTTGTACCTTTATCCCCGAATATCCAGTCATGGTTCCAGACCACTATGGAGTTAGCAATCACATGGATCGTGAAGGGGTGTAACCTTCACCCTGTGAACGGTTTACAAGTTCCTAAAACTTGTTGGCGACTCTTTTGCTCTAGCTTACGTCCCTTCTAACGCCACCAGCTTAAGTGTATGATCACAGTGGGGTTCAAGTGTGGGATGCTTGAAATATTCCCTACAAGCATTTGCACATCTAATTTATTTCTAACCAATTTGTGGGGATATGGTAGTTTTTGCAATTGTTTTGTTTCTCTCTATTTTTCTCTTTTCTCATCACTGTATTTTTCTCTTTTCTCTTTACTTTTTTTTTCAAAATCTTTCTCTTTTTCACACTCTCTTTCTTTTGCACATTATCTTTCTTTTTCTTTCTCATGATTTTTCTCTCCTTCTTACTCAAAATCACTCTCAAGGGGTGGCTCACTCAAGTTCACTTTCTCATTGCTTCTTGTAAAGACACTCTCTTCCAACACCTTCATGCTTCTAGTTGATACGGGACTCTTAGGATCTAGTCGTTAGGGTGGGAGTTTGGAAGTATTAGTCCCTTCTTTTAAACCATTGTCCAATTGAGAAATTTGTGTTTAAAGCATTTTATTGTGGGTCATGACTTCACTAAATTTCTTATCACTAGAGGCCATGAAAGTATTGAACATTTTGGTTTGACTCTCCATCACTTCCTCTAAGTTAAACCTACTAGGTGGTGCTTATGAATAGTAGTTGTGTTGGGGAGCTCTATTACCTCTCACATTCAAATTTGAAGCATTTTGATTGGAAGAACCTCTATTGTTATTATTGTTCCAATTATTCCTATTATTAGAGTTCCTCCCTTGGTGATATTGGCCTTGATTCCCATAGTTCCCTTGGTTATATTGGCCTTGATTCCCATAGTTCCCTTGGTTATTATGGTTATGGTTACCATAACCACCTTGTTAGTTGTAGTTACCTTGGGAATTTTGGTCCCCTTGGTTCCTATTTCACTATTGGATTTAGATATGATAATCATAATCATTTCCTCTTTGGTTATAAGAATTTCCCCCTTGTTCTCTTTGATTAGGTAGTAAGTATCTTTGATTGTCATCCCTAGGTCTATTATCATAGGACAAGGCATTGACTTGTTCATTTTCATTCTCATTACCATCTTCATATTGGGATTGGGGTTGGAAAATCATAATTACAAGAAGAGATGTCGTGGTCATATGACCCACAATTTTCACACAATAAACACCCATTTAGCATGTTATTAGATGTATAAGGAGAAGAGTTAGATTTCATACCTCTCACCTTAGATTTGGAGGGATGCTCTTGATGAAAAGTGGAGGTATCAAGTTTTTCCTTGATGGATGTCATCTCCTTGCCAAGGTTGGTGATTTGAGATGTTAAATTATTAATGGTGTTGAGGTGATCGACGGAATAAACTGCACTTCCTCCTTTTCTTAGAGACTCCCTCTCTCCTTCTTGCCAATCCATGTGGTGCCTCACCACGTCCTCAATTATTTCAATGACTTTCTCCTCTGTTTTGTTCATAATCGGGCCACCCGCTCCCGCATCCAAGCTAGTCTTTCCTTGTGGGCTTAAGCCTCCGTAGAAAATTTAAAGCACTTGGTTAGTCGGAATGCCATGATGAGGACACTCCCTTTGATATTCTTTATACCTTTCCCATGCCTTGTATATGGTTTCACTAACTTTTTGACAGAAACCTTCGATCAATTCCCTTGCCTCGGCCGTCTTCTTTTGAGAGTAAAATCTCCCTAAGAAAGTCGTGGTGACCACGTCCCAAGTTCTGAAGGAGTTAGGTCTCACCTCCTTCTCAAGCCATTCAAGAGACCTTCATATCAAGGAAAAAGGAAATAGATTTAGTCTCACAAATTCTTGAGTGACCCCATTTACCTTGATCGTGTTGCAATATTTTTCAAATTCGTTCAAATGTGCAAGAGGGCTCTCATGTTTAGCTCCACTAAATTACCTCCTTTTTAATCAAATTTATCATTGTGGGCCGAATTTTAAAATCATTGGCTTGAGCAACGGGGGGAGCAATGCCACTTGAAGCTCTATAAGCTCCCGGAGTTCCCAACTCCTTCAAAGGTCTTTGAGGTGGTGGTTCTGTGTCACCCATTTGATCTTGTCGCTCCTCGAAATCGAACTCCCTAGTTGGGGAAGAATTTAATGGCCTAGAACCAGCTCTCCTTCTCCTTATATAAGTTTGCTCAATCTTGGGATCGTAAGGCACCAAAATCCTGTTATGAGTTCTACACATACACTCTCAACAAATTTCAATTAGTAACAAGGCCACAAGTGTAGCCAAAAATAAACACACTCTTTTTGAATTTTTTTATTTTATGGTGAACTAGACTCAAGTAATCAATTAGCAATCAACAACACCATTTCCTGGCAACGGCGCCATTTTAATGGACGTTAGAACGGTCACACATTCCACACTTAATCAAACACACTTATAAACAAACATCCTACAAACCAAGCATAATGATAAGTCATAGTTTTGTCCACAAGGAACGGGATATGGTTGTTAAAGATCTTAATACTTAAGCTAAAGTCTATAGTGAATTGGGGTTCGTTAAGTAAACAAACAAACTATGGTTCTAATTTAATGGATTAAAGACACTAGGGAATAGGATCCACTCAACCAAGGCAATTAGGCAAACAGGAGTAAAATAAACAAGATATAGCAAGAACTATATGTAAGATCAACCTCATACAATAGGAAAAAAACTCACACTACCAAACTTAGATTCCTCATTAGTTTAGAAACAGAAGATACATAATCAAATTGCAATAAGCAATGACATACGCAATTCACATTTCCATATTAAACTAAGCATATCATGCTATCTAGCTCCTAAGTCAAGGGTAGTTAATCTGATCTTGAAGAACTAACAAGCAATCTCATACAATCAATTTAATTACAATACAAACATCAATACTTGTCCCACATTTATATAACTAACCCAAAAGATTGAGCTTCACCCATCCACTAGCAAGAAGACTACTCACAACTCATCTTAATCAACATGCATACAAGGATTAGGGTTCTAACTACTTTAATAATTGGGAAAATGGTTAACAATTGAATAAACTATCATCCAACAACAAATTATCAAGAACTAAAGAGATTCAAGTAACATGCAAATACCAAACAAAATTAGATATTAAGTAGAAGAATGTGGAAGAAATTAGTAATTAAATTAAAGCTTGAAATGTTGAATACAATGTGCAAACCTTGAGAATAATTCTTGAAACTCACTATTACAATGATTAATTTGATAAAAAAAAAAAAAACTAAGCTAAATTATCAAAATGGATTGTTTTAAACTAAGAGGGAATGATAATTACTATGCTACTTCTCTCTATCTCTAAAATGCACTTAAGGGGAAGTATTTATACTCCCCAAATTACATAGGTAAATCCGTCAAAATAAAGCAGATTTCCAGTGAGGAGAGCCCGCTCCTAGATCTTGCACACCCACTCCAGCTGGCTTCAGAAGAAGGAAGATTCAAAATATTTGGGGAGGAGCGCCCACTCCAAGGGCTCTGCATGCCCGCTCCCCTGCTCTTCAGCTTGTGGCAGAATCAATCTTCAAGGGGAGGAGCGCCCGCTCCAAGGAGGGTGCACGCCCGCTCCTCCCTATTTCAACTTGAGAAAAAAAACACTCGGAGAATCTAGGAGCGCCTGATCCAGTAGGGCACATGCCCGCTCCTCACAAGGTCTGATTTGGGCATATTGTGGCTTAAGTTGAGGAGCGCCTGCTCCAAGCGAGGTGTACACCCGCTCCTCCTGGAGCGGGCTTTCCTTTTTTTGTTTTGAAGCCAAGAATGCCATTCCACCCAATTGATTTCCTGCCAAAATGAGTCTAACACCTGCAAAACATGGACAAACACAAGCAAAGAGGGGGCGAAATCGAGATACAACATTTTTATTCAAAAACGGGTTAAAAAAAGGGGAAAAGATTGCAAAACCGGATTTAAATTAACATAATATGTGGTCAAATAAACCACTTATCAAGGGTCTTGGCAATGATTAAGACATCGAAAAACAATGAAACTATTTAGCTGGAACTGCCACGGGCTTGGTAACCCGCGTGCAGTTAGGGGCCTCCAAGATGTTGGAGGGAAAAGCCAAATATTGTCTTTGTAATGGAGACTATGATTGATAAAAAAAAATTCTAAATAAAATAAAAAATCATTGTGGTTATACAAATTGTGTTTTCTTTAGTAGCAGTGGGAGATTTAGAGGTTTGGAGTTGTGGTGGAAAGATGTTAATGTGAAAATAGTCTCTTACTCTATTCATCATATATCTGCTAATGTGTGAGATGCTAATAATAATCCTACTTGGAGGGAAATTGGTATTTATGGTTGGCCGGAACAAGCAAATAAACATCACACTTGGTCCCTTATGACACAACTCAAAGGCATTAATGACCTCCCATGTGGTATGTTTGGAGAATTCAATTAAATTTTGAGCTTGTCCGAAAAGGAAGGTGGTGTTCAAGGAGTGAGAGACTTATGGATGCGATTCGAGAAGCAATTGATATGTGTGCACTTTGTGACCTTGGCTATAAAGGGAGTATTTTTACATGGGAAAGGGAAAATTCACTAACAACTTTTGTTAGGGAGCGGCTTGACCAGTTTCTAGCGGATGAGAGGTGGTGTGCTTTATTCCTTAATGTTGAGGTCCGTCACTTACCAATTCTAACATCCGTCCACGTACCAATTGTTTTATCCACTGAGAAGACGCGTGATGGATGATTAGGGTAGCTCGGCTTTTAAATTTTAATATTTCTGGATGTCAAATGAGGGGTGTGGAAAAACTTTGAGTGGGGCTTGGTCTAACTTGGGCGGCCTTAGCTTGCGGCAAAGAATTGCATTGTGTGGTGAGAGGTTAGCAAGCTGGGCAGCGTTAACTTTTGGCTCAATAAAGAATAAAATTAAGAAGGCAGAGAAGGCACTTAAGGCTCTTAAGGAGGGTGCGATGGACGGAGCAAAGCTTGAGCAGTGTCATTCCCTTTCGGAAGAGCTTGATATTCTTTATTTACTTGAAGAGTCATATTGGTTTGCTTGTGCTCGAGCAAATGATTTGCGTGATGGGGATAAAAATACAAAATACTTTCATCACAAGGCTAGTCAACGCAAAGCTCGAAACAGAATTGTGGGTCTCTTTGACGACAATCGGATTTGGATGAATAAAAAAGTAGACATTGAGAAATTGATTACGGCTTACTTCTCAAAGCTCTGCTACAAGCTCGCCCACTGGTTTTCAAGATGCTATGGAGGGACTGAGACATTGGTAACAGCAGAGATGAACTTAATCCTGGATAGAGAGCTAACGGGGGAAGAGGTAAAACAAGCGTTGTTCCAAATTCATCCACATATCGCTCTGGGCCTTGACAGTATGCACGCTTTAGGTTTTTAGAAATTTTGGCATGTTGTTGGGTCAGATATTATTGCTTATGTTTAGAATTGGTGCAATGTGAATATGGATTTGGCTGATATAAATAACACTTCCATTGTGCTTATTTCGAAATGTGACAAACCAACTCTGATTTCGGAATTTAGGTCAATTAGTTGTTGCAATGTTATTTATAAAATCATCTCTAAGGTGCTGGCGAATAAATTGAAAAGTTTACTCGGAGATATTATTTCTCCAAATCATTTTGTTCCATAGAGACTCATTACTGATAATGCTATTGTGGCTTTTGAAATTTTTCATGCTATGAAGAGAGCTAGTGAAGGGAAGGATGGGAATGTTGCTCTAAAACTTGATATGAGAAAGGCATATGATAGGGTGGAGTGGGTTGTTTTACAGCAGGTGATGGTTAAATTGGGGTTCTCGAATGATTGGGTTAATCGTATTATGTATTGTCTTAAAAGCGTTTCTTTCGCTTTAAAGACTAATAGGCACATTTCAGGGTCTGTGGTTTCCTCTAGAGGATTACGCCAGAGTGATTCAATTTCTCCGTACTTATTTATGTTATGTGCGGATGCTTTTTCGACTTTGATTTCAAAGGCGGCCAATGGTAATTTGATTCATGGTGCTAGAATTTGCAGAAATGCACCCAGGGTGTCTCACTTATTCTTTGCAGATGATATTCTTCTTTTTCCTAGAGCAAATGTGCAAAAATGCTTGGTTATAGGTGATATTATCAGAAAATATGAAAGAGCTTCGGGTTAGAATGTCAATTTATGCAAGAGTGAAGTTGTTTTTAGAATAAAGGTACGCTCGAGTAGGAGACAGGAAATCATCGGTATTTTGAGTGTTAGGGAACTTGAAAGACATGAAAAATACCTTGGGTTTCCAACTATTATTGGGAGGTCCAAAAAAGAGATTTTTACGGGATTAAAGGAGAGATTATGGGAAAAATTGCAGGGTTGGAAGGAAAAGCTACTCTCTAAAACGGGAAAGGATGTGCTCATTAAAGTGGTGGCTCAGGCTATCCCAACTTATATGATGAGCATATTTAAACTTACCAGTGGATTTATTAATGAAATTCATGCTATGCTTGCAAGATTTTGTTGGGGCTCTACGGAGACTACAAACAAAATGCATTGGCAACTGTGGGAGCTTTTGTGCCGCCCCAAAGCTCTTGGTGAATTGAGGTTTATGGATCTAAAATGTTTTAATCAAGAATTGTTGGCAAAACAAGTGTAGAGACTGCACCATGATCCGGGAACTCTTATTCACTCAATTCTAAAAGCTAAATATTTCAAGAATTGTGAAGTTCTCAAGGCTACATGTGGCTATGACCTAAGCTATGCTAGGAGGAGTATGTGGGGTGCTAGGGGACTGTTGATAAGAGGGTCTTAAATGAAGGGTGCGGAATGGGAGTGCCATTAATGTTTGGAGTGAGGCTTGGTTGCCTGAAAATTCTTCTGCAATTGTGCCTACTCCTTGCGCTACAAGTGATTTGGGGTTAAGGGTAAGTGATCTAATCGACCATACTTATGGGGAATGGGACTTGGATATAATATCAAACAATTGCTATGATGATGATGATGCCAAGATTCTCACGATTCCCCTGTCTCCAAGCTGCCCCCCCACCCGATAAAATGTATTAGTGGCCTTCAAAGGACGGGGCATACACAGTGAAGATGGGTTACTAGTTATGTAAAAGGTTTCCAAATGAGCATGGCACTGACTTAGATGATGTGTGGAAGCTCATATGGTCTCTAGTATGTCCCCCAAAATTAAAGCACTTTTTGTGGAGAGCGTGTAAAGGTTTCCTTGCTATCAAGGAACGACTCTTTTATCGTCATGTTGTAGCTGAGAAAAAGTGTAGTTGCCATGCTCTTGAGGAAACCATACTTCACGCCACATTTGAATACAAATCTGATAAAGGAATAAACGCGTTGTCAATTGTCTATCCCTAGATCAAATACAATTTATACAACCTAAACAAACCTAATACGAGTATAAGGCAAGTTAAGGGTCGAACACAAAAGAGTGAATAGGTACTAACTATAGCCTAAGTCAAGCTACTTCGAAGATTGTAGTGAGAAAATGGTTGGTACTATGGTAACAAAGCTAAATTGATCAAGTAATTTCAGAAGCTAAACACTAGGGATATAGGTTCCACATGCAAGTTCAATAATCATGCTAATTGATAGTTCATTCAACTGATTCAAGCATTGCAAAGGACAAACAATAGTAGAAATCAAAAGAATCCAAAATCCATCTCCTATAGGCCAAGCTAGGGGTCACTATGAATGGCTAATCAAGGAAAATTACAATCAAACTCAATCAATTAAAGCAATTCTCAAATTGATGGTTCATGTCATTAAGAAATGCAATGCAATCTAGATTAATGTTATAGGTTGATCACTCCTGATCTAATTAATCACATGCAAAACTATGTCAACCAATTTAATTGCAACAATTAAATCAATCAATGATCATCAACTAGCACAAATCATCAATCAAGCATGCTTCCCCTTCTCCCTATCAACTAATCTACTCACTAATTAAGGTGTAACTCCAGAACAAATCACTAGAAATTGCATTGATCATTATTCTAAATCAAAATCAAGAGAAAACAATATTAACTAAAATATCAAATTCAAATCCAAGTAAATCAAACAATCAAACATGAATCTAAGACAAACAAGTAAAGAGATGAACCAAAAGAAGAGATTCTCACTAATATTAATGATCGAAGATGCAGAAATCCAAACTTGATTGAACTAATTTTGAAATACAAATCCAAATCCAAGAAATTCTCTCTAACTTCTCTCTCTAAAACTAAGCTAATGAAAATTATCTAAAAGTTGGTTTTCAAAAAGGAATTACAAGTGTATTTATAAGCAAAGAAGGAAAACGGGTTCCCTACGCCCTCTCTAAGAAATCCCGTGCCCGCGGAGAAATGGGTACGGAACCCATCACAAACTCCGCGGGCTGTCTAGGCAACATCCGCGCCCGCTGGTCTTTTAGCCCGAGCCCGCAAAAAAAGCCACCGCGCCCGCGGCCAGGGCGCGGCAAATGCCCTGCTCCCAAAGAGTAATCAGAGGCTCGCAGTCTCTCTAATCTGGAGCGCCCTCTCCAATCTTCTCGCGCCCGCGGGGAGTTCCTGGTCGATTTTTGCTGTTTTGGCGCAACATAACCCGTGCCCGCGGCCTTCAGGACCCGCGCCCGCGGCATCTTGGCAAAAGCTGACGCGCTTTTCAAGGCCTCTCCAAGCCCTCTCTGAGCAGATTGCTTCCTCCTTGCTTAGTCAATATAGCTCATCTTGATCCCTTTGCAAAGACAACTCCTAGGTACCTACAAAAGAAAACAAAGAAAATGAATAAAAGGGAAAAAGAGCCAAATAAAAGGAAAACACGAAGAACACAAAGAAAGAAGGAAAAAGAGGAATTAAAGGAAAAAGGACCAAAAATAAGAGAAGAAAACATGAAAAGGGGATGAAATCGTCCTAAAAGACTACCCTAGAGTGCCATAAATGACACTCATCAAATTCTTCCAAGCTAACTCACTTTCTTAGGAATCACGGTCAATTTTAACAATTAAAGACAAGCCATTTAAACCCATAGATCGCTCTAGAGGACGAGTGATGATCTCGTAAAGGTTTCCTAGAGCTAACCTATAACTCTTATTAAGCAAAACAAAAGAAGCACAAATGAGGCAAAATACAAGAATAAAAGGAAAAGTTTGAAAAACCAAATCAAAAATCTTTGTGAAATGGACTTTACAAAGTGACTATAAATCAAATGAATAACAACCTTTCTAAAGTTAATTATGGTATGCACGTTATAAGATACCTAAGGTTGATTGGAACATAAATATGCTAAGCATAGGAACTAGTTGTCACACTCCACTTTCATCCCAAACGGTCTTACCGCGTTCCCCCTACTAATCTCATATCTCCCCTTAGTGAGCATCTCATAGATTCCGCGAAGGAATCGGAAAAAGATCAAATTTTGGGTTACTCGACATCTTGACCATGCATCCCCTTTCCTTAGGCTATAACTCGTGATTCCCTCCACCGATGAATGACTCAACCCCTAGGTCAAAAGTTCTTCCAAAAGGTTGTAACGTAAGGCATAAAGGGTAAAGGTAGGCTAAATTTAAAATTTGGTGGTTAACCTAAATTGTGAAGCAAAGAATGCGCATTTCTTTACACCATAACCAAGCAATCACCAAACAAAAATACCAACACCCCTAAGCTTATTCAAAGCAACAATCTACAAACATATAAACAAAAAGCGCAAACGCTTTCCCCCCAAGCTAAAAGAAGCATTGTTCTCAATGCACAAAAGGGAGAAAGATACTAACTTGAATATTTATGTTTTTTTTTTTTTTTTTTTTTTTGCATTTATCTCATTTTCAAATTTTTTTTGGATTTTCCTTCACTTGTTCAAAGCATTAGTCCTTGCCTCTTTTGACTTTGGACGGCTTTTATTTTCATACTTGCATTTATTTTGTCCTTGCCTTTTTGAATTGGGACAGCTTTTTACTAGTCATTTGCCATTATTCACAATGTATATACAACACAAACTTGCTCATAAATTTGAACCAAGATCCAAACTTATAGACCACAATCTCCAACAACAATGACCATTGCATCACAAAAACTAAAAAATGAAAATGAAATGAAACAAAAGGCTTAAGATCTAAAGATGTGGCTTGAAAAGAAGGGAAAAAGGCTCAAAGGGCTAGAAAGTAGGCAAATGTATCCCAAAAACCAAAAGTATAAAGAAGGAGACTATCTTAGAAAAAGGAAAAATACCTCCCCGA
This sequence comes from Chenopodium quinoa, assembly GCF_001683475.1. Classification (NCBI taxonomy): domain Eukaryota; kingdom Viridiplantae; phylum Streptophyta; class Magnoliopsida; order Caryophyllales; family Amaranthaceae; genus Chenopodium; species Chenopodium quinoa. The sequence continues at coordinate 1,627,958 of NW_018745324.1, forward strand.
AAAGATGCCCCAGTCCTCCCTAGGTGGTTCGGTCTTGGTCTTAGGAATCATACGTTAAGATTCTAGATTAGGTTTGCGAAAGTCAAGGATCCATGCCGCTCATGCAAGAATATGTTGAAAGCTTGAAAAAGTATGAATCTCACATGGTTGTAGCAAAATCTCACTAAGGTTGTCAAATCAAAGATAGGGAGCAACTACCAAACATGCCACAAACAAGTAGAATCCGGCTTCATGATCCCCCTAGTTCTAGACAACTACCTTAGCGTGATTTATCCTATAATCAACCAAACGTATTCTCAAACCGTGGATACTATTACTACCTAGGAAGATTATTATTTAAAAGCAAGAGTCCATTTTTTATAAGTCCAATTCAAAATAGAAAGAGTGAAAAATAAAGCTTCAAAAAGCTATGTACAAAACCAAGAACAAAAAGAAAATAAAAGAAAAGAGAATAAAAGTTGGAAAGCAAAGATAAAGGAAAAGTAGGAGAACAAAGAAAATGACAAAGATCCAATCATAACATGTATTTCCCAATCGACATACAAGCGGTCAAATGGCCACATCGCCAAAGACCCCAAACACACTAGGTGTTATAATCATACATCCTCGAACCGTTCAACTCCCCTAAAACTAATCCTATTCTAAGCAACTAAGAAAAGTAAAGGAATAAAAGTAAAAAGATAAAACAAGAAGGGTCTCACCAAGCGTCCAAGCTATGCTACAATAACCAAGGGGCAAGAACGACCTCCTTCAAGAAGCTCCAAAGACCAAAGCATAAGCTACGAGAAAGGTGAGAAAAAGAAAAGGACTATATACAAAATGAAATTTTTAGTAACTTCCAAACAAAAGCAAACAAAAGAAAGCTTACTTGAAAACTATATACAAAAACCTAAAGAAACCATCATCATCATCATCAAAAGAAACCTCAAAACATCATCAAAATCAAGACAACAAGACAAACATCATACCAACTAGACTACCAATAGCGAAGCAAGAAAAATCCACCAAAGCCTTTTCAAACACATCCCCATGAGTCCAAGGTGCCTCCCACAAAACCTACCCTAAAACATTACATCCTTTTTTATTCCCCCCCCCCCCACAAAATAAGGACATCGACCGCAATGCTAAAAAACATGCAAAGCTAAAGGGGAGGAAACAAAAAGGGAATCAAACAACCAAGGGGGGGGGGGACTATTGGCCACTAGGGCCGGCACCATCATCACCCACATCCTAACCTCCGGTAAAACCGGGAGGAAACCCATAACAACCCTTGAAAAGGTCAAGTTGGGACGCGAACAATTGGTCAAAATGCTCGGGTTGCATACAGTGCTCGAGGTGAGTGGGGTGAACATAGTAGTAGTCGGGGTCACCCCTATAATCACTCCCCTTCGAAACCCGGTAGTCATAATGACCGGACTCATCTGGGAAGTTGCGCCTTGGCTCATGGGGGTGTGACACCCCGGGCCAATAGGGGTACGTGGGGAGTTTGTCACCACCCCAAGATGGCACAGGCCCTTGTTGGGGCGGAACATATGGGTAGTTCACCCGAGGAGTGACCTCCCCCCTACGCACACTAGCGTCATATAGTGCGCTAGTTTGAAAAGACAAAGGTTGATGGTTGGAATACATACCTTGCATGCTCGATTGCATGCGCTCCATATGCTCTCGCACAGCCTCCATCTCACGGAGATAGGCATCTCCTTGGTAGTCATGTTGTTGACGTTGTTGTCTTCTTCTTCTTCTTTGCTGCTGTTGTTGTTGTTGTTCTTGTAGAAATTGTTGTTGTTGTTGAAATTGTTGTTGTTCTTCTCCTTCTCCTCCTTCTCCACCCTCATCATCATCATCATCATCACCCTAATTCATATAATCATCACCGTCACCCTCATTCACATCATCATCATCCTCCTCCATACCATCCTCAATTCTCTCATTGTCCTTAGGAATCCTCCAAACAATTCTAGCATCTTGAGTAATGGAGGTGGCGGCCGGGTTTGGGAGTAAACAATGGTGCTCATTACGCACTAGACAAGAATAAACATCGGCTCTCTTAGTTCTAGTAATGAAGCGCAAAGTGTTAAGTTGCTTTAAATCTAGATACATGTCTTCACTCCCTCCAACCGGAGTGCAAGACTTCAAGAACCTTTCTTGCTTGAAATGATACACCAATCTCGTAATCATACCTCCACAATGTATCTCACCCATTTTCTTCCCATTAATGATTTCCTTGCAACAATCCATAAAAATGTACCCAAGATTCAACCTCTGCCCCAAATCCGGCTTTGTAGCCATCCAAAGAACTAAGATCTCCTCCCTCGAAAGTTTCCCAAGATCTTGCTTGTTAAACACGGCATAGCCAAGAACCCTATGAAGAATTATAAGAGCCGGGTGAATAATCTCACTAGCAAGCGAATTCTTAGAGTCAAACGCCCTCTTATGAGCAATGGTTCTCCACCATGCAACCTCATTGTAATCGGACTTGACAAGGGAAACCAAGGGCTCAAAGATATCGGCATTGGGATTGAAAGCAAGGGCTTTATTGAATTCGGCAAGGTTCATGGTATGCTTGACATTGAATAGTTGGAAAGAGATGATATAGTCGGTATCCCCCCCCCCCTATTACACTTAAAAGTAGAGAAAAACTCAGTGCAAGGTTCCAAATAGGTTCTCGGAGAAGACTTTACAAAGTTATCCAAACAAAGGTACAGAGTAGGATGTCGAGATCAGAATCAACTCCTAAAGTGACCATATCATCGGGAAGATAGTTGCGGGTTGGTCTAAACTTCCGGGTTTTCATTTTGTTATAGATTGGAACTTGTTTGGACCGATTGTGAAATTTGAGAGGGAGTAAAGGAGGAGGTGGGGAATCATCTTGAGGAGTTTGGTTGTGAGGAGATTCGGTGTTTGAAGGTTGGCCATGGGAAGATTGGCCTTGGGAGGAATGGTCGGGGGATTGGTTAGAACGTTTCTTGCTACTCTTAGCTTTTCTTACCAAATCCATAGTCACAAAGTTCAATCAACACAAGAAACTCTACAATCACCCAAAATCAATACCAACACTACCACCAATTCTTCAAACCACCTTACAATTCCACCCAAAACCACCACAAACTACAAAGTACCTATTACAAGAAACACAACAACCAAAATCCAAAAAGCAACCAACAAAATTAACAATCCATTTCAAAAATAAGCTCAAATCACTCAAAACAATTCCAAAATCACCATACAAACAACCATAAACATCATAGTCATTCTTAATCAAGGGAAATCAAAACCAATGTATAATAATCAATTGAAATTGACAAAAATAAAACAAAGGTTAGAAGTATACCAAGATTGAAGACTCAAACAAAGCTCAAAATTTCTTAAAGGACCCGAATTTCCCGAAAAACCACGAAAAAAGAGACTAATGTTGATGAAAATGGAGTAATATGGAAAGTGTGATGGAAATTCGAGTGAAAACAGGGAAGAATTGTGTGAGAATGATGATTTGGGGGTTAGGGTTTGAAAGGAGGAAGAGAGAGAAAGGGGAAAAACAAAAGGAGAGTGAAAAATTAGATAGGAGAGAGAGAGAGAGGAGCAATCCGGCCAAATAGAAACCCAGGTAGCCGCTCCCTCTCCCGCATTCGCCGCGCCCGCAAGAAGACCGCGGGGCAACCGCGGGTTGAAACTACCAAAAAGGGTCGATTTTACCTGCTAATGAGGTCGCGCCCTCTCCAAAGTTGTCGCGCTCGCGGGAAGCCCTCGAGGCAACCGCGGGGAGAAACTGATCATTTTTTACGAAAAATAAGCCACTCCCTCTCCAATCTACCCGCGGTCTCTCTATGCCACACGCGCCCGCGAGGAGACAGCGGGGCAACCGCGGGTTGAAACTGATCGGTTTTTGCCTTTTTTAAAGCAAGGGCACCCGAGGCCTCTCCAAGCCCGCGGGGGTGCCATCTCCCCTGCATTCCCAAATCCTTCTTTTGCCATTCTTATCAAAAACCTTAAGTCCAAAGTTGATGATTGGAGGTAACCTAAAAAACAAACCAAAAACAAAAGGAAAGATAAGAACAAAAATCAACAAAGAAAAATGAAAGAAAGGAATAAAAAAAGAGAATAGAAGTGAGAATCTGGGTTTCCTCCCGTAAGCGATTTTGTTTAACGTTGTTAGCTCGACGTTTACCACCCATTCAAGGTGGCTTGAAAAGAATCATTTTGTGAACAAGACCAACGAACACTCCATCAAAATATTTCTTGAGCCGATGACCATTAACCTTAAACGAAGATGAGGAATCCAAAGAAGAAATCTCCACGGCACCATTATCAAAAACATCTTTCACCAAGAAAGGGCCACTCCATCTTGACATGAGCTTTCCGGGAAACAACTTCATTCTTGAATTATAGAGGAGGACTTTATCACCAACACAAAACTCTTTCTTCTCAATAAGCTTGTCGTGAGCTTCCTTAAAATGAGCTTTGTAGGTGCTAGCACAATCGTAAGCATCAAGTCTAAGCTCCTCTAGCTCATGAAGATCCAACCACTTTTTCTCCCCCGCACTTTCCAAATAAAAATTTATCTTCTTGACTTCCCACAAAGCACGGTGTTCAAGCTCTACCGGGAGATGGCATGATTTTCCATAGACAAGGCGATATGGAGTGGTGCCAATAGGTGTCTTGAAAGCCGTTCTATAGGCCCAAAGAGCATCATCCAACTTTTCCGACAATCCTTTCTATTCCTTGCAAACGTCTTCTCAAGAATAAGCTTGATTTGATGATTGGAGACCTCGACTTGGCCACTCGTTTGAGGATGATATGGAAGGCCAAAGCGTTGATGAACCCCATGTTTCTCAACATCTTTTGAAAGGCATTGTGAACAAAATGAGAACCATTATCGCTTATAACCGCCTTAGGCACAACAAACCTTGGAAGATGATTTTCTTGAACAATTTCAACACTACCTTGTGGTCATTTGTTGGTGAAGCAATGGCCTCAACCCACTTAGAAACATAGTCCACCGCCACAAGTATGTATTGATTCCCATATGAAGATGGGAATGGTCCCATGAAGTCAATCCCCCACACATCGAACACCTCCAACTCAAGAATAGGTTGTTGAGGCATCTCATTCCTCTTGGAGATATTCCCAACTCTTTGACATCGATCACATGACTTGACAAAGCCCCATGAATCCTTGAAGAGATGTGGCCACCATAAACCACTTTGAAGAACCTTAGTAGCGGTTTTGGAAACACCCATATGGCCACCACTAGGATCCAAATGGCACGTCTTTAGAACACTAGGCACCTCTTCATTCGGAACACAACGCCTAAGAAAGCCATCAGCCCCTCGTTTATACAAGATGGGATCATCCCACAAGTAATGTCTTGCCTCCCTCTTGAGTTTCTTTCGTTGGTTCTTGGAGAAAGTAGGTGGAAACTCCCCACATGCTAGAAAATTTACCAAATTGACATACCATGGGAGCTCCTTTACCTTAATGGCATACAAGACTTCATCAAGCATTCTATCTTCAATTGGTGAACCATCATCATGAATTTGATCACCCTCAAGGCGAGAAAGATGGTCCGCCACAACATTTTCCGCACCCTTCTTATCCCTAATCTCTATTCAAAAGTTTGTAGTTCAAGCACCCAACGAATTAACCTTGGCTTGGAATCATTCTTGGCAAAGAGATACTTGAGAGCCGCATGATCCGTGATGATAATGGTCTTGGAACCCAATAAATAACAACGGAATTTCTCAAAAAAGTGAACAATGGCCAAAAATTCCTTTTCCGTTCTTATGTAATTCTTTTGAGCCCCATTTAATGTCTTGGAAATATATTAAATCACATGATGCTTCTTGTCCACACGTTGTCCCAAAACACCTCCAATTTCCCAATCACTATCATCACACATCAATTCAAAGGGTAGATCCTATCTTGGGGCTTGAACAATGGGGGTAGAGATTAGAGCCTTCTTCAGCCTATTAAATGCCTCCAAGCATTTACCATCAAACACAAATTCAACATATTTTTGAAGAAGATCATTAAGGGGCTTGGAAATGAGTGAGAAATCCTTGATGAATCTTCTATAGAAGCCCGCAAGTCCCAAAAATGATCTCACTCCCTTGACATTCATCGGAGGTGGAAGTTTCTCAATAACCTTGATCTTGGCCTTATCCACCTCTATTCCTTTATGAGAGACTTTGTGTCCAAGCACTATTCCTTCCTCCACCATAAAGTGGCACTTCTCCCAATTCAAGACAAGATTAACCTTCACACACCTTGCCAAACATTTCTCAAGATTCACAAGGCGCTCTTCAAATGAAACCCCATCTATGGAGAAGTCATCCATAAACACCTCCATTTCTTCCTCCAACATGTCTCCAAAAATGCTCATCATGCACCTTTGGAAAGTTGCGAGGGCATTACAAAGGCCAAAAGGCATTCTCATATAAGCAAAGGTCCCATAGGGGCATGTAAATGTTGTCTTCTCTTGATCATCGGGGTGGATTAGGAATTAGAAAAATCCCGAATAGCCATCAAGGAAACAATAGAGCTTGTGCCTTGTTAGTCTCTTTTACATTTCATCAATGATGAAAGGGGAAAGTTATCCTTCTTGGTTGATACCGGTGACCGTCCTAGTAGGAATGAGCTCACCTCTCTCATTCTTGACTACAGTCATACCCCCCTTCTTAGGAACGACATGAACGGGAGGGACCCACATAGAGCTTGAGATGGGGAATATGATTCCCGCATCTAAAAGCTTGGTGATCTCATTTTTCACCACCTCTCCCATTTGGGGATGTAACTTTCTTTGTCGTTCAATAGAAGGAAGGGTGCCTTCCTCAAGCGTTATGTGGTGTGTACACAAAGCGGGTCTTATACCCTTAATATCATCAATAGTATAGCCCAAAGAACCTTGGTGCTTTCTCAAGACACAACATAACGCTTGAGTTTGGCTTTCACTCAAGGATGCACTAACAATTATGGGGTAAGTGGAATTTGGGCCTAAGAATTCATACCTTAGGTGTGATGGTTTTACCTTCTTTTGTTGCGGCCGCCTGCAAAGCTTCTTGGCTTGAGATCTTCAAGCACATTTGCTCATCCACTTCCTCCATGCTTTCATTAAGTAATTCCTCATACAATGCCATCTCCTTGCATGGTGCACCTATCTTATTTTTGTTCAACAAAACTTTCTCAAGAGCATCGATAAAGGTGAGCAAGTGCTCATGCATGGAAGACACAACATGATCAAGAGAGTCAATCATCATGCAATTTTCTAGAGAAGAACATGGATATTTCATGCTTTCATTCAAATCAAATTCAATGACCTCATCTCCTACCTTAAGCGAAATATTTGCACTCTTGACATCTATCATAGCACCCGAGGTAGCAAGAAAGGGTCTACCTAAAATGATAGGAATGGTATCATCTTCATCAATTTCAAGTACAACAAAATCCACCAGGAACACAAACTTCCCAACCCTCAAAGTAACATCTTCCACCTTATCTTTTGGAAACTTGATTGACCTATTGACTAGTTGCAAGGTAATGTTGGAAGGTAAGAGCTCCCCTATATCAAGTCTTTGATAAACCGAATATGGCATTAAGCTTACACTAGCTCCTAATTCACATAGGGCATTATCAATTTGCATCTTGTTAATAGCACAAGGGATAGAGAAGTTTCCGGGGTCTTTCATCTTAGGTGGCATTTTGTTCATGTTGATTGCACTACAATTCTCGGTCAAGTTGATAGTCTCCACAACCTCATAATTCCTTTTCTCACTCAAAATGTCTTTGAGGAATTTTTCATAGTTGGTAATTTGGTTGATCACATCGGTGAAAGGTAGAGAAAGGTGAAGTTGTTTGAGCATACCAATTAGTCTCCCAAATTGCTCATCCAATTTGTGTATCATGAATTTTTGGGGGTAGGGGAGCTTGGGTTTCACAATTTCTTTCTCTACTCTCACCATTCTAGGTGTCTCAACCACAACCTCATCCAAAGATGTCCTATCTCCCTCATTCTCAACCAAAGCTTCCTTGGGGACCTCCTTGTCTTCACTCTTCCTAAGGCAATCTCTCCTCAAGAACCTTACCACTCCTTGTAACTATAGCATTCACGAGTTTTTTTTTTGTGATCTAGGCCTTGGGAAGGTAAAGAAGAAGGGCTTGATTGGTCTTTCAAAGCATTAGAAAGTTGAGAAATTTGGTTTTCGAGCATTTTGTTATGGGTCATCATCTCATTAACTTTCTTGTCACTAACGGCCATGTATGTGTTCAACAACTTGGTTTGATTTTCAATTATTTCTTCTAAATTAGTCCTAGAAGAAGAAGGATGTGAATAGGAATTTTCACCTTGAGTCTTTGGAACAAATCCAAAGTCTTTATTAAATACTCAACCCGACCAAAAATAGAATGCTATTTGGTCATTGAGTCAAGCATGGAACCAACCCTAGTTTGTCTTTTAGTCTTCCGTACTATTTGGTCATTGGGTCTTTTGTTTTTCACAGCATCCTCATGTCTAGCCATGCGATCATACCACGAGTCTTAATAAACTCACCTAATTACACATGTTGAGTCGTTGTACACACTTTGTCTTCGAGTAATGCACTATATTGTTTATGATCGTATATTAGGACCATGCATGCGTCGTTTTCCATCGTAAAAGGAATGAGTGGAGTTTTTCCCATCAGTTTTCAAAATTGTTTCATACACTCTTTCTTTCCAATTTGATTATTGAGTGAATGCATTAAGTGAGTTCATCCTTACACAGTACTCGAGTTCAAGAATCACTAGTTAAGAGTTGGAAGAATAAGGGGAACGCCATTCCTTCCTTCTTTTCTTCCAATCAAAGCATCAGCAATAACAAAATTCTTGTTCCTCTGGCGGTAACAAATAATTCATAAGCAACCATGAAGACGAAGCACAAGACAAGTCTCTATACAAGATTTCATTTTTTTTCTTTTTTCGTTTCATCCCTTTTCCCCTAATAAGTCTAGCATAGGTTCTCCTTATCCTTATGTCTATATGCCATGGTTCATAAATGAGCATCTCTTTCTTACATTCGATCATGTGATTAGCAAAAAAAAAGAAAAAAATAAATTACCGAACTAAACACAAGGTACATCAATGATTTCAGGCACCTTTGCAACCCTGTCATTCCCTGTTAACCGTTCAATCACATTCCATTTCTTCATCAGCCATTTTGAGCCTCGTCTAACGTTTGGCCTTCATTTCCTCAACCCACATTCACTTAACCCTGGGATTGAAGATGTGTAATTGTATAACATTCAAAAACCAATTAAAAAAAAGTAGCAAAGCAACAATAAACACAATGTCTAAAGGCAAGTGTTCCAATGTCTTTGATATGAACACGTCTCAAATTGCGTCTCTCATCGAGTGCTTGGTACCGTGCCTGAGAAACATGAATGCTAAGTGAGTGATGGACCGTGTGATCTGAGATTGCCTACATTGATTCAAAAGAATGAAAGAAAAATAAAAAAGAAATTCAAAACAAAAAAAAAAAATATATATATATATATATATATATATGAAAAATAAAACTTGCAAAGTCTAATACATAATTACATATCTTGGGGGCTTCTCTTGGGTCTTGAGCCTTTTACCCCTTTCTTCCTTAAACCTTCAGCTTAACCAAATTACTACCCTTGAAAGACCTCTTTGAGGTGTACACACACTTGTGCAAAGTTCGGTTAGAGCTACGTTGGCCTGATTCCTAACGGATACGTAGGAAACCTCACATCGAGGTGCGGCCACATTCACATTCATATCCACATTCACATTCATATTCACATTTATATTCATACTCATGCTTGATTGAGTCAAAGAATATCCAATGCTTACCCCTACCCATTTATAGCTAGACTTGGGGGCTTGAACCCACATCATTTAGCCTACCCAACCTAAAGAGTCATCATCTTTGAATCTTCTCACATCTATTTCCATCACCATAACCCTTGCAGTTAACCTTAGTATCACATTCACACACTTTACTCACACATACATAGCCATATCATCTTTCCCTTAGGAACCCTTTATCGTGAAATCTTGTTTCCCTACTATACATGCTTCATCATCTTTCAAGACAACATTCATTAGAAGAAACGTTGTATACTTGCTTAGCTTCCTGACCTGAGCAATATTCATTGTTTCACGCATCGCATAATGTGCTGAGCAACATTTTTTAATCATACAAAGCATATCGTGCTTAGCTCCTTGACCTAAGCAACGTTCATTATGCAATAATCACTTTATCTGTATACGTGCTTAGCTTCCAGACCTAAGTGACGTTCAAGATTGTTTCTTTACACCATATATGATGCTTTTCTCCATAAACCTAAGTTCGTTCATCGTGTCACATGATGTAATTGTCCTTAGCCTCCTGGCCTAAGGACATGCATCATGCATACATTACTTTCAAGAAAAGCAATTCAATCTATGTGATTCATTTTGTCTTGCTCAACAAGGAAGTTCAAAACTTCTTTCCTTTTCTTTTGGAGAAGTTCGAAAACTTTTTCAAAATTTTCTCATCGAGGGAAGTTCAAAAAATAGAAGTTCAATTTTTACGTCTTTCTTTTTCGGGAGAAAGTCAGTGTCCTCCACTCCACTCATGACAAAAATGACGGAAAATTTTTGCTTTTGCATTTTTAATTGCTTGTGTCAGTGCACACACTCACTCAAGACACACACAATCACAAGTCATACACATGTCATGTCATGTCAAGTCAAACTTGGTCAAGTCTTTTGCTTTTGCATTTTTAATTGCTTGTGTTAGTGCACACACTCACTCAAGACACACACAATCACAAGTCATACACATGTCATGTCATGTCAAGTCAAACTTGGTCAAGTCAGTTGGTTAAGTCAATCACAGTATATACGAGTCCCTTGGCAAATTTTATTTTGCAGGTCTTATCTATAGCCCACGTCTGGGGACAAGAGGACCATCTACAACCCACGTCTGGGGACAAGCAGACCAACTACAGCCCACGTCCGGAGACAAGCGGATCATCTATAGCCCACGTTCGGGGATAAGCGAACCAACTACAACCCACGTCCGGGGACAAGCGGACCATCTACAGCCCACGTCCGGGGACAAGCGGACCATCTACAGCCCACGTCCGGGGACAAGCGGGCCATCTACAGCCCACGTCCGGGGACAAGCAGACCATTTACAGCCCACGTTCGGGGACAAGCGGACCAACTACAGCCCACGTTCGGGGACAATCGAACCACCATCATTTCATGACGCAAGGTTCTCGATACACAGAGACTTGCAATCTCATCATCTGTCGACTTTCCTCAAGCATGGAAAGTGTCATCCAGTAGGTTTCTTCAGGCTTAGAAAGCTACCAAACTCATATGTTTTCTTTCCTCAAGCATGGAAAGCATTTCAATAAACGTCATCCGGTGGATTCCTTCAAGCATAGGAAAATTCCAAACTCATTTGTCACCGATACACTGGTGTTAGATAAGCATTCTATCCCTTTACTCTTTTATCTTTGGAATTAACATTTTTTGCAGGTATCGGCGTATACAGAGTGATTTAGGATCGCAGAACGTCTTAAATAATTCTCCGTCCCAATCAACTACTTTGACTATCACTTTCGAATTTGACGTTTCTACAAACTCAGTCAAAGTGGGGGCTTCTGTAGACACCTAAAAATGTCTCCCAAAAACTAAACCCGATGATGAACAACCTTTCACCGCCATTATTGGTCGGGTTGAGTATTTAATTTTTGGAGTGCTTAAATCCATATTTTCATTTCATAAACCAACCCAAATTCTATCTCATTTCCCCAAATCATAACTTATTTTCCTCTTTTCGTGCCTTTAAATCCAATAATTCATTTCGTATCCTTTAAAATCATTCATTTCGTATCCTTTTTATAAAAAATTTTAATCCAGTTTATTTTGGTCCATAATCTGGGTCCAATGATTGAATATTTGGATGGGTCTTGAAAATATCTTTCCAACCATATATAATAAGCCCAAATCCGATTTATAACGAATAAGTTATGGCCAAAATATTAAGTTGAGCCCAAACCGAACCTAAGCCCACCTTACCTACGACCCAATGATCATATGGAGGGTCCAAAAGCATTAATCCCAATCCTAAACCAATTAGAATTAATTAGAAGCTTCTATAAGTTTCTAAAAGATCTTAATTATCCTTTTTGAAAAGATAAGATTAAAGAGTTTGAAATTGAATAAAACTTTTCTTTTTGAAAATCCTATTTCTATCCGAATTGAAAGACGTTCAAAGATAGACAGATATTATTTTCGTGGCTCATAGTTTTTATCCAAATTTTATATGGTTGTATATCCCTTGAAATTATCTTTTCAATAATATATTAAAATATCAATTCCGAGCTATAACGGAAAAGATATGAATAAAATGTCAAACTCTATCCAAAACTGACACCATCTCACTATTTCGGCCATATCTTTTATTCTACAAAATATTTTAATCTTATTCTAACTGGTTTAGAAATTATACTTCAAGAGCTTTCCAACAATATCTTATTCATATTATTCCGATTTCTGTATCAAAAGATATGATAAAAACAAAAACCGCAAAAATTGCTGTCTATCGCAAGAGTTTTATCCGATTCGAATTCTTATCTTTTCTTGATTCTTCGACCTTCTTTTTTATCTATAAATAGAGGTCATATCTCCCCTTTTTTCTATATAAATATAGGTCATAAAATAATTCTCTTCTCCCTCTTTAGCCTAAATACTAGCCATCCTATTTTCTCAAAATACTTCCCCTAATTAAGCACTCCAAGGAGTTCATACAATACCCAAAGTTCTATACTTAAACCAAGGCGTGAAAGGTATAATTGACTGAGGGTTTCGACCAAATCAACTCTACTTTAATTTAATTTTCAATTTGATTTATATTTTTATTGAAGTTACTAACAATTTATTCATGATGTAGCAATTTAAAGGAACCCGCGGGATGTGAGTAATTAATTAATTTAATTACTCTTTTTTTTAATTTTAATATTGCTAGCATCATGATTATGTTATTTTATTATTTTATTTGATTAAAAAAATTTTGTTAAATTGCTTCCAATATTAATGTTTATTCTATTATATTTATTATGATCACCATATTGCATGTTAAAGGGAATATGTAATTGAAAATCACGCCTAATAAGATAATTTGGACAACCGGTTTAGGTTCCTTTTTAATCTTGTTATTAAATCAAGTGATCACAATATTTTAGAATTATATGTTGCATTAATATTAAACCAATTTAGCTTAATAATAGTTTTGAGCAAATTGAATATTTTGTTTGTATGCCTTTGAGATCGCAAGAATCACTTTTCACTATAAGAATCGAGTAGAGGCCAATACGGGCGAATGTGACTCCATGACTCACTTTGTACCTTCATCCCCGATCCTCCTTTCGTGGTTCCGAACCATATGGAGTTAGTAATCTCATGGATTATGAATGGGGTGTAACCTTCATGGGTCAATCGTTGTTGCCTTCGTGGTTGCCTTAAATGATCTGTGAACGGTTTACAAGTTCCTTAAAAAACTTGTTGGCCGCTCCCTACTTTCCTTGTTCTTAATCGTATTATGTCGATTCCCACTTCCTAAGAGTGCAAGCATATTCACAGCATGCTTTTAACGTAGGCGCACTTCGAGCGATGCCTACAACAATGTATATGTTTTATTTCATTTCTATTCTGCACATGGACTACTTAAATGACTGGTGTTGCTCATTTTTTCTTTGTGAACATGGATTGCTAGAGGCATTGCATGAAGTTGTGCCAAATGCAGACACTAGGTTCTGTGTTAGGCATATATGGGCTAACTTCATACTGCAGTTCAGTGGCTCTACATTTAAGGAGTTATTTTGGTCAGCAGCCAGAGCAACTACCTTGGTAAGCCACTCAACTAAGTACCTAATAGTTACAATATGTGTCCACATGCTTTGAGTTACTTGTACTATCCATAGACTAGGTTCTTTGATATGTATTTACTTGTATTTTTTCCCCATTTTTAGTTTGATTTTGAAGTTGCCAGGGAGTCAATTAAGTTTCTATCTGAGGAGGCCTATGAGTACCTTGTTGACATCCTACCAAAGCACTGGTCTAGGCATGCCTTTAGCTCATTCCCAAAGTCAAATATGATTCTCAACAATGTCTGTGAGACCTTTAATGTTGTTATAAAACAAGCTAGGGATAAGCCTATTTGACACAAATGGAGTGGCTTAGGAGGTATATGATGAAAAGGAACCATGACAAGTGGGAATGTTATCAGAAAATGGAAGGGAAAGTCACTCCTTATGTGAAGAAAACATTTCAGAGAATTGAGCCTATTGCAAGGCATTGTATTGTTCAAGTGTCTAGGGATGATGCATATGAGGTTGAGCTAAACTCTGATCTAGTTATAGTTGACCTTGGCAAAGGTACATGCACCTGATATCACTAGGAGCTTACATGTATCCCTTGTGTCCAGGCATATGCATGTATCATGGACAAAAGGGAAGACCCTGAAGACTATGTGGACAGTGCATACTCTGTGGACACATATATGTTGGCATATAGGTATGAAGTTCAACCAATGTCAGGCCCACACCTTTGGGAGAAAGTGAAGCTCAAAGCACCACTGCCACCAGCCATCAGAATCCAGCCAGGAAGACCAAAATCCAAGAAAAGAAAAATGGAACAAGGAGAAGAAGGTGCTCAAAGCCAACAAGTGCAGCAGCCTCTCAAAAGAAGAAGCACTTGCAGAAACTGTGGGCAGCTAGGACACTATGCCAAAAGTTGCAAAAACCTTACAGTAACTCCAATTGCTGTGTCTTCACCAAAGAAAGAAGGAGGGAGACCCCAGTCAGACACTCAATGGGTGAAATAGCAAAGAAAGAAGAAAGAAGCCAGAGAATTGCAAAAGGTACTTGTAAAAGCTTTGAATTGTTTTTGTTCAAGCCATGGTTGTGTGTTTCTATATTGTGCACAATTAACTACTGTTTTGTGTAATTTTTTTTTTTTAAATACAAGAGAGTGCACATGGTGCTACTGCTGGACCTAACAGCATTGGGAACAAGAAATTCCCACAAGAGCAGTACAGGAAGCAACAGCTGTAATACCCCATATTTTCATACGTATTTTCTAATTAATTAATTAAGAATTATTTTATAAAAAAGGGTATTTTAGTAAATTCATTATTTGGAGCCAAAATAATATTTGAATTTTGGCGTCAAATATAAGTATTTAATCATTTGAATAATTAATTATTTTCAGATTTCTGAATTAATAATATAGGTTTAATTATCCTTTTTTAAGGTCGGTCCATACTTTATTATACTAACTATTTCAAGAGAAATATCTAATATACATTATGTATTTAACTAATTTTGATATTATCTAAAATATTTATTTTTTCAATTAATTTATTTTGATTTTCGTTTTTATTATAAAAAAATAAAAAATAAAACAGAAATTTTTGTGAACGTGAGCTTATCATGTTTTTAAGAGTGATTTTATCACCTTAGTTTGTTAATAATTATTAAACTTAACCCCTAATTCTCTATCTCATTTTGTTCCTATCTTCCTTCTGCCAACCATATGTGTATCCATTTAATTTTTCTTATCTTTTAACCAACCAACTAATCTAGACCAAATGTTACTCAAATTCATTCAACAAACTTAAACTTATCATGTTTTTATTCTAATATCATTCCACCTTAAGTTCTATCCTTTCTACACCCTCAACACTATAAATAGACCCTTAATTCTTCCCACTTAATCACACCAATTCTCTACTTTTCTTCTCCTCTTTTTACACAAATCATCCCGTTTATCTTTGAAGCCAATTTTCGGGCACTTCTGGTCGGTTTTGAGGTATTGACGTTTCACAGAATATTGTTCATATCAAAATATCCTTGAGGTTAGGCTCAAGAATCACCCAATTCGGAGTTATATTGAAGGAGTTATAGCCTCTGCAAGTTCTGCCTATTCTTTCCAACGCAAATCCAATTCTTCTCTTTTCCTTGGTTTCTTATCTTTTCTTATTCTCTTCTCTTATTATTATTATTATTATTATTATTATTATTATTATTATTATTATTATTATGGGGGATTTATAAATAATTATTCTGAGTAGTTTTAATTATATAAAATCAGATTTTTTAATAATGTTTATGTTGAAAGGTTCATGTACATATAGTTGGGAGGTTTTAATTTAATTATTTGTGATTATTTGTTAACCTTATATTGATTAAGGTTATATTTATTTGTAGGGTGTGTTCAATCAAGGTTCTTAAGGTTCTTTTTGTGTGATTTTTCTAGCAAGGATCAAGGTACGTTTAGGTGGCTAAATACCTTTGAAAGTAATTGATTTTAATAACATGTTTTACATGATCTGATTGGTGATTGAATTAAATTGATTTTGAAATAAATTATGTTTGAAGGTATTTATTTTAATAAAAGTAATTTAATGATTGATTTTTAAATCATGTTTTTAATGGTTTGGATTACTTATCGTGTTTAAATAATATTGGGAACTATTGGATATTAAAAGTATTTATTGAACCGTTGAATTATTATTATTACTGCTTTATAAGCATGTTAGTAATCCCACTATGCGGATTTGGTTTATTGATAAGGCCTTGGACTTTGTATGACCAGGTCTTTCCTCAAGAATAGCCTTGTAATATAGGGAGACTAGCTTGGGGGGTGTGCACACTTGGGTGAGGAATTGGATTAAAAGGAATTGGTTCTTAATAAAGGAATTGGTTTTATTAACTATTATTTTGAATATTGAATCATTGGAATCGGTTTTGGAGTAATGAGTTTTGAATTTATTGGAATTGGTTTTAAAAGCATGTTTGCAAATAAATTGAGTTTACACTATCTTGCACTTATCGTACTTAGCATATTTTTCTAATCCGTATTTCTTATTTGTTTTGGTTCGCCGTGTTTACCATAATGGTAAGCAGTGTTGACTATTTTCAGGTGGAGTCATGAATGAGCATATGGGAGTCCAGGGATTTGCTTCACCTAGTTTAGGAATGTTGGTCTTATCTTTATTTTTGAGCACTCATAACAATGTTACTATTTTTATAAGTATTAATAAAAGAAAGTTGAGTTTCCGCTGTAAGTTTTGTTGTTGAGTTAAGTATTTTAGGTAGCCTTGCATAATCACGCGGCGGTAATACGCCCAAGTCTATCTCTACGATATAATTATACGTATTATACTGGTATTCCGTAGAGGGAGATTTGGGGGTGTTACAACAACAGCAGCAGAGTCATCAGAAGGACCAACAACAGCACCAGAGTCAGC
The DNA here is from genome assembly GCF_001683475.1 of Chenopodium quinoa. Classification (NCBI taxonomy): domain Eukaryota; kingdom Viridiplantae; phylum Streptophyta; class Magnoliopsida; order Caryophyllales; family Amaranthaceae; genus Chenopodium; species Chenopodium quinoa. The sequence goes on from NW_018745324.1 coordinate 1,645,260, forward strand.
AGCAGGAGCCACAACAGCACCAGAGTCAGCACCAACCACTTACCCAACCAAGCCAAGCATCAACCACTACTGCTGATTCCACCCCTATTCCTAGTTCTATGAAGTACAAGATCCAAAGTGTAAACAATTAATGACAAGTGTTAGGTTGTAGGTTGTGGTACTTTGTGAAAAAACAAGTTTTATTTTGAAATTCACCACTGTCATATATGAAATTTGTGTTAGGTTGTGGTACTTTTTTTTTGTTGGGTTGTATTTTGTGACAAACAAACTATGGATGAAATTTCAATGCAATGCAATTGACAGTTGGTTCAAGCTAAGTTTGCTTGCAACATTTCAAAGTAAGCTCCATTTGTGTCCATTACCATGAAGGAAATAATAACCAAAATAGCCAAAAGAACACACGATAGTTAAACCACAACTACTTGTTTATTGCATTACCAAAATACTTAGTTTAACATTACAATCATTAACCACTACAATAAGTACACCTCCCTTAAACCAATTTACTTAATACAACACAACCTAAAACTAAAATTAAGGACAACATAACAACTCCAACAACCATCAACTTGCTCTCAGAATTGCCAATGCTACTGATCATCTTCTTCATGTCCCCACTTAAAGCCTTGCATTTGACTTTCAAAGTATCCACCTCATTTAGCAGATACCTTCTTTGCCCAGTTAAGTCATCAATATCTCTTTTAAGGGAGTTCACTTCATCTTTCTTCAATTTCTTATCAAGCAAGAGTTGGTTGATAACATCTCTCTGCCATTCAGTTCCATCTTCAGTGTCCACCCATTCAAAACACTTGCACCCCCTAGTTTCAGTGTTAGGGTCATAGAATTTGCAAGCCTTAAATTTCCTCCCTGGGTTCTCTCTGGTCCAAGATGTCAGTTTAGCAAAAGGCAATCCACAATTGCATTTATTCTGGTTTGTGGGAGATGTGTTCTTCCAAGACATAATCCAACCTGCAATTACAAAGCAACAAGTCAGTCTAAGAAACACTTCCATCACCGTAGCAATTATACACATCTTAATCTAGCACACCTAGTCACTGTGGTGGTTGGCCACCAAAATCAGGATAACTAGGGGGTGGCCAAGTACCATTTTGTTTCATCATGGACTCAATGACATAGTCAGCCAAGAAACTTGGTCATCTGTGCTCCCAACATGTATGATGTACATGTCCTTACTTCCCAACCTCCTAATCATCTTAACACATCACCATTGTTTAGGGGTAAAAATACCCCCTATGTGTGGACCAATGCCACCTCAACACGTGTCCACAAGCTCAGCGCTCAATGAGCCAATTAGAGCATGACACGTGTCACTCAATGATAGAAGGGTGAAAATGGGCTTTAAGCCCACAACCCTTGAAACCGTACAACGGTGGGAAGCCAATCTGCTTAGGTTAAATAACCTAAGAGGCACATATCCCAATGCTCTATAAATACTGATCATTACATCAGTTTCAAGGGATCGAATTCTCTCTCCAAGGACAATGCCCCCCACAATTACTCTCCCTTCTCTCTACTTTCTCTCTCTAAAATACATTATTTCGATCACTGACTTGATCGTCGGAGGCGGACCTCCGGCCCCCCCGGGGTCCGTTGTTTTGGAGGTGACCGGGCCATTCGAATGTTGCATTGCGGATCTGTCTCCCGCGGGATGTACACGCCCTCCACTCGGGTACGTACAAAAAACCCCAAAACATTTGGCGCCGTCTGTGGGGAGACACGTCTGTAATGGCACAACGGTATTGGATCAACGGCTCAAGAGGGGAGCCTCCTTTGGGAGGCAGCAGGCGTCATGAGGCTGGATGTCAAGTACAACAGGTGTGGGAGGCTGAGTGTCGAGAGTCAGGTGACCAAAAAGGCATGTCAGACTCAGTCATGCACTTTTAAAGGTTAATAGGCAAAGCCGTTTAATCTAAGTTTTATTAGGGGAGAGACGGCTAAATTGGCCAACTCCGCTATTTTAAACCGACTCATTTAATGAGTCGGCCGCGTATATATATATATATATATATATATATATATATATATATATATATATATATATATATAGTACATGAATATTACCAATTGTACAATTATATACATAATATTATACAATTGATTTTCAAGAGTAAGCTTACTCTTATAATTAGTGGGTTACATGCGGCAAGTGAAATTCATTTCCACACTCCAAAGCTTTTGACAGCTAGCAAGTTTAATTTATTAAACTCCATATTCTACTCTTGAGTTATTACTCATGAGAATAATATAGGCAGCAAGCGGTTTATTAAAGTTATTTAATAATTTAACTACTTGTTGCTAATGAAATGACGTGAGCCAACAATTATATTGAGATGTCATCTAAATTATTAATTAAATGCTTTGCAGAATTGACAGTATCAAGCGGCATCATCTTGATGTCAGATCATCATCATCACAAAATCATTCATATATATATTGTTATATGAAAAGCCGCATGCATGTAGAATTTGTTGGTGAGGTCGAGAGCCCCTCATTCATGCAAAGTGGAGCTTCATCTCTATAGCTAGGAAATATTGTCAAGATGCTAACAATAAAGCAAGCGGCATGGCAAAATCTTTGGCAAACAAGTCAGCCGGATACCATAATCAATGGTGGCAGCCGGTCACCATCATCAATGATGTCAGCCGGCAACGATTCCCGGATGACCATGTATTTAGCAATCTGGCTCACCTTGGGAGAGCAGCCGCACCTGCCAGTCGTAGGGGCTGCTGTCTACCTCTATTAAGCCCGGTTGTGGGGCTGCTTTGTGCTTCAACTAACTCCGGTTGAAGAGGCTGCTATATTCATCAATTAAGCCCGCTGTAGGGGCTGTTTCCAGCCTCAATTGACCCCGGCTGTAGGAGTTGTTTTCTGCCTTAACAAAGCCGGCTGTCATGGTTGTGTTGTTCTACTCAAAACCGGCTGTAATAGTTGTTGTATTCATCATTTTTATGATTGTATACGCTCTTGATATTGCCGACTTGGTTAGTTGGAAAGAAGTTATTAGTGAACTTGAGTTCTTGGCCTCAAGCTGCTATGACACCAGCCAGGCGGCATCAAAGCCCATGCTATCTTATGATGGTTTTGAAAGCAACAATGGAGACGGATCTTGTGCCGGATGCCATCATCTTTTACATAAGTGCACTCAAGCGGCACACATCCATGGTCAGCATCATCAAACATATCAGCCGGTCAGCATTATCAATGGTGTCAGCCCACCTGCGTTCGATTGTAATCTTGAACAAGTGGCAAGAAGTGTTTGGTGTATGCTTGGCCTAATATCAAGGCAAACGGCTGTGAGTATCAATAGGGTAAGCCAGTTACAATCATCAATGTTATTAACCCGGTGGTAGCATTGGCTCATTGAGCTTGAACTGACTCCAAACCGGCTGGGTCGTAACCAATCAATTTATAAGTTTTGCACTCTAAACCGCCTGGGTTGTAGACAACTAAATCCGGATGTAGGAGTTGCTTTGTTCAAATTCAAAAACGGCTGTGATGTGAGCTAGCAAGAGAGCTCGATTGTCAAGGGTTGCTAATCACCCATAACCGTATGTAGGGGTTATTTGTGGTCGCATTTTCATTCAAAATCGGTCTTCTTTATCAGCTGTACAACTCATGAAGTAACTTTATTGCGTGAAGTTAGTTGGGTTTCATGCAAAATTGCAATCATTATTATGATTACAAAAAAAAAAAAAAAAAGAAAAGAGAATGGCACTCATTGCCGTCAGCAGGGGCTTTCTTGATTGATGTTATCAAGTTTGGCACGCATATATGATTAATTTCAAAGAAGTAATGCATCCGTCCACTACCGCCTTGCATCAACTCAAGCCTGTTTTTAACACTAAAACATGAAGCGGTTGTGGTAGTTGGTTACACTCGACACTTCAAGGTCGACCAAGTAACCGATCTGGTTGGCATTCAAGTTAAACGACGGTCAGACGGCATTAACGCCGGGTGTGCTCAAACGACTTTAATGTCCGGCTGCTAAGCACCCATAGCCCAGCCGTCTCGGCTGCGTTGCTCTTCAATCAAGCCCGACTCTAGGGGTTGCTTTGTTCTTCATTAAAGTCGGCTGCGTGGCTGCCTTGTTCACCAATTAAATCCGGCTGCTTTGTTCATCATATTATGCAAAACAACCACCTGCGTAATCAGTGATCAAAATCATTCTTCAAGCTTAGTTGCTTGACATCCCAAAGCCGACCAACCTTCCAGAGCTTGTGTTCAAGCGTGTTTAAGCTAGCACAGGCGGCAAATTAAGTTCAAGGCAAGCGGAATGAAATGACAAATGCCGCATGGCACTACAATAAGGGGCTTGCGATATCTCCGGCTCCGATTCTTAAGCTTTCAAAGCAATTCAAAGCCGCAACAAGCATTTGAATATTGGAGGTAACCATATAATATGATTTTATTCCCTCCAATAATATTAATGCATTAAGATAGTAATGATAGTCTTCATTATTATTGTTATAATTATTATTATTGATTCATTGATTGAATTCCAATATAATCTGACGGACCGTCCAAACTCCAAAAATAAACTAAGTTGAAAACTTAGTAGCTAAACTAACGTCCAAGTGACGTGAGGCCAATGGCCGGATAATAAACTAAGTTTGAAACTTAGTAGCTAAACTAACGTCCAAGTGACGTGAGGCCAATGGCCGGATAATAAACTAAGTTTGAAACTTAGTAGAAAAATGAACGTCTGAGTGACATACGGCCAATGGCCAGATAACTAAATTAGGCACAAAACCGCTTAGTGGCTATACAGCCGGTCTCAACCTAGACCAGAGGCCAATGGCCGGATGGTTGCTTTTTTCATAAAATCGCCTGTCCCAACATGGACAATGGCGTCCGGCGACACCCCTCCGGGTGCGATCGTCGCAGAGAGCAACCTACCTGCTTGCTCTACGTACCTATGCAGACGGCAAAGATTGAACGACCAAATTGATCAACTCATAGCCGTCTGACCAGAACAATCTAAAGAACGACTAAGTTTTCGGAACACTGGTTGTCATAAGACATCAGTCGGTGACCGACCGAAGTTCTTACTTAGGCTTTTCATTCCAAAATTGCACACTCTCCCATTGGGGCAAAAAGAGTTGTGCAATGGATATACAACCGTCTTGAAAAAGACATGAGGCTAATGGCCGGATGGTTATACATTTTTTAAATTCGTCTGCTCCAATGTGAAATTTGGCGTTCGACGACACCCCTCCGGGTGCAATCGTCGCAGAAAGAACTCTATCGTTTTCTTTACGTACGCATGCAGGCGGAAAAAATTGAACGACCTCATTGGTCAACTCATAGTCGCCTGACCTGGGTAATCTAAAGAACGACCAAGTCTTCGAGAACCGGATGTCCAAAAGACATCAGCCGGTGACCGACCAAAGTTCTAACCTAGATTACCTTTTGAAATTATTCAAGTCCTCCCAATGGGGTAGAAGGACATTGAAAGCATAATTGGATTACAAACACCCTAGGTGGCCATTTGCCTCCTGCCTTATGAAGAGTCAGACGACCATTTGCCTCCTGCACTATAAAAAGTCAGGCGGCCATTTGCCTCCTGCCCCAAGGCGGCCATTTGCCTTCTGCACTATGAAGAGTCAGGTGGATATTTGCCTCTTGTCCTATGAAGAGTCAAGCGGCCATTTGCCTCATGTCCTATGAAGAGTCAGGCGGCCATTTGCCTCCTGTCCTATGAAGAGTCAGGCGGCCATTTGCCTCCTGCCCCTGGCGGCCATTTGCCTCTTGTCCTGAAGAGTCAGGCGGCCATTTGCCTTCTTCCCCTAGGCGGCCATTTGCCTCCTGTCCTATGAAGAGTCAGGCGGCCATTTGCCTCCTGTCCTATGTTAATTGAGATGAACACTACAAGAGGGGGGGTGAATTGTAGTTGAGTTCCTAAATAATAATTTTGCAAATATAAAACAGAACAAAATAGGAACTTGCGATGCACACAGAGTTTACGAGGAAACCTTCTAGTGCCCAACTAGAAGTAAAACCTCGACCCTACCTTAGGGATTTCAAACACAAATACTTCCACTATAATAGGGCAAACACCAAGTTACAACCTATTATAATTCAACCTCTACTCACAAGTTTCCAAGTGAACTTGCTACAGAACAGATCACTGTTCTTCCCAGTTTGAGTCCCACACTCAAACTCTCTCGTACTCCCTAAGTACAGATCTTCCCCCTTCTCACCAGAAGCTCTCTCTGTATGCAATGATGAAAATACTCTCACCCTAATAAACCCAAAACCAAATACAAGAATTAACACCTAGTATATGATAGGCAAGCTATGCATGAAACCCGAAACTAATATAACAGTATGATAAGCTTGGCAAACTTACACGACTATAGCTCTGTAAATTCTTCACGCATAAAACTCACAAAAACCTAGGCTCATGTTATTCTCTACTATTTATACAAGTATTACCTGTATAAACAGTAGGTTTACATAAAGATAAATAAGTAAAACTTAACTTATCTTAAAACACGGTTTTTTAATTAAATCCTTTGAAGAAAATCTTTTCAGAAAATAAGATAGAAATATTGAATTAAAAAGCATAATATCTTTTTAACAAACTGATTTTAAGAGATAAATATTTAAAGAAAATCTTTTTCCGATTTCTATCTTTTATCTTTTTCCGATTTTAATTTATTTGCCAAGCTAACTGTCACGCTTCTAATAAGTTTCATGCATATCCTACTTAACATATTTAACAATGAATCTAGAAGATAAAATCTTAACTAAAACATTGCTGCCCTGTACTCTTGTTCTGGTAGGTTTACTTGGACTCCACGCTTACTAAGTTCCTCCAAAGATCTTAGTCAGCAATCTTCAAGTTCCTGTGAAGGAACGTTCCTGTGAGGGAACTCAATTCCTGTTAGGGAACTCTTCTTTTATATTGAATAACTTTCTTGATAAAGAACTCCTTCAAGTCTTCTCAGCTTTAGTTACTTCTTCCATCTCCAAGATCAATTTCACCTAGGTTGCACAAACACTTGAAAAGTCTTTATGAGATGAGTTTGCTGTAACTTAAGTTCCTCATCATCAAAACCTTTAAACATCAACATCCTATGAAGAGTCAGGCGGCCATTTGCCACCTGCCCCTAGGCGACCATTAGCCACCTGCCTTATGGGGTGTCAAACGTCTCAAAAATATTCTAAGTCACCCAAAGGTCATATGACCACCATAGTGGGGCTAAAAGAAATAAAAGTCATCATCTGTCTAGTTCAGGAGGCAATCATTATTATGATTGATTAACTTAGAAAATATCATACCATTTAAGGTATCAAATTTTCCAAGTTAATCAAATCTCTCTTTTATTGAACTAGACATATGCCGTCCATAGAGCTTTTGAACAAGCGGAAAATAAAGCCTTGACTTCAAAAGGAGTAATAATTCCTCTTGAAAAGAAATAACCCCTTCCGAGGGGCTAATGTTTGGGGGTAAAAATACCCCCTATATGTGGACCAATGCCACCTCGACACTTGTCCGCAAGCTCAATGCTCAATGAGCCAATTAGAGCATGACACGTGTCACTCAATGATAGATGGGTGAAAATGGGCTTTAAGCCCACAACCCTTGAAACCGTACAACGGTGGGAAGCCAATCTACTTAGGTTAAATAACCTAAGAGACACATATCCCAATGCTCTATAAATACTGATCATTACATCAGTTTCAAGGGATCGAATTCTCTCTCCAAGGGCAATGCCCCCCCCCCCACAATTACTCTCCCTTCTCTCTACTTTCTCTCTCTAAAATACATTATTTCGATCACTGACTTGATCGTCGGAGGCGAACCTCCGGCCCCCCGGGGTCCGTTGTTTTGCAGGTGACCGGGCCGTTCGAGTGTTGCATTGCGGATCTGTCTCCCGCGGGACGTACACGCCCTCCACTCAGGTACGTACAAAAAACCCCAAAATAACAATCATCTTCTAATGTCCTATACGTACTTTCCTTTATAAATATACTGGAATATGGGGTACAAAAGGTCAATTGATCCTTCTGTTGGATCTTCCATGTCACGAAGTTGATCTTCAAAAGCTATGGTTGTATCTTGTAAGTTACTTTTGCCTACTTCATATTCAAGGTCAACAACAAAACTCAAATATTTAAATCTGAAAATGTACTTATTCTCCTCCATTTCTGCAAGACACAATCCAAAAACAAAAAAGGAACTAGCTTAAAACTGTATTCAACAATAAATCATTCACATCTTTCATTGACAAAACACAACACATAACATACAATTATTCAATAAAATAAACATTCAACCAAATTGGACAACATCAACTCAAATTAGTATAAATATAACTGAATCGCCTAATCAATTTCAGACATGTAGCCTAATTGCAAAAAACCCCCAATTTTATTTCCCTAGGAACCCTAATTCCAAAATTGCACAAAACCCCTAAATTATGATGTATTGGATTCATACCTTTGATGCGAATCAAGAGTCTGAACTTCAATTGATAAATTCATCACACAGTACCAGCTGCAATTTGAAGAAATTTGGATGAAATTTGGGGGAAAAGTTGTGAATTGATGTTAGATCACTACCACAAAATAAGGAATAGAGAGCGCCTAAAACAACCAATATAGATCGCTTGTAGGGCGCTCCTCTGAGGGGGTGCCCTATAAAGTCTATAGAACGCCTCTTTGAGGCGATCTATATCTAACACAATACAGGGCGCCTATCTAAGATAGGCGCTTCATATTTTATATAAAAAGTAAATAAAAAACCAGAAAAATAGAGCGCTCATCTTCGCATAGGCGCTCTCTAGCTACATAAAAACAGAACGCCTATCATAGATAGGCGCTCTCTATTCCTTACTTTTTTAATAAAAAAAATATCATTATTATTATTATTATTATTATTATTATTATTATTATTATTAATTCATACAAAGTAGCTAATAACTAAAATACCCTAACAACAAAATTCCTTAAAAAATAAATTTACATTAAGATTTCTCTATAATTAATTACGGAATAATTATCAATGTGCTAACATGTATAGCAGTGCACAAACTTAAAATGTTGTCGAAAGTCAAAACCACCTCAACGACGGAACCACCGCAGCACCTCCACCAACCTCAACCACGGAACCACCAGAGCGCCTCAACCAACCTTAACCACCTTCCAGGCTTCCACTAACAGCGCACAAAAATAGAGATTTTGCACCAAAAACCCATAGATCATAAACATGAAAAATCAGAAAATAATCTAATTATAACACCGAAATCAATTGATAAAAGATGGAAATCAGAATTTAAAAAAATAAAAACCAAATACCCACAGATCTAAAATAAATGAGAAGTAAAACGAATATTTAAATTAAAAATCAAAAGTTTGAATTAGAATTAAATCATGACCTACATTGATCGACAGAAAAGGGGCAAAAAATATCATATCAATCACTCTAAAAACCCAAAAAACGGATTTGAACATTAAAATTCGGACACAATCGAGATTAATCTTCATAAACCTTTACAGTAGCAACACTTCAATTCAATGCATCGAGACAAACGACGGCGACTTCTCCAACTCAATCTATGGCGCCCTTGTCATTACCAGTTCATGGGGTTTGAGAGGAGAGGAGAGAAGAGGAGAAAGAAAGAGGAATGGAGTTTTTTTTTAGAACAAAGTGGAATGGAGTTGAGAAGACAGAAAGAGGAGAAAGAAAGAGGAATGGAGTTGAGAGGACAGAAAGATTCCTCTCCTCTCCTCTCTTTTCATGATCTTTTGCTTATTTGCTCAGCTATGGTGACCCAAACCAGAAAAGAAGGTTGCGGTGGCAGCCACAATAATGGAAGAGTCCCATCCTCCAGCCAATCGTTTCTCTCTTTCAGATATTATAGTTAGGGTTTTGATTTGGTATTTAATTTCTTTCCCTTCTAAAATCCGCCAAATTACTCCTGCCAAAGTGCAGGTAAAGATGCCCCTTTTGTCTTATAGTCTTTGAATTAAGTGTTACTAATAAACAATTTTGATCTGGGTTTTATTGGATGATATTAATTTATTAGGGAATTGAAATGTGTAAGAAACAATTTGCTTGCTTGCATTTTGGGTATGTCAAATTCTGATTTTATATACTCCTTAAAGAGGGTTCAACGATTATAATTTGAGTGTTCCATTGTTTCTAGGTTTGTGTAGAGCTTCAAGCTCAGATCTTTAGGGTTCTTCTAAGCTTGATTATTTCTGATTTTATTATTTGGGGGATTTTGTAGGAAACCCAGATGTTCAAGATTGAATTAAAGAAGATATTCTTGATTGAGTTGTCAATGTTTGTGCCAAGGTGAGTTCATTCGAATCTAATTTAACGTTATATTATTTGCCTTTGTCTTGTAAATATTTGATCTTAAAGTGTTTGATGAATTGCTTGAATGAAATAGATTGTGGGTATTTTCTACTTTAATCTAGGGGTTTGTGTTTTCATATGACTCTTAATTATGAATCGCATTTGATTGATGATCAAAATCTAGGGTTCATCGCCAATTTACTTGGTGTTTGATCTCTCCATTAACTTCTACTTTGACTTGGGGTTTGATTTTTCCATCATGAATCTCATCTGGGTATGTCAAATTCTGATTTTATATACTCCTTAAAGCGGGTTCAAGGATTATAATTTGAGTGTTCCATTGTTTCTGGGTTTGTGTTGAGCTTCAAGCTCAGATCTTTAATTAGGTAGTGTCAGTTTCATGATTTTGTTTGGGTATTTCATCTTTGCTTGATTAATTGATCTGATGTTCCAAAGATTTTATCTGTTATTTTTTTGGTAAAAGACTTTTTAATGATTTGTGGTTGCAAATCAAAGAAAATATAAGGGACCATGCCTCACTAATCACTATCGACCTCACCCAAATCAACTATGACTCTGTAAGATTTTAATCTTAGTTTTTATTTTTATTTGTTAAGTTTGTGTAAAAGTTTTACCTTCAGTTTCATTAATTGTAATTGATAATTGAATTGAAGTAGTGATGATGAAGTACTAAATTTTGAATGGATTTTGATCTGGAGTTAACTATGAAAGATTTATTGTGTTTTGGATACAATTATTCTAAGGTTGTGACTCTCTTACTATAATTCCCTTTACATTTCAGGTCACTTATATTTCTTCTTATGGGTTATACTTTAGATTTTTTTTTCAAACAATTTGGATAAATTTAGAGTCTTGTTTGCTAATGAGCATAGTTGGATTCATGATGAATGTAGCTAGCTAGGGTCGAAACATTTAGGAGATCAAGAAAATTGTTTTCCATTGTTTTATGTGTAGGAAAGCATCTTAATGATCTTGTTTAGCCTTTTGTAAGAGGTTAAGTTGGGTGATAGTATGAAATTAAAATAGAGATCTATTGTGTCCTATGATCGTAAATTCTTAATGTCATACGATGGGATGTATGAGCACAATATCGTGTTGGAAACTTGATTTAAGATAAATGTATCCAGCTAGGAATAAATATGTTTAGGAGATCAAGATGAATGATCTTGAGTATTGACTGATGTGTATAATGATAAGGGAGGGATATTGTATTTCTATTACTTGTACCTGTAGCAAAATGTTAACAGACTCATTTATTTAGTGCTGAATTCCTGATCCAATGGCGTCTTATTCTTGTCCCTTAAGGTTTTTTTTTCTTCCATGAATGCACAATACTAGACCTTTTATGATGATTATCTTCAAATGCCAAAAAACATTTCTTTGCTCAAATATCATTTATCTTGACAGCAAACATGCTTAAAGATCTGGTACTGACCATCTTTCAATTTCCAGGTTAAGGTTCTCTGGAGCAAAGGCCACAAACCACAACCTCCACTTCATCCCCTCTTAATTAAGGGCAGAAACCTCTACAGATTGAACACATTGAGGCGGGTAAGCAATAGACTTTTTTTTGGCTCTTTCCATGCTGAAATTTATGATTAGATTGCTATTACTTAGAAGTGGTTGCAATTATCCGCCTATATTAGATATGGGAGTCATTGCACCACGAAATAGTCATCTATAGACCTCTGGTCCTGAAAATGAGTTTGTGGTTGTTCATAATGGGGTTTTTACTAATTATGAGGTTTGTTTGAATTTTTCTCAAGGGTCCTCTTTGTACTTAACCATTGATTTTAAAACTGCAATTCTTGTATGCTTTGTTTTAGATATGCTTCATGCTTTATATAAGCTGTCACCTCATGTTCATAAAGTTTTGCCAATCTGAACTTTTAGCTTATTAAAGTTTCTTTACCACCTTTAAATGTCTGAAAATGGATCAGCAATGCCAATAGCTTAATTTTTTTTTTTGCGGGGAAATTCCATACAGCGGACAATAATTACTACAGAGGATTTTTTTTGTGAAATTGTTAGGGATTGATATAAGCTAATTTTATGTTTTAAGAAACGTGTAAGAGTAACTATCTGTTTGGTAGGTTTAGTTGTTTCTTCTTGTTACCAATGCTTATTGACTGCTTTCCTTTGCATGTTTAGGTATTGAAAGAAACTCCTATAACCTATATTTGAACTAAAACTTCCAAAAGTATCTTACATACCGAGCTTAACAAATTTTCTCCTGCTTTCTTTTGAGTTATCATTGCATTTAATCCAAGCCGTTGACTGTTTAGTAGATAGTTCCAATTTCAAAAGCATAGCTATTAAAAAGTCCTTTTCTCCATCTTGTCCATTTTATCATATTTAGAAGTCGGAGGCCTAGCTCAAACAAGCTCATAGTAAATTCTTTTTCAATTATAGTCCTATTATCAATTGCTATTCTTTTTCCTCCAGCATATGCTGATAGTTCATAGTAAATTTTCCTTTATTAGAATGGATGGGATAATTGGGATGTCACTATATGTAATGGTCTTAGTTCTGCACAATACAAGCTCTTATTGTTTTTCTCATATGTGATATATGAAGTTTTAAAGATAATATGGCTTATCTTATTCATATTTGTGACTTCCTGTTTCTATTTTGTATACATTTCATGATAGTTAAGTCCAACCTTGCAGCATTGATTTGTGTTTTTTTCTTGAAGTTTTGTTATCTTTTTTTTTAATCCCACCTTTGACCAAGGTTCACTACTGCAGATTTATTTGGTTTTATGAAGAAATGCAGATTTTCTGGTTTTGAATTTGATTTTATGTGGAAGATCTGGGTTTAGATATTAGCATTTAACACTTTGAGTTATATTCTTTGGTGTCATTGATTTCAGGTTATAGGCGGGTGAGCAATAGACTTTTTTTTTTTTTTGGCTCTTTCCATGCTCTATATTCAGAATATATGATACTTTGTATCATCATGAAGGTTTTTGTTAATTGGGCACTGCATGTGCTCTTGTAGAAATAGCATGGTTGGCTTGTTAGAGCTAGAAGAAAGTCCGAAAAATGGTTTTTGTCTTATATTATACTCTGTATTAAGAATATATGATACTTTGTATCATCATGAAGGTTTTTGTTAATTGGGCACTGTGCTCTTGTAGAAATAGCATGATTGGCTTGTTAGAGCTAGAAGAAAGTCCGAAAAATGGTTTTTAGGTAGTTAGAAGGCCTTCTTACTACCTAAAAATGGGTTTAATTTCATAATTAAACTCATGAAAATAGAACGAAAATAACAAATTATATTAGCTCTTTGTATCCTTGTGAAAGAATGATATTGTGTGAGATTAATGTTAGCTTTTAAATTTTGAAGATTTTGTTGTTTTGCATTGTAATGAGAATTTGATTGTTACAATGGTGATTGTATTGTAGGCCCACTCTTGTTACATTTGTCATGTCAAAGATGAAAGAAATAGCTAAGAGGGACGACACTCCTTTGATGGCTGATGGTAAACCTGTAGTTGTGAATGAGCAACAGGTGGAGAAGTTTCTTTACACTACCTTGAAGTTGCTAAGATACTCAAGAATGACAGTTGTGGTACTTGTTAGCTTACCGCCACCACCTCCATTACCCATCTATATTTTATATGGAATACTTGGATCTTTTGGTGGAAAACATTCTAAGGCTTTTAACTGTAAGAGGATACAAGAAAGATGTGGTCACGTTGTATACATAACTTCTTAGAACTCCAATTTTTGCTATGGGGATAAACATGGTGTACTTAAGGATCAGAAAATTTGAAACTACGTATTTGTTCATATCTTCTGTTTTGACAATTCATTGTATCTTTACAATTTTGTCAATCATTCTTTTTGTAAGTGTAAGTTTAGGCAGCCTGTTTATTTATTTTTTATCAAGAATATGTAGATAAATTTCTAAATATAAAAGGATAATGTTTATGTGTTTAAAATAAGGAATTTTTTCAAAGAAAAAAAATTACTTGTATAGCTAATCTACCAATTTAAGTTTCAACTAACAACTCATGGTATGATTAATGAAGGGCCTTAAAGATTTTAATTTACTTTGGATTATCAACTTATTGATTAACTCTCAATAAGTATCAAAGTGTTTTCCTTAAAGGTATAATGACATCTGACAATATAAAATAGTACGTTGTATAGAATATGAAATAATTCGTACAATATCAAAATCATGTCAATATAAGACAGGATTTAAGACAATATGGAAGTAATAAAAGGAAAGATTAAGAGGTGAGATAGTGAGAATAAACTTTATAATATTACCAAAATTAAAAACTATGAGAAAGAGTAGTAAAAAGAAAAATGTTTATGACCACTTTTAAATTAAATTTGAAGACAAGATATTGGTCATTTTAAAAAAAAATAAATAAAATATCATTAGTGTATCGTTTATTTGTATTATATATTTTGAAGAAAAGGTAAGCAATTTATTTAAGGGTGAGACACGTAATTGCATGTGATTTTTAGGAGTGAGCGAACTATTTATGCAAGAGCAATTTATTTAGGGGAAAGTACATTATTTATCTAGGAGTGAGGTAAATTGTATATAATTTTTTGGGGTGAAGAAATTATTTAGGGCCTGTTCATATTTACTGAACTAAGCTGAACTGAATTAAACTGAACTGATTGAGCTGAACTGAAATGAACTGATTGGAGCTGAACTGAATTGAATAGGGGTTCACTCGGTAAAAGATTACTTAAGGGGTTACTCAATCAATGGTTACTTGAGGGGTCCAAACAGGGGTACTTAAGGGGTTCACTTAGTCAAGGGTTACTTGAGAGGTTACTTGGTTAGGGGTTACTCGAATTACTCAGTAAAGGCTTACTCGATTATGAGTTACTCAAGCAACTCATACAGTGGTTACTAGGTCAGGGTTATTTCAAGAGTTCGGTCAGGGGTTACTTGAGGGTTTATCAAGGGTTACTCAATCAGGGGTTACTTGAGAGGGAGGCGTTACTCAGTTAAGGGTTACTCGAGGGGTTCACTCATGGACTACTCAAGGGGTTACCGGGTTAGGGGTTACTTAAGGGGTTACTCGATAAAGAGTAACTCAAGCAACCCCTAACCAAGTAACGTGAGTAAACTCAGCAACTCGAGTAACCCCTGAACGAGAAAGTCGAAAAACCCCGACAACTCGAGTAATCTCATACCGAGAAACTCAAGTAACACTTTCCGCACATTACAACAAGCTACATACAAAAATTTGTGATTATATAATATAAAGTATGGTTAATAAGATATATTTATTTGTTCGTAGGTAAGAGAAATAAAAAAAAAAGTGTAAATGGGGTTGGTAAAAGAGAAATAATAAAATAGTTATGGACTCTTACCAAAGCAAGTAGTGTGGCAATTATTATGAAACGGACTGTGGAAGGGGTTACCTGAGTTAATTTGTTATAGGTTACCCGAGTTATTCAGTCAGGGACTACTTTAGTTCCTCAGTTAGGGTTACTTGAGGGTTTGGGACAAGGGTTACTCAAGGGGTTCGCTCGATCAAGGGTTACTTGAGGGGTTACTCGATCAAGGGTTACTTGAGGGGTTCGGATAGGGGTTACTCAAGGGGTTCACTTGGTCAAGGGTTACTTGAGAGGTTACTCGGTCAAAGGTTACTCGAGTTACTCAGTCAAGGGTTACTCGATCATGAGTTACTCGAGCAACTCGGTCAATGGTTACTCAGTCATGGGTTATTTTTGGAGTTTGGTCAGGGGTTGCTTAAGGGTTTAATCAAGGGTTACTCAATCAAGGATTACTTGAGGGGTAAGGGTTACTCGAGGGGTTCAGTCATGGATTACTCAAGGGGTTATTGGGTCAGGGGTTACTTAAGGGGTTACTCAATAAGGACTAACTCAAGTAACCTCTAGCCAAATAACTTGAGCAGCCACATCAACTCGAGTAACCCCTAACCGAGAAACTCGAGTAACCCCAACAACTTGGACTAATCCCATACCGAGAAACTCGGGTAACCCTTGTTGCACGGTACAACAGGCTTCATACAAAAATTCGTAATTTTATAATATAAAGTATAGTTATTGGGATATAATTATTTGTTCGTAGGAATATAAAATAATAATAAAAAAAAGTGTAAATGGGGTTGGTCAGATAGAGATAACAAATATTTGTGGACTCTTACCAAATAAAGTAGTGTTGCAATTATTATGAAACAGACTGTAGCAGGAGTTATCTGAGTTATTTTGTTAGGGGTTACCCGAGTTATTCAGTTAGGGGTTACCCGAGTTATTCAGTTAGGGGTTACCCGAGTTACTCGGTCAAGGGTTACTTGATCGAGGGTTAGGAACAAGGGTTTTTCAAGGGTTCAGTCGGTCAAGGGTTACTCTAGGGGTTACTCGATCAAGTGTTACTTGAGGGGTTCGGACATGGGTTAATCAAGGGGTTCACTTGGTCAAGGGTTACTTGAGAGGTTACTCGGTCAGGGGTTACTCGAGTTACTCAGTCAAGGGTTACTCTGTCAAGTAACCCCAAGCCAAGTAACTTGAGTAACCCCAACAACTCGAGTAATCCCTGATTGAAAAATATTTAACGCAAAGCAAGAAAAAGCTCAAACATGTGATCCAATCCAAGCAATGATATTAACTTTTCTAATTTTTTGTACTCCATATCAACATAAGTGTCAATGCTTTTGTGATATAAATAATTGCTAACATTAATATATTTCGATATGAAATAATTATATCCTTGTAGGCGTCGCTCGAAGTGCGCCTATGTAAAAGCATGTTGTGAATATGCTTGGCACTCATAGGAAGTGGGAATTGACATAATACGATTAGGTATAAGGAAAGTAGGGAGCCGCCAACAATTTTTTAAGGAACTTGTAAACCGTTCACGGATCATAAAAGGCAACCACAATAAAGGGACAACGATAGGCAACAACGATTGACCCATGAAGGTTACACCCTATTCATAATCCATGAGATTAGTAACTCCATATGGTTCGGAACTACGAAAGGAGGATCGGGGATGATGGTACGAAGTGAGTCATGGAGTCACATTCGCCCGTATTGGCCTCTACTCGATTCTTATAGTGAAAAGTGATTCCTGCGATCTCAAAGGCATACAAACAAAGATTCAATTTGCTCTAAACTATTATTAAGCTAAATTGGTTGAATATTAATGCAACATATAATTCTAAAATATTTGTGATCACTTGATTAAACAATAAGATTAAAAAGGAACCTAAATCGGTTGTCCAAATTATCTTATTACTCGTGATTTTCAATTACATATTCCCTTTAACATGCAATATGGTGATCATAAATATAATAAAATAAACATTAATATTGGAAGCAATTTAACAATAATTCTAACAATACAAAATCGTTAAAAAAATAATAGAAATAAAAGGAACATAATTCTTACTTTGATTCTGTTTGTTTGCAACTACAAAATAATAAACGAGTTAGTAACTTCAAGGAACTAATAATAAAACAATAATTAAATTAAATTAAATAGAACTGATTTGGGGCCAAACCCTTAAACAGTTCTACCTTTCACGCCTTGGCTTAAGGACAGAACCATTAGTAAAGTATGGACTCCTGGGAGTGCTTGAAGAAGGAATTTTGAAAGAATAAGGGTAGGCTAGTGTTTATGCTAGAGCATAGAAGAGAGAAAAAAACTAGAGAATTAATTCCTGCCCCGTACATCAGAAATGAGGGGGTATTTATAGAAAAAATGTGTTGAGGGAACACACAGAATCCTAAAATGATAAAAACCCTAAAAAGTAAACCGCGACACGACACTGTGTACCGTGACACGGGAATTCCCACCACCAGACGGGAAAAATTCCCGTGACGCGGTGAACAATTGCGTGACGCGGGAAATATTTTAGGGTACGGGGAATAAAATGCGTGAAGGGTTTACGCGGAAAGGACATGAAAACTCCCGTGTCACGGTGATTCCCACCGTCGGTGGACAGCTCCCGTGACGCGGGAGTCTGTGGTCCGTTTTTCCGTCTAAATTCATTTTTAACCCTAATTTCGTTCAACATTTTAAGTGTCGATTGGTAATTTCGGGCCATTTCTGATTTATTATTATTATTTGGGCTAAAAAAAAGAAAATAAGTAAAATAAATAAAAGGTTTGGGCCAAAATAAATAATAAAACAATAAAATACTGATCCATGGACTATTGAATTTAATTAAATACGATTTTTTAAGCACTCTCAGGATTAAATACTGAACCCGACCAATAGTGACAGTGAAAAGTTGTTCATCGTCGGGTTTGGTTTTGGGGAGACATTTTTAGGTGTCTATAATCCTACACACTCATTCCAATAATTTATATTCCATGCAACTATGAATTCATGAACAAAATAATAAAACTTTACCAAATAGATTTATTTTATTTATTCACTAATGGCTTCCTAATTACTTATTAATCTCAAGTATGCCATGCTAACCAAATAAATAATATTCACTAGCAATTGCTGACTAAATCAAATCATTTTAGCCAAAAACTGAATTCATTTTTTTTTTTTGAAGAAAGCCAAAAACTGAATTCTTAATAATATCGTTCCACACATATTTACTTTTGACTTAATTAATTCCTAAAATTTAAAGTTACTTAAACTATATATTAGTCAACATTCTACATGCTTTTTAACAAGTATCACTATTCAAGTTTCTTTATCAACAATGTAAAAAAAAAAATTTACTTACATATTCCTTCTTTATATTCAATGACACTAATTATGATAAGTAAATCAAGTCAAAACATACTCCCTCCGTTTCTTATTTCTTGCAATAAAGGGGGTAGCGGGGTTCTCAAGTCAAAACTTTTTAAGCATACTTAATAAAAAAATAAGGGCATGCAAATGATGTAATTAAGGAGGAGAGAGGGTGAATAATTTATCCAACTAAAAAAGCAATTAAGCAACCGAAGTCAAGCACCACCACCGATGAACGCACGCCACCCACAACCATCACCCAAACCACCAGTCTACCACCCAGACCCGTGCCACCAAACCCACAAAACCATCAAAACCACCCCTCCACCCCTGAGAAACCAACGACCACCAGATCTAGACCCACTGACACCACCAACACCAACTAAACCACTAGATCTAGTACCACCAAAACCACCCAGATGCACGCCCCCAAACCTACAAAACCACCAAAACCCCTCATCTATCCCTGCGAAACCACCGAAACCACCAATACCACGACCAACAAACCCACCCAACGAAACCACCGACACCACCGAACCCACTCAGCACAAACCACCGTTGACCCACCAAAAAGCAAAAAAACCACCAATCCCGACAAACCACCAATTTCACTAAGAACGGTGAACCACCAAACCCGATGAGCCAAAACCCGACACCACTGATGACCCACCTAAGCCACTAACCATCAGAGTTGAAGAAAATCCACCAAACTAGTGATTTGATTATGAGAGATGCATGAAGAAGATGAAATGAGAGATGGAGGAGGAGAGAGAAGATAATGGGTCTGATTTTTGGGTGTGATTTCATAGATAAGTAATTTAGATTAGGATTATAATGGGTTGCAATTATGTGTAGCATTATGTGTTAACAATTTTTTAGTAAGGGTAAATTGGTCATTTTGACAGTAAAAAGTTTTCAAATAAGGAAAAATATGAGTTTGTTGCAAGAAATGTGAACCACCCCAAAATGGCAAATGTTGCAAGAAATAAGAAACGGAGGGAGTATAATGACTTTCATACAACACATAATATTTGTAACAATATTCTTCTTATAAGAGACTAAATCATACAATTAAGTCAATAATGATTAATCAAAACTATACATTCAAAATAATAAATATCATGAAAGCCTACATACCCACAAGAAATTATTCAACAAAATATAAACCACAAATCAAACATCTATCCCAATCCAAGCAATGCTATTAACTTTATTACTTTTCTATACTTCATTCATAGCAACATAAGTGTCAATACATATTAATTATGTGTGACATAAATAATTAATAATGTCAGCATATACAATATGAAATAATTATTGTTACACATTCATTTCAATAATTTATATTTCATACAAGAATAAATTCATGCACAAACTTACAAAAACTAAACCAAGTAAATTATTTTTACAACTCACTAATAGTTTACTAAATTATATTAACAAAACGATGCGCATAGTAATACATAATAAATATTATACATACAACAGAAAGTCATTTGAAATATATTTCGATAAAAAATGACTATATCTTACACATTCATTGCAATAATTTATATTTCATAATACTATGAATTCAAACACAAAATAACAATGACTAATTCAAATATATTTATATAGCTCTTTACATATAGAATTCTAATTTGGATTAACAAAACGGTGCGCACGCAACGCGCGTAGAGAAAATTAGTAGGAAAAAAAAAGGATATTTACATTTTTGCTATTAGCCCATTAATAAAGGATGTAATAAGAGCCATTAAAACTTTTTATTTGAACGTATGAGATTCTTACTCATTCTTCTCATAAGGTCCTTCTCATTATTTCGGGACATTTCGGATATCAGGTTTATTCGAGTCAATTTCAGGTGTCAGATTTGTTCGGGTCAAATACTTCGAGTCAATTTCAAGTCGGGTCAGGATTGGGTCAATTCCATTTTAGGGTCGAGTATGGGTTGGATCGGGTCAATATTTTTGGGTCATAAGTTGGGTCATTCGGGTTGGATGATAAGATCTTGGTCAGGATTGCCCGGTCTAATTCTAGCTACTAATTGTAGAAGACAAATAAGGAGTATGTACTTAATTCGGCTAAAATACCTTTTCTGAAACAAATAAAAAAACAAAAAAACAAAAACAAAAACAAAAATAGCTTTCTCTCCTCCTGTGTGAGTGTGACAACAGCTGTTGAACCTTTTTTAGTTTTTACTGCCAACACCATTACGCATTTACGCACTTACACCAACGTCATCAACGCCGGTCTTTAACACCAAATTCCGCCGGTGAAGATGGTGAGGAAGAATCGCAGGAGAAAAAAAGAAGAAGTATCTGAGGATTGGTGTTTTTTTTGCAAAGAAGGTGGAAATCTCATTCTTTGTGAACACAAGTAAGTTTCTTTAACACAATTATGTAATTACCCAGTATATTTCCATTGATTTTTGTAAACCCAAATTTTAAATTGTTTCTTTTGTTGATTTAATCAATGTTTTTCAATAATATAATAATGGGTATGTTTAGAACGAGCTCTATTTTAATGTTGTTTAAGAATGGAGGAACTCCATATCATCCTAGGTTGGCGTGAGATATGGTGTGTAGAATTAGTGCTTCATTTATGGCGGTTTATTATGTTTTTATTTATTTATTTTTAATTATTTTTGCTAGTGTTAAACGGTTAAGTCAGCTGGTATAGCCGTATAGGCTAGGTATTACCCGAGTTGTGTCACTGTGTGCAGTGGCGTATCCAGGAATTCCGAACTGTGGGTTCAGAATCTTAAAAAACAAACGATGCTCATATATTAATTAAATATTCAATGTATAAGTTCAAATTTTTTATTACAAATGGATGGATTAAACAGTTACAAAATAATAAATAAAAAAATAAAAAAAAACCTTACAAAAGCATTCTTTGAGTTTTATACTTTAAAAGCGTGCTAAAACATTACTACTTCTATAAATGATAAATCTATAATTATATTGCAAAAAATCAATGTTACACCAAAAACAAAAATCCCAAGTCGCCAATAAACACAAATTTGACAATGAAATTTTTTTCTAATTATCAATTAAAAGACTAAGTAAAAATTTTAAATTCTAAGTTTCTAAATTCAATTTGTACGTCAACAATATATCAAAACTAATTAAACAAATCAATAATTAATCTAATTATCACTAATTTACAAACAAATAAAGATTTAAGAATTAAGAGGAGTAGAGGAATAAGAAGACTGTTGAAACTAATACGTACTAAAGGATAAAAACAATAATAATATTAGATAAGTATGAAGCAAGTAAAATAAAGAACTCATAATATTTCTTCATGCTTAATTCACCAATAAGCTAAAACTGAAAGTATAATGCCATGATAAAACCCACTAAATAAACTCATTAACTTCTAAATTCATTTGACTCTCTAACTTAACAAAATGACCAACATACTACTCCTAAAATTGTTGACCCAACTATGGACTAACTCATGAAAAACAACGAAAGAAATCGAAAGGAAAAAAAAAAAATGAGGGTGGTTGATCTCGAACCCATGATCAAGAGGAGTCTCACTACTCTATTAGTTACTCCCTTACCAATGTGCCAAAGTTACATATTTGTTTATTTACTTCACAAAAATTTCTTTTAACCTTATTTTTTTTCTTTTTTTTTTTTTAAAAAAAAATATCAAAACTTATAATTTTTTTTCAAAAAATCTGGGGGGTTCAAAGAACCCCCTAGATCCGCCCATGACTGTGTGGGTTTCAAAGCTTGTTGACTACTCGTATAATATTTACTCCGTATTACACTATTACTCACTCTGTCTCATAATATAATTTCTCATAATATAATGCCGAGTTTTTGCACGGCAATTAACGGTAGAGGAGGGAGTGTGTAATCGCTACCTTTCAAAAAATGTGAGATAAATTCTAATAGTATTTGGACAATTATACCCTTTAAAATGTTTATTTACTTACTTGCCCTCATTATTGTTAATTTTTTTTATTTGTTATGAATATCGTGCGGACATTTATACCTCTGAAAATATTTGTTTACATATTTCGTTCATTAATGCCAATTGCAAGGGTTCCTGGACATGATTAGGTATGGCGCACATTAGCCACCCTAATATTTTTTAAAGTAGGTTACTCCGTATTTTTTACCCCGCTAGCTTTTTGCCTAAGTGAGCTTTGACCATTAATATATTTTATAAAAAAATAAACGTATAATTTATTAAAACTAATTCTTGAGTACCTATATCAGCTATATGACTATGTTTGATCTTATATACTCCGTATTAAGCACAATTGCACAAACATTGATCAGATTAGTGTATGTAAATACTCTTTCCATTCTCATGTAATATAATTGACACATTGATATTGACACAAAGTTTAAGAAAAGTTTGAGTGGGGTAGTTTTATTGAATTATTGTTTATTGTACTTCCTCAGTGTTTTTTTAAGTGTTACACTTCTCATTTCCGGCCGTGTTTTTTTTAAGTGTTACACTTTTTTTTTGGGCAAAAAGTTATATTAAAATATTATATCTCTCTCCTCTCATGGTCCCCATCCAAACCCACTACTACTTTTTTATTATTTCTTTCCTCTCATATTCATTACTTTTCAATAAACTATTATCCTCACTATCTTTGTTTTACAATTTTTGAATACTCCAACTACCCCACTTAACTCTTATTTTATTAAAATCAATTAAATTGCCTAAAACTATATGCCGGTCAAGCTGTAACAATTAAAAAAACACGGAGGGAGTAAAGTGAAGTTAGTGAAACACAGCAAGTGGTGGGTCATTGTGCAGCTGGAAGAGGGTGGGGGGATTTTTTAATATTAACCCTTAAATTGGTGAGTGAGCCATTGTACTAGATAGAAAAACAATTAAATATTAGTGGGTCCTTGCCACTTTTAGTAATGTGTTAATTATCAAGGAACGGAATGGAAAGTGCAGCTATCATTACGGATTACCATGCATTTTTATTTTCCATGCCTTTCTGATTATTTTGTCTTGATTGTAATTTCTCAAGTTAATAACTCTTGAATATTTTCCTTCTAGGGATTGCTTAAAATCATATCACCCTCAGTGTGTTGGAAAGGATGATTCAATTCTGGATTGTGATGAGAGTTTCAGATGTGGTAAAGAACTTTCTCTTTATGAAAAGTAACTTTTCTTTCTTTCCATGTGTTATGTCACAGGACAATTCACACATTTTCAGCTACTGAGTAAAATTTGTATGAACAATGTTGTTTACATAAAAAACAAATAAGTTTGATTTTTATTTACTTGGGATTTTACATCTGCTACAACATTGGTATATTTTCAAGAAATACAGTCAATTGTGAATCAGTACTCTTTTCATTTCATATATGTAGGTTACGTTTGTAACATGAATCCATCATATCAAAGCTTTGGGTTCATAATTCATAGTATAAATAATTTCATAATGTGTTTGTGTGTTTATATTACTTTATTTTAATTTTAAAATATCATCGATATATATTTTGACCAACCTTAAAATGGTGTTAGTGTGTTCAAAGGGTTTGAAAGAAAATCAGAGGGGAAATGCTTAGACATCTGGGAATTTATTTTAATTTGACTAACTTTCTTCACTAGTTTTTTATATAGCCACCTGCAAAAATTTCCTGTCATAGTTTTTCCATACTTACCACCTTTACTTGGAAAGCTAAGTGTTGAATGTTTTGACACTAAATTGAGCGGCACAGAAGCACATTGTTCCAAGTCTGTGCACAAGTAGGCGCAAAGCAAAACTTTTGATAAAAAGAGGCCCTGTTGGTTACAAGAGCTAGGCATTGGGACTTGGTTGTGTTAAGCAAGACAAGTGGGACCAATGACGAGAATTAATAATTTAAAGAGAGACAAATGCAAGGGGGGATCAACATTGAGGAAATATCAACAACATTTTTCTTTTTGCTATGGTAGAAGGCTTTGATTTTCATTCATTACATTGGCTCTTAAGGAGTTCCATTTTGGAAATATAAATTATTCCTATTGAACACTAAAACAGTAGTAACGTAATGCATCTAAGCTAGAACTAGGCCACATTTAAGGGACGACACGGAGGAGGTACATAACAAGTATGCCTATAAGGCCTAAAAAGCATAAAAAAACATTGAAAGAGGACGGATTCTAAAACTAAGGTTCAGAAAGTGGTTAAGCTTTTGTGTGTAGGTTTCTAGTTTGGAGAAAGTCATTACTCTTGTGACTTTATAGGGTTTAGGGGCCAAAAAGGCGTTACATCCTACTTTAGGCTTATCATATTTGCTTGTGGGGGGAGGCAAGAAGTCATTTGTCCTTGCATTTTTTAGGCATTACTAATAGGCGAAGGGAGTATTTAATACTAGTATATGAGATTGAGGAGGCGAAATGGGTTGAAAAAAATATAAATTTATATATGCATGCCCTTGGCGAATAGGAAAATTATTCCTTATCTCCAAGCCAACTCTCTATTTAAGTGATGGTTGTTCAGAGCACGCTTTGATTTTCATTAGCTTCATTCTAAGGGCTCATGGTTTTCTTTCTGATGTATTTATGTTTAGTAATAGATGTTAATGAAACTTCTCCGGTAAAATGGTATAAACCCTTTCTTTAAACTTCACAAAACCTTCATTTTATAACTTTTAACTGACTCAAAGAAGGTCTTCTGCTGCAAAAACAGCAGCCAAGTTCCATTAATGGCAGGAGCAGACAAAGACAAAGTATGAGGGGAGAGGGAGGAGCGAGTGACATTTAAACTTAACATGTGGCCATCCTTTTTGGTAGATTGGTAGAAAATTGTGGGTTATCATGGTGCTTTTGTGTTGATCTTTTGGTACAAAAAATGTAGCTCTTCACATAATAAAGGATAGGTTAAGGAAGCTTAGTAAAAGTTGTGTTTCTGAAAAGGCTAGACAGAGTATTACTAATCTTACTATTTTCGTGTTGGTCTGCATAATTTCAATGGAAGCATTCCAAACTATTATCTTGCTCAAGTCTTTCTTCTTTCTTGATTGTTTTTGTCAATAGAATGCACAATTTTCTTAAACATAATTAGAAATACATCAGGAGTAAAAAAGGTTATCACCAGAATAAAGATTGGAAGATTAAAGTTGAAAACTCTATTTATAGTGCTTGTTTAAAAGCCACAATAAAATAAACCCATTTAAGATGATGAGTTTCACACTTAAATCTATAATAGATAAATTCAAGTGTTATTTATCTGCCTTTTTTTTGGGGCCACTCATTTTACTAACATTGAGGGTTTGCAGAGTTTTAGTTATGCATCTGCGTTTTTCCATGATTGGATATAATTTATCTATTGATGATATCCTGCTTTATAGATTGGCATTTCTGCTTCAATTGTAAGAAAGCTGCAAAATTCCACTGCTTTTGCTGTCCACATGCTGTTTGTGGACAGTGTATGGGTGAAGCAGAATTCGTTTTGGTCCGAGGCATCAAAGGATTCTGCTGCAATTGTCTAAAGTTTTCCTTGCTATGGGAGGAAAAAAAGGATGTCGACTCAGATGGGGTATGTTTGCTTTTTGTAGATACATATAAATTTTGTTTCTGAATCATTTTCATTTGAGCTTCTCTTTTCTCTGATTATCTTAATAGAATAGTTAACTGTGGTCTGGTTTTCGATTCTCATCTAGCTACATAATCAAATCTGCTGTATTCTGAAATCCGGGATAGTAAAAAGGATCATAGACAACTGTTTTATCAAGGTGTCTATGAGGGTATGCTGATGACATTATTTTACCATTCTATGTGTTATTTTGTTGTGAGTAGCAACTAGGAAAAATGATACTATCTCTGTTTTTATTTAGTTGCAACACTTTGACTTCTTTTTTTCTACATAACTAACTTTGATCATAATTGTGTACTAATATATAGGATATAAATGTTGTGTAAAATGTTGTTTGATTGTTCTCATTGTATTAATTATCAGAGTATCAATACATATTTTGTTTTACTAATAGGCAATTAAAGGTTTTAATGGTCAAAGTTGTGAGATGGCAAGCTTGGAAGTCAAAGTATTGTTACTGAATATTAAGGAAGTGAATATCAATGACCATGATATTAAGTTGCCTTTTAATTTCATCCTCTGTTGCCATTCTGTTTTAATAATCAGTCATGAGGTTTCGTTTTGCTATGTAAAGTGATAGGTTAAATTTGTTGCAAAAAGTCTTATCGTTCCGCATATCCTCTTTGCCACATAGAGTTTGCAATATGGTTTTGATCTTTAGTATTATGGTACTTCCTATACTAACACAAATTTTTTTTTCCCCGATAAAGCTATATGCTAAGATTCTAGTCACAAGGTTTGTATGACTGAGGATAAAGTGTGAAGGAAGTACACTTGCTGTTTTGGAGATAGCTCTCAGTCTTATAAGAATTATCTAGTAAATATTGGCTTAGGCAGTGTCTGGGGTATACAGGAAGGGAGGGTAGGCAGATCTGTTAATTTCTTTGATGAGGGATTTAATTTTGCAACATGACATTCTTGCTTCTTTCTGTCATAAGTTTTTGGTCTTGCTACTGTTTTACTAGAGGTGTTTCTTTTGCTTATTTTCCAGGAGAAGGTAGATTTTACAGAGAGAGGGACTTGTGAATTTCTCTTTATGGATTATTGGGAAATCATCAAGAAAAGTGAGGGTTTGAGATTGGAAGATCTCCAAAAGGCACGGTCATTGTTGAAAAAAGGCAGAAACTACAGATACTTGGATGATAGAGACGAGTTTGCAAATAGTGATCAAGATCTGAAATTGAATAGTTTCGAGGACTGGGAATGGGAGACTATAGAGGATTATAGTCCTTCAAAGAAAGCTAAAAATAAAAAAAGAAAGCCTTTCGTGAGAAGCAAAGTCTCTGTGCAGTCAAGGGAGAAGGCAAAGTCCAAAAAAAAGGAGTTTATAGGCTGGGCTTCTAAACCACTTGTACATTTTCTTGCAAACTTAGGTGTTGATGCAAGCACTGAATTGTCACATTACGATGTAGTCGACATTGTTACCAAGTATGCCAATGAAAAAAGGCTCTTTGATCCAAAGAAAAAGAAAACAATTGTTTGTGACCCAAACCTGGTATCACTGCTGGGGCAAAAAAGGGTGAATAAACATAGAATATATGACCTTTTAGACGCCCATCTAGCTGCTAATCAAGAAGAATCATCGGATGATTTTTCATGCAGCTCAAAAGAAGATGAGAAATCCTTAAGGTTATGTAAAAAAAAAGTATGAAAGAAATATCGGTGGACCTCAGTATAGGGAGAAAGTGATTTCAAGGGGTGGCATGGCATCGGTTGTTCCAGAAAATATCAAACTTGTGTACTTGAAGCGGAGCCTGGTGGAAGAGCTAGTGAAGAAATCTGATACTTTTTACACCAAAATATCTGGTAGCTTTGTACGGGTCGAGTCAGATCCAGATGACTATATGCAAAAGTATCGTCATCAGCTTGTGCAAGTCACTGGTAAGCTTATCTTTAGTTTCTAAGTTATAGGTTCATGTACTTTTTCTGGGTTGATTGGCACTTTGCTTGTCAGAATTTATTGCAATGTGACTATGATATAGATTGTGCAAAACCCTTCACTGATGTGAAAGGAAATCCTCTAAAGTGCTAGAAGTTTATAGTGAGCTTTAATGTGATAGTTTTTTGGTAAGTCTCATAAATTTTTTGATGAATGGGCAAGGGTCATGCTCTTTATATCATCATTGTCCACTTACTTCTCAATGCTGTCGTTCCCTACTGAGATGTTACTGTACAAAATACATATCATGATCCATTTCCTTCATCTTGGGCCCTAGACTTTAATTTTCTGTTAAATGAAGGGTCCTAATTTCTTCTCGAACTCTGTATAAGCCCTTTTCTTGTTAAAATGATCAACATTCAGTGTTGCTACATGATTGGTAAATAAAAAAGACCCGCGACAATTTGGTAAAAAAAAATAATTCCGACGACAATTTGGTAAAACAATTAACCCTAAGCGACAATTTGGTAAATAAAATAATCTCAGGCGACAATTAACCCAAAAAATAAAAAAATTTCCGACAAAGTACTCCCGAATGCTTAATTTAGTTTGTTTTTCGTGTTTTTTTTTATCAACCCTTTTAATGGAAATAACAATTTCAAGAAAAAAAATGTTGAAGTATCAATTTCACTTAAGTTTCATACCCCCTCATTAACAAAATTCTTTTAAAAAAGGGGTTGAAAATAAATTTGGTATTGGGATTTAGCAAAATAAAAAGGAGATGGCATAGTAATTCAAAATCTTAAATGGGAAAAATAAATTTAAAACACAAAAAACAAATTAAATTAAGATTTTTAAAGAGTTTGTCGACAAAAATAAGATTTTTGGGGCTAAATGTCGCCGGAGTTTATTGTTTTTACCAAATTGTCGCATATAGTTAGCTTTTTTAACCAAATTGTCGCCGAAATAAGTTTTTTTTACCAATTTGTCACTAAGGGTCTTTTTTATTTACCAATCTGGTCAATTGGATTAACGGTTTTTTTTTACTTGTGGGGTAGGGGTTGGGGAGACCTTAAGCACTTGCTTGTTGTCAATTTTGGTATATTTCTACTAATTTATTGTACTTAGTTTTCTTAAATCATTGACAGGTTCATTATTATTGTGGTGTATTTCACCTAAAAATCTCAAATAGACTATATTTCTTGATTGTATTGAGTTGCTGTAAGATTAAATTACAAGCCACCTAAACTTATTTTTAATCATATAATGAAGTGACCTCTTGGCAGGTTATGCCCAAAAATGACCTTGTATGACCAACTTACTTTCATGGTAATTTTTACAATTTGCTGGGAGCAGAACCTTCTCTTCGTTCTGCCTTTTGCATCATCATGGGAAAAAGCTGTATGAGACTGGATATTGTTCGGTGTTGATATTTCTGATTATATCTTTGTATTCCTAGATGTTATTTTATCATCCAAAACGTATTTAGGTATGCATAATTTCATTTGGTATATTTTTGGTTTCCTAATAGTTATTTCATTACATGGAAACACTTGTAGTTTTTATCAATAATTAGATGTTCAATTGCCAAAAAAAAAAAGAGTTCACAGTGGAAAAAGTGTAACTGATGTGAAGGAAAGAATTGCCGAATATGTGTTTTTGGCATGAGCTCGCCATGTGCTGGCTTTAGAATTTGAATTTTGCTAAGCCGGGTAGTTTTTTGTAAAAATAGATTCAGATGGTTGTATCAAAAGCACCATATTTGAAAACATTGCTCCTGATGAACAACTCTCATCAAAAAGCAAAAATCATGTTATGGAAGGTGTATATTACTAGCTCATCCTAGTTGTATCATCTTATATTAAGTCCAATGAAAGAATGTATATAGAGTTCAAAGAGCATATTTTGGTTAATTAAACTGATTCTATTAGAGTTTGCCACTCATCTTCTAGTACAGTTATTATATGCTTTGATTCTTTTGTGAGTCTTTTGAACTCTGAAAAATGTTTCTGTACCCTTGCAACTGTTCAAGGGTAAGGCGGGTAAGGCTGTGTAGTATAACATTGCACATATAATATTCGTTTGTATCCATATTGTGTGGTTGTTTTTGTATACTCAAAATTTTTTCGCAATGCTCTGCAACCTTAAACAGTATTGACATTTTGGAACTCTCTATGATGATTTTTGTGTGGTTGAGTATCATGTATATAATCATCTTACATTTATCCTCGCCTTAAAGAGGAAGAGAGAGGGGGGGGGGGGGCTTAAGCAGTATTGACAGTTTGGAACTGTGTATGATGATTTTTTGTTTGGTTGAGTATTATTATGTATATGATCATCTTACATCTATGCTCGCCTTAAAGGGGGGGGGGGGGGTTCTATCAAGTATCAAATGCAGATTACATGCCTTTACATCTCAACCAGCTAGTCATTGACTTCTAAGATCTCTTATGACTAACTCATTTGTATTTATTGTCAACTTTCAGACATCAAAGAGCGAGGACGAGAAGAGAATATGGAAATTATCTTGCATGTTTCAAATGTGCCATTAGATATTAGCATCCATATGTTGTCTGAAAGTGACTTCACCCAGGTATTCAATATGGCTATAGATTCTCTTCTACAGTAACTGTTATGAACTTATGATGCACATGTTGTTCCAAGACATTGATTTTCCAAGCTGTTTTTTGTTTTTTTTTTTGGTGTGTGTGTGTGTGTGAGTGATATATTCCCTATAGCAGTCCATTACACACAAATTGCCCCAATGTCCCATTGATTTTGCTCCATACCACACATGACATAAAGAACCATTATCTTACTCACATACATTACTTTTGCCCCACCCCAATTTTCTTACGCATCAACTATCTAATGAGGGCAATTCTAGTAAGATGGAGAAAAAATGTCCATAAAGATAAAATGTTAAGATTGAGACTTTATTTTTTTATTTATTTTTTACTTTTTGTGTGTGTGTGTGTGTGTGTGTGTGAGGGGGGGGGGGTTGGTGGTGGTGGTTTTGTATGTTTCTCACTTTATCAACCCAAAAACCTATTTTAATAGTGGGCTTTTTGAATCATGAGTTTGCAAATTAAGTCCCTTATGATGATGTGACTTTTCATGATTTCACCGGTCACATTTTCATGTTGATTAAACTATCATTCTAATAATCTAGTTATGCCACACATGATCCTGTTGGGAAAGATCACAAATGATCTTCCAACGGAAATAATATTCACTTTCCCATTGTGTATAAACAAAATAGGTAGCAATTATATCTCTAATATAATAGATTAACTCACAAAGTGGTTATAAACTATAAACTGATATTCGATGGTATACTCTCAAATTTAAATCGTGTTTCTATTTATAAAAAATAATGTGTTATAAAATTCTATTAGAAAATTATGATTCTTATCACAAATGACTACATCATTACATAAGATATATAAATTCCTGCTATTACTAAATAATGAGATACTTAAATGAGATAACTATACCTTAAGTTGCACGAAAACGGATACGGGGAGTACGGGGACGGGATACGGCAAAATCAAAATTTTAAAAAAACGGGTACGGCTTGGTTACGTAAAAAAAAATCAGCAAAATATAATCCATGAAATGTAAAAAAAAAAATTAAAAATAATCCATACAACACATTATAGTACGGAGTACCATTTAAACAGAAAAAAGGTAAAAGAAAAAAAAAAAGAACCACATGCTACTGTTTGTAACATACTCCGTACTAACCAACAATTAATCACATTATTCACATAAATAAACAACAAAATAAAAAGAAAAAGAAAAAAGAAGATGCAAAGAAAGAGAAAAAAGAGAGCTACAAGCAGAGACAAGAAAGAGGAACAGTAAGAAGTCGAAGCCTCGTTGGTCGTCGTTGTCGGAGTGCTCCCCGCTGATGATTGAATTAAGTTGCACCTCTAAGGGAATTGCTGTTCGCAATTGTTAGTTTTTTAGAATTGGGGGAAATTGAAAATTAATGCACTAATTTGGGTTTTTTTTTCTAAAAATATGGGCGGAAAATCTAAGGAAACGTCAGTAAATGAGCCAAGCCGTCCCCGATACGTATCTGAGCAAGAGGCTAGCCGTCTCCAAATTGACTTGCCATACCACTTTTGAGGGGACGCCTTGGGGACGTTTCCAAGCCTACTCGTCCCTGAAATGTTTCCGGTATGGGAGACGGCTACCATCACGAATCCGTGCATCCTTGACTATACCCCATTATTTCTAGTTTTGACATCTAGTTGTTTAATTTCTAAATCCATGCATGCTACCATTATGTGGTGAGTAAATTTCTTCAAAGTCAATACCTTTCTTCTACAAGCCTTGTTTGTATCTTGGTTGCGTATTATTTTCTCCGGTCTTCACTCTTCACCCACTTATTCTTGAGTGGTCGTTGACCTTTTGGTAGCTGTACCTAATCAAATGTACAATTCTCACGCAAGGATTTTATCTCGTTTTGCATGGATTCAATCCACTCTTTTTGGTGAATATCTCCACCTAGCAACAACCGATAGTCACCACTAGCAAATTTTGCTAGAAGTCGTCTATCTCTATTAGACCTTCTTAACTCTAATGGTGATAGTGGTTGACTTTCTTTTTGTTTCATTTGTTCCACATTCTCATTATTATTATCCTCGTCATCATTTATATTGTGAGGTTGATCTTCTCGGTCTACTTCCTCCGTGTGAATCAAAAGCACCCGCGGTAGGAACTGGATTCATTATTATAGGCAATTCTTCATTGGATGTTGTAGACTTTCCCAATTTTTGTATGTCTTCAATTGTTTGATCTTCCAAACAACAACCTTTCTTTCAGCAGGTTTCCATAACCTATAACCAAACTCATCTTCAGGATAGCAATGAAAAATACATTATTTTGTCTTGCTATCAAGTTTTGATCTCTCATTTCTCGTGATGTGAACAAATGTTCAACATCCAAATACTTTCAAAATTTCATAATTTACTTTTTCCATGACCATATCATTCTGCAAATTCACGGGAAACGGCTACCTTACGGCGTACCCGTGCATCCTTGTTACAACCTACCAAACAAGTCACTTTTTTCCACACAGGTCACTTTTTTCCTAATTTTAATTAAAATTTTTCTTATTATAATTAATAATAAATTATACAGTATTAATTGAAAAAAAAAAACCCACCCCCACCAAATACCAGCGTTCCACCGTACCCCCATCCCCCCAACCCCCGCCAGCCACCACACAAACCTCCCGCTTCAGTGGGCCCAGACCTCTTTCTTCCCCTCCCTGAGCGCCGGGGAACCGACCTCTCTTCCATCCCCTCCCTAAACACCGGTCTCGACCAACACTACCTCGCGAGAAGTGCCGAAACCCACCTGAAAATCCAAAACCCTCCCCAAAACCACCACACACCTCAAATCCCCACCCAGTCACCCTAACCACCAAAATATTACCATATCCAACCTCAAAACCCAACCATACCCACCTCATTGTTATTGTTATGCGGTTTGCGACCTTAATTGTGTAGGGCATTTAAATTGGTCGCATTTTGGAAGGGGGAAATAGAGGGTTGGGATGGGGGGAAGGGTGGTAGAGGATTCGGTTTTGGGGATGTGATGGAGTGGTGGTTTTGGTGGTTGGAATGTGATTTAATGGTGGTTTTGGTGGCGGGGAAGGCAAGGGGTGGTGGTCGACGGGTAAGGGGAGAGGCGCTACTAGGGGGTTTATAAAATATTAAGGTTTTTTTTTTTTTTTTTTTTTTTTTTTTTTTTTTTTTTTTAAATCTTTAAAAAGTGTTATTTTTAATAATAATTAATAATTAAAATAGTAAATTTTAATTAAAATTTAAAAATAGGACCGACATGTGGCATAAGTAACCCAAACAACTAGTTATCCTTAAAACTAACAGGTAATAACTTATTTTGAGAAAATACCCCATAAAGGTCGACTTATTTTGAATTAATCAAAAGGTTTGCTTATTTTGGGAAGACTGGACAAAGGTTTGCTTATTCTTGACAAATTTTCCAAAATAATAAATAAAGATTATATCTCATTCTTAACTGATGATTATCATCTCCTTACCAATATGCCTAGGACTAAGGTAATAGGACTAAGGTAATAAACGCTGAGCCTCAAACCAAGAACAAAATATAATTCTCAACCTTTTTATCTCATACTTTGATGAAATAATAATTCACAAACTAATAATAATAACTCAACAATGGCATATGTTTCCAAATAATATAACATGATCAACTTAATTCATAAAATTAATATCTGAACTCCTACAAGGTAATAAACTAATACCCAAATATAATTAACTTAAAACCGAAAAAACAACACTCTGCATTAATAACCCTAAAACCTCAATAAAACAATACCCTTTAGCAGCAACATGAAAAACCATAGAAATAATAACGCAATAAATCAATACGACAATTAAATCATACTCCCCATGTTTTTAAATACTTGCTCCACTTTTCTTTTCCGGCCGTTTTTAAATACTTGTTCCATTTCATTATTTGGAAATCTTTTACAATATTAAATTAATTTCTTTCACCTAATGGACCCATCATGAATCATATTTTATTAATTTCATAATCTCTCTCCTTTAATTCTCTCCACTACTTTTGCTTTTTACAATTTTTTATTCTTCCATCTACCCAACTACCTCCATATTTTATTACTTTCTCCAATTTCTCCTAAAAACACTGCGAATGGAAAAATGGAGAAAGTATTTAAAATCAGAGGGAGTATAATATCACACACTAATCACACATATATAAATCGATCCTACAAATAACAAATCATAAAATTTAGATACAATAATATGAGATACAATCAATACTAACAATCTATAATCAAGCAACTCCTAGAATTAAAATCGTGTGATTTCACATAATAATAAGAGTAATAAGCAAACATCTCCAACAAAAGACATGTGATTACCTTCACAATACCAAATTACGAGTAAAGCTCTTCATTGGAGTTATGAAGTAAAAGAAACAAAATTAATCATCATAAGCAATGATCTTCTCACGAAACTCGCACATGTGCGGCGAACTTAGAATACAAGAACAAGAGCATAAAAATATCACATTGCCTTTTTTTTTTTTTTTTTTTAAATAATAAAATAAGTATCTTTTAAGGGTTAAAAATATTTAGAGTTTAAAATAATTTATGTACTCTTTAAATTGTAAAGTGCTATTGAAACAAAATATGGTTTTAAAACTTTTCAAATTCTAAAATAAAAATATGAGATTTAAAAAGTTGTTTAATAAATAAAAATAATCTATTTTCTTTATATAAAATATAATATATAAAATCATAAAATATTCAGATCCTACAATCTACCCTCCTTAAAACAAGTTTCATCCCCGAAGCTTAAAATAGAATAATCCCAAAACTTAAAATAGAATAATTTAGGGTATTACATCATAAGACACATGCGTTTTGGTTCGCACCTCACCTTACGCCTAGGCGCTCTTGAGGCGCGTTCATTAAAACTAAGGCATTGGTATCATTGGCAACATGTTGAAAAATGCTTTGATCAATAAGTAATTGTATCAACCCGACTGTCTTTCAATTCTTTAATTATTATACATCTTCGGTTTTACTTTCCGGTTTATTTTCTTCCTCTATGGGTTTATACAAATACTTACAATAAAGGATATCCTCCATTCAAGACTTCCACATGGAATAATTGGACGACGTCAATTTAACTATTCCCAATAAGCTTACCATCGAATCTCCCATTCTGTTTTATACAACGTCTATTTATGTAAACGGCCAGACTATTGGGAAAGATCACAAATAATCTTGCAGTGGAAAAAATATTCACTTTCCCATTGTGTATAAACAAAATAGGTAATAATTATATCTCTAATATAATAGATTAACCCACAAAGTGTTTATAAACTATAAACTAATATTCGATGGTATACTCTCAAATTTAAATCTCAAATTTAAATTATGTTTCTATTTATGAAAAATAATGTGATATAAAATTCTATTAGAAAATTACGAGTCTTATCACAAAAGATTACATGATTACATAAGATATATATATTCCTGCTATTACTAAATAATGAAAGACTTAAATGAGATAACTATACCCCATTATAATTCTTCTCCTTATTTTTCCTGTACATCATTTTTTCACTTCTTTTCTTCTAAAATCTCCTTTATTTGTTATTAGCAAACTCTAAAAATAAGGAGGAATATTAACCAACGGATCCTTTATAGTTAGATTGTAATGTTGGCATGTTGCGTTTAAGGTGTGGTTATAAATAGAATTTTCAGTTGAGTAGCCAAGATTTAGCTTTCATGCGCATTTCTTGAGATACTTGTCTTTTCCTCAATTTATATTGGGAACACTTGCATGCCTTGGATATGTCTTACACATTCTTTCTCATACTTGAATTGTACTTAATACTAGTTTGGTGCCTAGGAATGGCAACGGGTCGGACTCGTGTCAGACCCTACTATGTCCGAATCCGATCCGATTAACAAACGGATCCTATATTCACCTCCGAGTTCGCCTCCGAATCCGAACCAACCACATCCGAATCTGCAAAGCCACAAACAAATACTATATTTATTGTTTAAAAAAAAAATCTACAAATAAAATTTAAATTAACATATACATAAAATTGAATCTAACGAAGGTTTCTTTCATCAAAGCCATAATCGTTGAATAAATTTTTCACCGTGATACATCTCTCGGACACATCACTAAAACATGTAGCACAATTAAAATACCTTAATAAAAATAAACAATTAAACCAACAAAAACCAACGACTCCTTGATAGGGTGAAATTAGACTAATTTTTACCTAAACGGTCAAAAATTTATAAAACCCTAAAAGAGAAGAGAGGAGAGGAGAGGAGAGGAGAGGAGAGGAGAGAAGAGGGGACAACAACGAAGGTCATATGTACATTATTATATTTAAATGTGTACGAACTTTAAGATATGAGTAATGTGAATGAATTCTGTTCCAAGTATTCTGTTTCTCATTCACTAGACAACAACCATCTAGGAATAATGGACAACCATAAAGGATTATGAAAAATGAAAAGACTCATTTAAAAATATTATTCTAACACTTTATTAGTTATTTTATTTGTATATTTTCAAATTTCAATAAACATATTGTTTTATCACAAACTTGTTTGAGAATTAAAGTGCCTTAGTTAGACCGGCGGAACTTTAACCCAATGATATTTTTAATTTTCAATAAGTATAAATTATAAAATATTGAAATTAGGAAACTATACATTTAGATGATTCCAAAATGTACTCATATGACTATTTAATGTTATGTATAAAATACAAATATTGGTCAAAGCGGTGTATGTAAATTGTGCAAAAGTCAAACTACGACACTTAAAATAAAGGAAGGGGTAGATTTATTTTTTCCAAGATTATGTTTATTAAAGTTATGGTAAATTTGATGAATATGTTTGACCACTATTTACTTGATTGTGTACTAATATATACGTCTGTTACTGTACTTTCATGTAGCATAGA
Source organism: Chenopodium quinoa (assembly GCF_001683475.1). Lineage (NCBI taxonomy): Eukaryota > Viridiplantae > Streptophyta > Magnoliopsida > Caryophyllales > Amaranthaceae > Chenopodium > Chenopodium quinoa. Next base: position 1,683,278 of record NW_018745324.1, read on the forward strand.
TCTACTATCTACTCCATCTTTGTTTTTGAAAGATTAAATATTAAAAGTTTTTTTTATTTTATTTTATTTTATTCCAAGCCTCTTTGAAACTCTTTCTATACATGTGGACGATATTATGAATAAAGTGAAGAAATGGAACAAACGAATTATAGTAGTGCGAAAGTTGCATTCAGTATGCATTGAATTGATTGGATGAAAGTTACATTATGTGATTGGATCTTTACAAAATGATTGTTGTCAAAAAACATCTTTTGCACTCCTTGTACTATTATTTGTTTTTCCTTTCTCAAGTAAAATGATATCATTCTAACCATTTCCCTTGAGAGCTACTTTCCATTTTTCTTGTGTGCAATATTATTTAACTAAACAATTGATAAGATCTATTAGCATTACAAATTATATCCGATGTTAAAAAAAATTAATATTAGGGGGTTGCTAAATGGCTATCTTTGACAGTTTTGATTTGTCTTGTATGTAGGAAGAGTGTGATCAACTACGCCAACAAATGAATGATGGACTACATAAAAAGCTTACTGTGGTAAGTTCTCGGTATTAGAATATCTCCTTGAACATTTCTCATTGATGTACAACAATATATACAAGATACATAGCATAATCTTAGGCGTAAATTAAGGAGCTAAATATATCTACTATACTAAAAGTAATAACATTATATATATATATATATATATATATATATATATATATATATATATATATATATATATATATATATATATATATATATATATATATATGACAAACACTAGGATTAGGGGTGAAAGTTTGGATTATGGTTTGGAATATGGCCCAAACCTAATCCAAACCGAAATATTTCGGTTTTAGATTTTTCAATCCAAATCCTAACCGAATAAGAATTCGTTCCAATCCAAATCGAACCAAATTTTAAACCTCGAAACCAAATCCAATCCATAAACCGAATTCTAAACTTGTATCATTTTAGTTACAAATAATAAACTAACAAAATCCTTGACGATACCTTTATATAAATCCTTAAGAGGCTTAAATTTTCTAACCAATATCCACAAAATTTAGTCTTTGACATACAAATTATATACTCCCTCCGTCCCATAGTTCCTGTTTGTGTTTTTTCACGGTATTTAAAGTGGATGAACTACATTAATAAAAGTGAAAAGTACAATCATTGACAAAAGTTCGAGAGAAAGTGGAAAAAAGTGCAAGGCATGTGCAAAATTCAAGGGTAAATTAGGAACTACAATGAATAAAGTTAAAAAAGTGAAGGTATAATGGTCTTTACATACTATCCAAAAATAGAAACAGGAACAAATAATTTTTATCTTTAAAATAGAAAAACAGAAACTATATATATATATATATGGATTCGGTGAGAACCCCTTCTTATATAAGAACCCTTTTTTATGTAAGAACACCTTATGTTAAACTTTTACCTATGTTAATTTTTTTTTTTACTCTTGTTTATGTTCTAAAGTTTTTCACATATTCTTAATTTTTCTACTTATGTTCCAAATTATTTCCTATGTTCTTTTTTTTTTTAGCTTATTTCTAAATATGCTTCTATGTTCTAAATTATTTTTTCCGCTTATGTTCTAAAGTTTTTCATATATTCTAATTTATTTTCTACCTATAATTCAAATTATTTTCTATATTCTAAATTATTTTTTCAGCTTATGTTCTAAATTTTTTCCTATGTTATAAATTAATTTTCAGCTTATGTTATAAATTTATTTCCTATGCTATAAATTATTTTTTCAACTTATATTCTAAATTATTTTTCTTATGTTCTAAATTTTTGTTTGCTTATGTTATGAAGTTTTGCTATCTTCTAATTTTTTTTCTTATGTTCTAACTCTCTCTCTCTCTCTCTCTCTCTCTCTCTCTCTCTCTCTCTCTCTCTCTCTCTCTCTCTATGTGTCAATGTGTGAGCAGTTTGATATTTTATATCGAATGTTTATGAGTTTGTTCTAATCAAATGTTGTCATTGCATTTATGGAGTAGAATTTTTTTATTTGAATGAATAATTAAGACTTTCATGGACTGACATGATTTGGGAAGAATTTTGAATACCTATAAATTTTGCAAGCTTTCTACTTAATTCTTGTAATGTGATTACAAAGTTCTAACATCTTCTTTTCTCGGCTCCCTTGTTTAGTCTTTGTTTGATAGTTTTGCATTGGACATTTTTTCATTCTACAAGTACAAATTTAGGATGATCTACAACTAATAACAGGTATAAAGGCTCAGTTTTAATACAAGAGAAAGAATGTTGATACTTGTAAAAATAAGTCCACAAAAGGAGTCCTAAAAAAGTTTTGAATTTTTTTTTTAAAAAAAAAAATGTCCTTTCATTGATCTTTATATTGAAACCTATTCCTATAAAGGTGGATGCAAATATTTCTTGTCCAAAATGTTGGAATTCATGGTTGACTTCATCTCAAAGTAGACTTTACAGAACCATGTTACTTTCTTTTTATGTTTTCAAAATGGTTTGTTAATACTCTGTATCCCACATTTAATTTTTAAATTTGTCTTATACATGTACTTCGATTTTCCTTGAGTATACTAAAGAGATTTGAAATATTGTATGAAGTGACACCTATTTTTTCCTATAAAGGTGGAGCTTGAGCACAAGGCGAGGGAATTGCGCGAAGACATCATCAAGCATGTATGGTTTCTACCTTTTCCATTTGTAACTTATTTAATCTCTTTTCATGCATCCACTTATGATTAGATTAATCACAAACTAATAAAACTAAATCTGAAGATATTTTAACAATATGTTTAATTTTCTACTTCAAATTTCCATATATGATTTGTGGAGAGCTAGCTGCAAATCTGACGTGGCAGTGCTGATTTTTACTTTAAAATCATTTAATGACAAATAATTTATGTTTTTTCTTAAGTACACTGCAAGGAATCAATATTTAGGGGAAGGGCACATTAGTCATAGTCTATTAATAGTAACTTGGGGAATAAGCTAGAGGTTTGTTAGGGATATTTTCTATAAATAGACCTCATTAGGAGGAATAATCATCATGTTGAATATTGTTGAGGTTATGTCATGGGAGAGAGTGAGCCTCTCGAAAGCTCATATTAGGAGAGAATCCACCTCTCAAAAGTGGAATTATCCTTCTATCAGTGTAATTCGCCTATTAGCAATATAGTCATCATTGTTCTTCCCTAATTTCTGCCATATTTAGAGCTGTAATCTGGTTAGAAACCATGCTAATTCCTAGCAAATGGTATCAGAGCAGTTCGGTCTCCGGTGACCTTGCTGGAAGTCCGGCGAACATGGAGTTCTCTGACGTGTTCTCACAGTCAAAGATCGAGGCAAAAATTGATGAAATTACAGATCGATTGTGCCATAACATAGAGAAAATTTTTGAGGATGCAATTTCTCGAATTAAATTAGGGTCAGGAGTACTTCACGAAAACTTCGAGGAAGATGAACATCAGGTTTGTGAGTCAGCCAGCTCCGAGTTGTCATGTGGTGAGGAGGAACCTGCATCACATGAGGAAAAGATGGTGGAGGAACTGGAAATCTCCAATTCTGACCGGTACTTCTTCTCCGGCGTGAGCGGCCTCTCTAGTGGCGCAATGGTGGAGAAAGCCGATTTGGAGATAAACAGAGGTAATCAATACTTTTGCTCTGCTACCGACGGCCTATTCGGTGGTTTTCGCAGTGGCGCGGTTGTTGAGATGTCGGAGGGAGGAGAGTTCAACAATTTGTTTTAGTGATGCTAAGACAAGTAGATTTGGACAGTCTCTGAGTGAATTTGAGTGAATTTGCGTGAATTTGCGTCTGGTGGTAGCGGAGGTGGAAAAGACTTTTCCGCTGGTAGATACGGTGGCCGAAAAAGTAGTGGTCAAGGAGGTGTTGCCGGCAGTAATGGATGTATTAGTCTCACACGAGAATCGCCAAGAGGAATGTTCGATCGGGGTGGTGCCGGAGGGAGCGGGTCTGGTGGTGGCCCTGGTTTTTATGCCGGCGAGACAGGTGGTGTTGTAGGTTGTTGGAGCAGTGAGTGTGGACAAGGGGCTGCTAGTGGGTCAGAAATTATGAACATTGAGTTGTGTAGTGGGGTTAGGAATGGTGATTTCTCTGGTTGATTTCCGGTGGCAGTGATCTGGACGGAGGTACCTTGGTCAGCAGCCGTACACGGCCCTTGGTAAGCGGCGGAATCAATGGTGGACATCTTGAACTGCTGCTGCTTGGTGTTTTCCAGAAGTGTCTAGAAAGAGAGGGGTATGAGGGAAGCTTGAGGGGGTCTTTGGTTGGCTTGGAGAGGAAGTCAGAAATGGAATATGCTAGTAAGGGTATTTTGGTAATACCACTTATAGCAAATACAAAGGATTTAAATCAGCTTTGGTCACCTGCTACAAACGTGATGAAAGGCCAGCAGACTAACCCAAGTACAAAAGATGGGCTTACTGACTTAAGGCCCAACTTTCCTTCTCCAACACTCATTACCCAATTAGTCAATTATCATCCTCTAGCCTTTCAAGTCATCCCTTCACTTCTTATACGGCCCAACTCTTTAACCCATAAAAGCCAGCTTTGTATTTCATCAATTTCTGGAGATAATTGCAGCCCACTCTCAGTCACTGTTGCCGAGGTCGAGAATCGTAGCCGAGTTCGGGAATCCAGTTCCGATTATAAACCACCTTGAGGACAAGGTGAAAGTTTAAGCGGCGGGTAATGCAACGAATCAATATTTAGGGGGGGGGGGCACATTAGTCATAGTCTATTAGTTGTAACTTGGGGAATAAGCTAGAGGTTTGTTAGGGGTATTTTCTATAAATAGACCTCATTAGGAGGAATAATCATCATGTTGAATATTGTTGAGGTTATGTCATTGGGAGAGAGTGAGCCTCTCGAAAGCTCATATTAGGAGAGAATCCACCTCTCAAAAGTGGAATTATCCTTCTATCAGTGTAATTCGCCTATTATCAATATAGTCATCATTGTTCTTCCCTAATTTCTGCCATATTTAGAGCTGTAATCTGGTTAGAAACCATGCTAATTCCTAGCATACACTTGTTAAATCCTTGTTGACTGTTCAATAATCCAAACAGATGGAATTTTTTCTTAAAAGAGCCGAGTTTATGTCATGGATTTTTTTTGTTATTTTTTATTTTTCCCTTCCAAAAATCAAATCACCTGGATTTTTGGTCAATACTTGTATTCAACATGGATATTCCGAGTAGCATAGCTGATAATACAAAGCTATATAAGAAAGGGAGTGTCATTCAGTCACCTATTTACAAAAGGAGAGCTAAGAACTAGAAATCCTTGTACCCTTGAGCTATCATTAAGTATTTTATCTACAATACCAATGCATTTCAATTATTCCCTTTTGTCCCATAGTATAGTTCCTATTTCTACCTTTATGGTCAAACTTTTTAAACCCTAACCAAATTTTCTTATTAATATAAACAAAAAATATAGTTATGTCAGATACCGTTAGATTCATCTCATTGTGTAGTTTAATAATATCAGTTTTTATATTTTTTGTTAATATGTAATTAAAGATACTCAAGGTCAAAAGTATGTCTTGAAGATCTTGCAAATTGAAATAGACACTATATTATACAATTATCTCGAAAAGAACCTGAAACCTTGACGATGGAAAACTCCTCCATAAATCCTTTGTTTTCTTTCTTTCTTTCAGAGTGCACTACTAAATTGTCAACAGAATCATTCAGTTTACCTTTAGAAAACTACTCCAACTATAGTGAGTTTTTTCTTTCACTTTATTCTCTGAACTACAAGCTCATGAGCTTAACGTAGACAAGGCTAATGATAAGTTTAAAGGGAAAGAACCGAAGGGCAAAAAGTAAATAATACGAAGTAATTATTAACGACTTGCTATGAAAGAGTGTTTTTTTTTTTTGGTTAGTGTGTATGCCTTTATCGGATTATCTATTAATATACACGCCATGACAAGAAGTACAAATTTGAGCAATATTTTCATCTATACTATATATCATCCTTCTTTTAATTGTCTTTTTTTCACAACCCCTATTAAACAAACCTCTTGCTTTGTCCAGTGGATTGTGAAGGAACGTGCATTATTGAAGAATTTAATTGACAAGGCAAATGAGAAAGGATGGAGAAAAGAGTATCCTTTGTGGCTTTGATCCATTGTATTGTGTAATGAGCTTATCATCTGTTTTAACTATTGGATAATTGAACTCTGGTGCTTGCAAAAGTTAATACTTCCTCTTGACATGTTTTGACTTTTGACACTATTTACAAATTTTACTTCAACTAGCTTTTGTGATTTAAAAATAAGAAAAAACAATCATGTGGGACCTTTTAAGTTTTATCTCAATGTGTAATTCAAAATATCAATTTTTTTTTTTATAGTTTTTAATCTGTGATAATTAGAGATATTTACAATTAAAGAATGTGTACTGGAAAATGTGATAAAAGTACGTGTCACCTTATTTGGAATGGAGGAGATAGTTTGGGAAGACTGTTCTTTGATTTGAACTTTATATCCTTGATTTATTCAGTAAGTGGTCAACTTTGCAAATGAATTAACTATAGTTTTGCTTTGTCAGATGAAAAACATGTTTGTATTTCAAATTTTTTTTTTATTGCCATCTGAACCCTTTTGTATATCCTTTTTTATCTTATTCGGGTTGGATTGGAATTTGGTGAAAATGATCTTGATTGAGCACTTGAGATGATCAGTGATCGACACCTATTTCTTATGTTGGGTGTCATGTTCTCCTGTTGTTCTGAAGTTTTTTCTACTACTGTTTTTATTAGGGGGTTTATAGTGGCAGTGCAGTTAACTGAACTAAGCAGGTGCACAGTCACATAGATATTAAATGTTACCTCCAAAAGGGGGTGTCTAAGGTGGCTGATTAGCTAGTTATAAAAGCATAGGAAATTGAATTTAGCTGACATGATGATACAAAACCTGGTGTTGGCTCTGTCTGTATCCTAAACCTTAGGTAAAACTGATTAATTCTCGTTTTTCTTCTGTCATTGCAACCTTAACAGCTGATTAGTCTTGCAGAATATACTGAAAGAAGAAGGCGGCTTGAATGTCCATCAGAGCAATTACAACTAATACATAATATTCCAGAAGTAATAGCTGATGATGTAGACCTTGAAACATGTTCCATGAGTGCAATTGAAAGCAAGAAAAGAACTTTTTCATCCAACATAAATCTAAATGGAGTAGATGCTGCAGGTTAGCACTCATCTCTGCCTTTGTTTTTCTCTCTTGCCCACTAGAAAGATCTTTTGCAGACACCTGAGTACTCATCTGTTCAGTCTGTAAATATTGGGTTAAAATATTACGTGACATAAAAATCTTTTACAATTTTCATCTGTTATGTCTTTTCTAGGTACATATAAGTGAACTGTGTAGATCAATGAAAAACTACCAGTATAATCAATTTTAATCCAGCTATTTTACACTTAGCTTTAACATTTTAATCTATTGTTGAGACTTGAGAGCTACCAATTGTTTCTCAAAATGCATATGCTTTGAGATTGAAGCTGATATGTCTTTCAGGTGGTACCAACAATCAATATTGTGGTTTCTGTTTGCCCATAAATATTAGTTTCTTATCATGTATATAATTGGTTTAATTACACAAATATCATTAATAAACCTGTCTTTTATTAATCTGGTGCTAGATTGATAGATAAACTACTTCCGAGCCTGTTGTGTGTGGGGAAATATATAAGGTTCATTCAGTTGTCCTGTTTTCATGAAAACTACCGTCTACTAGATTTCTTTTTGGAATCCAGTTGCCTAGCACAATGTCGGGTAATAGATTGATTTTTGTTTTTGTTTTTGTTTTTTCTTAGCATGTAAAAATGAAAATCCTGTTGTGTCACCTTACAAAGGAGAAGAGTTCTGCTCTGCAGCAGCTCAAAGTGAACATGATCCTAATACAGAGATAGAAAGTGAAGGATCAGATCATTTTGAATATCAAACAGATGAAGAACAAAATTTTGGAGTGGTGCAAGCATCAAATGACATTAAATATCAAACGGATGCAAAACAAAATTCTGGGGTGGTGCAAGGATCAAATCACTTTCAATTTCAGACAGATGTGGAACAAAAAATGGATGTGCAAGAATCAGACCACTTGGTTTTTCAAACAGATGTGGAACAAAACACTGGAGAAGTGCAAGGATTAGATCACTTTGAATTTCAGACAAATGTGGAGCAAAAAACTGGGGTGGTACAAGGATCGGATCACTTAAATTTTAAGAAAGAAGTAGAACTAAAGACTGGGGTGGTGCAGATCATTGATTTAAGCGATGATGATGATGAGCGAGTAAAGAAGAAAATCAGAAGGCATGCATCTACAGAAAAAGACCCTGATGAATGGTACTGCATAGGTCCATGTGGAGACGTTAGGGGACCCTATAAAATGTCCATTCTCAAGCAATGGAATGAACTATCTGCTAGCTATGCATCAAGGTTTAAAGTTTGGAAGATAGGCCAGAGTGAAAAAGATAGAGTGCCTTTGCCAGATGCCTGTCGCTTAGTCTCTACAACGAAATAATACAGTATTTTGTGGATGGGCTGCACATAGATTGGGAAACTTTTCTTGTTGCTTAACCATGCTCCAGAATCATGTGATTTTCTACACATCTTTTGGTGCAAGTTTTTGCTCTAGCTTTAATATGGTGATAACTAAAAACATTAGTATGTAGATCATTAGGTTAACAAAAGTAAATAACTAATGTAGCTTCTGCTAGAAAACTCAGATTAATTTATCTAAGGGGCTTATTCAAGGATTATTTTGGATTCTGTGAGGCCTTTTTTTTTTTTTTTTTTTTTTTTTTTTTTTTTTTTTTTTTCTTTTCTTTTTTTTTCCCCTCTAATTGTGATTTTTGTCTATTTTATGCACTACGATCAAGTTATGTACGGAGTAAGCCGCCTCCCCTCCTTTTTTTGTCTCTTCCTCGTCAAAAATTCTTACAAGATTTTGTTGTTCTAGGGGCTGCCACCAACCTTTTGGTTGATGGTAAGTCTTGTTTTCATATTAGTTTTATTTTATACTCAGAATAAATCTCACTTCGCTCTTTATTAGAAAGTTTCTATACACAATTTTTTGTGATATACTCCGTATCTACTAGTATATCGGGTTTAATGTCTCTCATTGTGAGAGTTTGGGGCCATATTTTTTAATGACCCAACTTTTTTAAAAAAATCAAATGTACAATATTGTACATCCGTTGTAAAGTTATCTTAAAATGAGCAAAGGTTACCCTTGAAATGAATAAAAGTTATCCCAATATGTACAAAAGTAATTCAATATAAATAAAAATTATCTACGCTGTTATGAAATATATATTTGTGGATGCCCATTATACCATGATATTATTATTGTTCTCTACATATTTTATAACACGTTATCAACACCATTCTCTAACCAGTCGCAAAATTTACAAGATCAATCTTTGGAGACGTGATTAATTGCTACTGCTTGATAAAGTGAAGAAATAAGATAATCGATTGTCATTGGGTTAAATATCAATCCTAACTGAGGTCAGTACTTAATAAAATCCAGTTAATTAGTATGAAATTCATTGCAAAACATCACAATAGTCTTTGTAGAATGTTGTGGCTATTGGTATCATGTGACTAAACTATATTTTACTTATGAGTATGTTTTTATTATTGTTTTATTGAATTGATTAAATAGTTTGTTGTACATATAAATAATTTCATGATTATTATGCTTGAATATTTCTACTGTATTAATTGATCCTTATTCTCAACATATTAAGATTAATTAATTATATGTGACTAGAGTAATTATTTCTCATATATTTTGATTTAACCTCTATTAATTGAGGAAATTAGTATACTATTGTTAATGATTCATGGTTATCATTGATACTCTTTTATAATAAATCATTATATAATAAAGTTAGCCTCTTGTTTATTAGAGATAAGAATTGATAAAGTCAACTATATATTTAATTTCTTGTTAAGATTAAGTAAAAGGCTTCTTTTTATGTGAGGCAATCAGGCAATACTCCTAAACATTAGTTCAACCCAAAGCCCAAAAATAATGACTATGAAATCAATTCTAATTTGCATCCTTAATATTGACCAATTGTTTATTTTTTATGATGACAAACATAAAACTAATTGCTTAACCAGTCAAAGTGGTTAGACTTCCTATTTTCTTGGTTTGCTAGGTAGCAGCTAGGAATAGATAAATAATATAGCTTGTATTTATCTCTAATATCTAGCACTGACTTTGTAAATTATCTTTACAATTCGTTATTTTCCTTATACGCAACGAAAAAGATAATTATATCAAAAGGCTAATGCCATAAAAGTAATTACATCAAGAATCATTAATTTATACAAGAAAATTGATTTGAGAAGGCATAATTACAATCGAAATATTGCAGACTATCACCCCATTAATTATTTACATCAACCAAGTACTGCACATTCTTAGAACTAAGATCCCCAAAAGTATAATTCATCCATAACACTCTTGTAAGCCTATTTAAGGCCACATACTTATTAATAGAATATTTCGAGTCTTCTCTACTCTTATACTATATATGTTCATCTACAACTTATATTACTAACAATCTTTATTGGTTTGATTGAGGAATGAAATTTGCATGATACCTAATAGTCTAATGCTAGTAATATGCGTATCTGTATGATTTATGACTATAAATCCATGATATTTACACATCAATGGATAAGGATAAAACAAACTCTATGAGAATAACTGATATTAATTTACAACAATCTTGATTACATTCCATTATGTTGTATGGGTGTGAAGTTATATAGCAGCTTTGACTAATCTTAACCTTTCCTCGTATCAATCGGCCTTAGCATGATTTGCATTGGGTTATCATTGTTAATAATGCAATATACAACAATAATGAAATTCGTGTAGAAAAGTAATTGAGTGTCAAGTTTGTTGTATATATGATATGTCCATTTTATATAATGTTTTACCCCATTCCCTTGGTCGTTATTAGTAGTGTTTTTGGCTCTTTCGGGTCACTTTTATTACTAATTTGTGTTTTCTAGTGTTTTCGTAGTTTTAGTTATATTTTACAGGAAATTGCACTCTTGGAGCATTTTCCTAGGCTTTATGGATCAACTACGGAAGCTAGAAGGACACGACCACTTTTGGAGCCCAGGATCGGTGAGAGCCGGTGATTAAGGGCTCGGTAATTGGAATCCCGAGGTATTCAGACCGAGTGTTCAAGACCCGAAGAGGAAACCTGGATTGGGCCGATAAATCAAGCCCAATCAAAATCCGAGCCTCAAAATGGAGCAAGGGCCCGATCGGGCAACCTCTAGCACGATCGGGCGCGACGCTCTAAATGCTGTGTGTGGCTTATGGCGCGCCCGATCGTGCGAGCCTCTAGCACGATCAGGCGACGCTGATGGGAAGGAACGCGAAGAAAAAGGCGGGCCCGATCAGGCGGCCCTTCGCCCGATCGGCACGCATTTTTAAAAGACCTGATTAGTTTAGCCTTAATTTTTGTTTTAGGAAAACATTTAAGTAGGATTTTTGTACGGATTTTAGATTACCTTCTTTCTTAGACTTTCTCTCTCTACTTAGAATATTTCTCTCTCTTAATTTCTCTCTCAACTTTTGTTCTTAATTATTTTCCATTAATTCCAGATTTCCTTTTGGTAACAATTTCTTCTCTTTTAATTTCAGCTATTTTAATTATTTTCTTAATTATGCTTTTATTTATTTATTTGATTAGTTTAGTTATGATGATGTGTGAGTAGTTTTATTTCTAGGTTTTATGGGGATCTAATAAATGATATGAAGGGGTAATTTTGTGATTGTTAATTATCGATGCTTGGTTGATTTCCTATTGATTGATTTAATGCTATGCAATTAGGTTTGACCAGATTTAATTGTATGAGTTTAGCAATATTAATTCGAGATTCGACAGATGAGAATTGATGTTTAGGCTTAGTTTCAATAGGCGGATAAATTTATAAATGGTTAAGTCGAGATTCGACAGATGATATTTAATACCGGTAAATTAACTCTGTGATTATAATACGTAGCGAAAGCCCTTTATAATCTGATTAACCAATGCTTGATGATTGCTTATTATGAATTGCCCTGAAATATTGTTTATTAGTGAACCTATGCCCTAGGCCTTTTAATATTTGATTTTCTCCCTATTTTATTCCTTTCGACTTTATTCTCCGTAGTTTAGATTTTATTCATAAAAATATTGGTTACTTAGATAATTTAGACTATAATAATTAATTAGAAGTAAAAAGACCTGTTTCCCTGTGGAGTTCGACCCTACTTCCCTGTCTACTTTAGTTAGAGGACTTAGGTCATTATTTTTGATTAGGGGATACGACTTTACCCTATCAAAATTTGGCGCCGTTGCCGGTGAAACGGTTTTATTTTTATTTTCTGATTATATTTTTGTAGTCTAGATTATCCCCTTTTGCCTCAGAGAACATTAGTTCTTTGAGGCAATTCTCATATTTGTCTTTAGTTCTTTGTTTATGCCCAGGTGTTCCAGATCAGGTTACATCCCTTTCGACCCTGAGATCGAGCGTTCTTTTCATAGGCAAAGGAAACTCTATAGACAAATTCTGGCGGGTTCTGAGGAGGACAACGGTCGAAGAGATCCTCCCTCCGATTCTAGTGACACACATATTCCTTCAGATTCAGAATCAGAGATGACGGCCCAGAAGAAACTCAGTGACTACTCGCAACCGAAGCTCACAGATTTCCCGCACCTTACTCCCACTCCGGCTCTAGATGGAGTTCAATTTGAGATAATCCCAAATTTATCACTATGATAGAGAGGAAGCAGTTCAGCGGAGCTAAGGGTGAAGATCCTAATCTTCACATCGCAGATTTCTGCCAATATTGTAACACCATTAGACAAGCCGGGGTCACGCAAGACCAAATCAGGGAGATTCTTTTTCCTTTTTCATTATGTGGCAAAGCTAAATTATGGTTTAATGGTTTGAATAGGACTGCACTTGGTATTACTGACTGGGAAACTCTTGCTTTGAATTTCTATAATAAATACTATCCTGCAGAGAGAACAGCGGTGCTAAGGAGTGCTATTCAGAACTTCGCTCAAGAGGCCGACGAAACGTTATATGAGACTTAGGAGAGGTTCAAGGATCTACAGAGAGAGTGCCCCCACCACAATTTAGCACAATGGCAATTGATCCAAGCATTCTATAATGGACTTGGAAATTCTTCTAGATCAGTGCTAAATTTAGCAGCTAGTGGGAGATTCATGAATTTAAATGTGGATGATGCAGGACAGGTTATCGAAGACATGGCAATACACAATTCCCAATATGGGAATCCGAGAGGGTTTGCAAATAAAGGGAAACATAATGTCGATTCCGTATCCTTTTTGCAAGCTCAATTAACATCTATTTGTAAAAAATTAGATAATTTTACTGCTGTCCCTAACTCTGTAGCTAATGTTTCTGCTGTTGCTAACAATGAAGCTTTTTGTGAAAATTATGGAATTGTAGGTCATTGGGAGCAAGACTGTAGGAGCTCTATGGAACAAGTTAATGCCTTTCAAACCTATAGGCAGAATAACCCCTATTCCAATTTCTACAATGCCGGTTATAAAAATCATCCTTATCTTTCGTACCGGAGCACCAATGTACAAAATCCTCCACCTCCACAACAACCACAACAACAGACCCCACCACAACAAAAATATTATCATCCTAATTCCGGCCAGAAAAGCCAAGCATCACCCTCATCAGCTTCTGACCCTGCCATGACAGAAATTAGAGCAATACTTGCCAATATGCAAAATCATATGGAGAGTAGGGATGCGCAAATTGATTCTATCCTAGCCCATAATAAAATCATGGACAATCAAATTGCACAACTTTCATCTACCCTACAATCCCGTCAGCAGGGTGCTCTACCATCACAACCAATCCATCCTACAGATCATGCCAATGCAATCACTCTAAGGAGTGGTTCGCATTATGATGGACCTCCTATGCCAAAGGAAGATAGACCAGTTCCTGATCTAGATTCCTCTATACCAAATGCTAATCATGCTAGCCCTGTAGGGCTACAAATAGATACTAACCCTACTAATGTTTCTGTGCAGGGTAAATTGCAGGATAAGGGAGGAGATGTGCAGAGCCCGGTTATCAAACTTCCATTCCCTACTAGACAACTGAAGAGTAAGTTTGATAAACAATTCGGTAAGTTTTTAGAGGTTGTGAAAGACCTACAGGTAACAGTTCCTTTAACTGACTTAATCACTCAAGTACCTGCTTATGCTAAATTTATGAAAGACATTCTGACTAGGAAAAGGGCCTTTAATGAAGTAGAAACTGTAGCTTTCACAGAGGAGTGTAGCGCTTTATTGCAAAATAAATCCCCTCCTAAATTAAAGGATCCCGGTAGTTTTTCTATCCCTTGTCATATCGGGAATGTTTTTATTGATAAAGCTTTGTGTGATTTGGGTGCTAGTGTCAGTGTCATGCCATCGTCTGTCTGTGCTAAACTTAATATGGGAGAATTAAAAGTTACTAATATAACTTTGCAAATGGCAGATCGTTCGGTAAAATACCCCTTAGGTATTTTAGAGGACGTACCTGTCAGAGTTGGTAAATTTTTTATTCCTGTTGATTTTGTTGTTTTAGACATGGCAGAGGACACACAAATACCCATTATATTAGGTAGGCCTTTCCTCCATACTACAGGAGCGATTATTGATGTTAAAAATGGTAAACTAACCCTTTCTGTAGGTGACGATAATGTTACTTTTTCAATTTAGGGAAGGTTTTGAAAGGGCCTACGTTAGAGGAAAATTGTTGCTACATTGATATAATTTATATAATGGATGATATTTGTGATGATAGCTTGCCACAGGTTCTTGCGAAGGATCCCTTAGAGGAAGTTCTTTGCGGGAATTTATCTAGCGACAATGCAAGCGTTTGGGGTAATGAGGTACAGGATATTGAAAAGGCTCTTTCCTTAAAAGAGTTAAGCCCCAAGGAAACAATGAAGGTAGTAAATTTAGTTCAGGAATCAAAACCTGCAGAGGTCAAGAAACCTGAGCTAAAACCTCTCCCTTGTCATTTAAAATATATTTTTCTTGATGAACAGGAACTACACCCCGTGATCATCAGTACTGCACTTACTGACCTACAAACTTCCCAACTTCTAGGGGTTCTCAAAACCCATAAGAAGGCTATAGGGTACAGTATTGATGAACTCAAGGGTATTAGCCCTGACTTTTGTATGCATAGGATACATCTAGAGGAAAATTACAAGCCCTGCATTCAACCCCAACGAAGATTAAATCCCAACATGCAGGAAGTAGTCAAGAAGGAGGTAATGAAATTACTTGATGCAGGTATTATCTATCCTATTTCTGACTCCAAGTGGGTAAATCCTGTGCAGGTAGTGCCAAAGAAGGGCGGGATGACTGTGATAACAAATGAAAAGAATGAACTAATTCCCACTAGAACTGTAACAGGGTGGTGTATGTGCATAGACTATCGTAGATTAAATATCGCCACTAAAAAGGATCACTTCCCTCTTCCCTTTATAGATCAAATGCTCGAGAGATTAGCCAATCATAAATTCTTTTGCTATTTGGATGGGTATTCGGGATTCCTCTAAATTCCGATTCACCCTGAAGATCAGGAAAAGACTACTTTTACATGCCCTTATGGCACTTTTGCATATCATAGAATGCCCTTTGGTTTATGTAATGCACCCGCTACCTTTCAACGTTGTATGATGAACATATTTTCTGATTTCATAGAGTCTATTATAGAGGTCTTTATGGATGATTTTAGGTATATGGTTCTCCATTTGATTCATGTTTAATTAATCTCGCTAAAATTTTGAAAAGATGTAAAGAGTGCAACTTAGTTCTTAATTGGGAAAAATGTCACTTTATGGTGACAGAGGGAGTAGTACTAGGTCATATTGTATCTGATAAGGGCATACAAGTAGACAAAGCTAAAATATCAGTGATTGAGCAATTGCCTCCCCCGGTTAATGTTAAGGGAGTTAGAAGTTTCTTGGGTCATGCGAGGTTTTATCGCCGTTTTATCAAAGATTTTTCTAAAATTGCTAAACCACTGACACAGCTTTTGCTCAAGGATGCCCCATTTATTTTTACTGACGAGTGTCTTGAGGTTTTCAACAGGATTAAGCAGGCTTTGATATCGGCACCCATCATATGTGCTCCCGATTGAAACCTTCCTTTCGAGATCATGTGTGATGCAAGTGACTTTGCGCTAGGATTCGTGCTCGGACAGAGGAAGGACAAGGTTTTGCATGCTATTTATTATGCTAGCAAAACTCTGGATGAAGCCCAAGTCACCTATGCCACCACGGAAAAGGAGTTTCTTGCTGTTATTTATGCTTTAGAAAAATTTAGATAATATCTTGTTGGTTCTAAAGTTATTGTTTTTACTGATCATGCAGCATTGAAATATTTGATAGCTAAGGCGGAATCAAAGCCAAGGCTACTCCGGTGGGTTCTCTTGCTCCAAGATTTCAACATAGAAATAAAGGATAAAAAGGGAGCAGAGAACGTAGTGGCAGACCACTTGTCACGTATCAGGTATGATGAGGGTAAGGATTCTCTACCTATAGATTATTCTTTCCCCGATGACAACCTATATGCATTTGTAGAGCAACAACCATGGTATGCAGATTTTGCTAATTATTTAGTGGGTGGTACTCTACCTCTTGACTTGTCCTACCAACAAAAAAAGAAATTCCTTTCTGATGTTAAACATTATTTTTGGGATGATCCTTTTTTGTTTCGTGAGTGTGCATATGGATTATTTCGCAGGTGTGTTCCAGAATGGGAAGTCCACGGTGTGCTTACTAGTTGCCACACCTCACCATATGGAGGACATCATGGCCCCACTAAAACGGTGGCCAAGATTAATGAGTCAGGTTTTTATTGGCCTACAATGTTTAAGGATTCTAACATGTTTGTGCAGGCTTGTGACTCTTGCCAGAGGACTGGCAACATCTCGCGGAGGCATGAGATGCCCCAGACAGGAATTCTAGAAGTTGAGATTTTTGACGTTTGGGGTGTTGATTACATGGGATCGTTCCCTTCTTCAAAAGGGAACCGTTATATTCTTGTCGCCGTAGATTATGTATCCAAGTGTATTGAGGCCATCGCCACTCCTACCAATGACGCCAAGGTCGTCCACAAACTTTTTAAGAAGACCATATTTCCAAGATTTGGTGTACCAAGAGCTATAATAAGTGACGGAGGATCTTACTTTCATGAACGGAAGTTGGACACCCTCCTCAAAAAGTACGGTGTCTACCATAGGACAGGTTTAGCCTACCACCCCCAAACTAGTGGCCAAGTTAAGGTTTCCAACCGTGAGATCAAGGCCATTCTAGAGAAGGTGGTGTCAAAATCAAGGAAAGATTGGAGTGATAAGTTGGACGACACTCTTTGGGCATACATAACTGCATTCAAGACCCCTATAGGTACTACTCCGTATAGACTCGTGTACGGAAAAGCATGTCATCTCCCGGTCAAATTGGAATATAAGGCATATTGGGCTATTAAGGAGCTCAATCTAGAAGCCAAACTAGCGGGAGAAAAGAGGTTACTTCAACTTAATCAACTCGATGAGTTTAGGTTGACGGCCTATGATAGTGCTCGAGTCTACAAAGAGAAGACGAAGAAGTGGCACGACAAGATGATCCTTCTGAGAGTATTCAAGGAGGGTGATAAAGTGTTACTATTCAACTCACGACTTAAACTTTTCCCAGGAAAATTAAGGTCAAGGTGGTCGGGTCCTTTTATTGTAAAAAGGGCCAACAAATTCGGTTCTGTGGAAGTTTTCGACGAACATGGTAACGAGTTCAAGGTTAATGGCCAAAGACTCAAGCTATATCATGAGGGGGCTACAATTGGTGCATTTGATATACTTCACCTAAGTGGTTCCGATTCACTCTGAGTTTCACTGTGGTAAGAGGGTCGTGCGGGACCTAGATAAACCAGCGCTTTGCGGAAGGCAACCCGTATTCCTTGCTTTCTAGACTAGTTTTCCTTTTTATTTATTTTTATTTTTATTTTAGAGAGGCGAGGAGAGCGAAATTTTACCGTTTATAAGTGTTTTTGTACAGGTATAGGTTTAAGAGGCCAAAGGACTTAGAAAAATTTGAAGACGAAGAAAAAAAGCTAAGGAAATCCGACTGGGCACGGGCCCGATCGGGCGGAGCTTGCCCGATCGGGCGCACAAGGAAGGCTAAATTCCAGCCTTAAATTCGCCCGATCGGGCGTGGCTGCCCGATCGGGCGCGTAATGAGAGCTGGAAATCGGAGCTTATTTCGCCTGATCGGGCGGGGCTCGCTCGATCGGGCGCGCAACTATGGTTTTGGAAATCAGAATTATCCGCCCGATCGGGCGAGGCTTGCCCGTTCGGGCGCGCCTATTTTGGCCGTCCCCTTAAAACTTTTCCTCTTCTTTCTTTCCTCTCTTTCTTCTTCTTTCATCTTCTTCTCCATTACTTTCTCTCTCTAAAACCTCCATTTTTACACCTTCAAACTCACTTATTTTTCAAGATCTTCTCCAATCCTTCCATCAAAACTCAAATTTTTTTGCATATTTTTAATCCTTTCATCTTTCTCTACAAGCTACACCCAATTTATACCATTTTATCTCAATTTTCTCTAAACCCTAAGAGAGAGAAACCATTCAATTCCTATACTTTCTAATTTCAATGGCTTTCAAGAGATCAAGAACGGTAAGGGGGGAAAGCTCAAGGCAACAAGAGGCGAGAATTGACCCGGATTTGCAAATTCCGGGATGGGAGAGGGTGGTCATCACCACCCAAGAACAAAAACAGAGAATGCTCAACCTCATTACGAGGCAGGTAATTCCCACTCGTTTTATTCATCACCCACCCTTATTAGATTAGGAATTGATAAGAATGTAGAAAAATTATTCAAGGGAGTTGGCATGAGTGGTTTCTTTAACATGCACTACGATACTTATGATTATTTAACCTTAGAATTCGTTTCTAGTTTTAATGTCATAAAATAAAATGCTTTAATTTCTCATGTTCAATTTCGATTATTTAATAATGATGTTAGATTGACATTGAAAGAATTTGGTAAACGTTTTGAGTTGAAATCAGATAGGCTCCTTGAACCGCCCCAAGACAACATTGCCGTTGTCTATCAATCCCTTACAGGGGATCCCAATTTGAACCTCCAACATGCTAAAGGCACTTGGATACAACATCTCGTGCCAAAGATTTGGCAACGGTTTGTTGGCCTTACCATTTTTGGAAGGCATGAACCCGCCAATGTTAGGTGGGATGAGCTTGAATTACTAGGGTCATACATGATCCCTAGGAGTGAAAAGCTCAATATAGTCCATAAAATGGTCAGCCATTGGTGTGTTAGGACAGGTATTGAGCAGTCATTGCCCATCTTTCCCGTGCCTAAACCCGACTTGACTGCTTTTACTCCCGGGAAGGATTCTTATACCTATGCGCTTTTAGTCGCCCATGCCCGAGGGCAAGCACCTCCCGTTCCACCACCACAACCACCACCCGAGCCTGAGCCCATACTGATTCCATCACCACCTCGCATGTCTCACTTGGCCCCCCATGGTGACTTCGACCCAATTTGGGACCATCAGAGTAAAGGTCAGGCCTTAGGCCGTATTGAGAATTCCCACACTGACCTTAGGAGGATGGTAGGCTTCATAGACCATAAGTTAGGGTATCTTGAGAGGAACCAGGGTAGAGCCCTCTACCCTATGTATGGTGATTATGCTCGTCGGGTTAACATTCCCGATGATGCTATCTACCCTGACTGGTTCCAGCCTCCATCCCAGGGATACGATAGGGATCCCACTGCCCATAGTATTTATGCTGACTATTCTACCTTCCATGGGTACGACCAGGACATTCCTTTTGGGGGACCGCCGGGGGAGAGTTTTCACGCTAATTATTTTGGTGGTAGCTCTTCTAGTGCAGGTGGTGCAGGTGGAAGCGGAGGAGGAGGATTTTCCTCGATGGATGACTATGATGAGGATTAGCCCAGCTGGGCTAATTCCCGAGCCAATGAGGACATTGTCTGATTCTGGCTTGGGGGAGATTTTGGATTTGATATCTTTTTCTTTTTCCCTTTTCTTTTATTTTTGGTGTGTTCTCTTAGGTTAGATTTATTTCTTTCTAATATAGTTTTATTGCTTTCTTATATGAAAAATACAAAAAAAAAAAAAAAAAATCGAAAAAAAAAAAATCCAAAAATACGTTCCAATGAATTGTAAACCATGCTTCCCTGTGCCCCATACTTGGAAAATATTGTTTTCATTCTTGGTATATGATGATGAGCATTGTGGATTTGTTGATCATGATTTGAAGTTTGATTGCTTAGATGCCCTAGCATGCGTCAATTTTGCCCAACTGCTTGTGAATATAGTGCTTGAATAGTTGATTTGGTTAGGAATTGTGTGATAGTTCCTGGTATGTCAATGAATTTGAGTATTGGTTTGCAACTATGAGTAATGTTTGTATGACTCACTATTATGCACATTGAGGAGGACGAAGACATTTGTTCTTTTAGGCAGCCTTCAGATGATTTAGATACATTTGTTCCTTTCTTTCTACCCATGTTGTTGCCTTGACTTTTTGTTAATTATTAGCCATATTACAAGCCTATTTTTCCCCATTGGTTACTAGTCCCAAGCTTGGCTTGGGGGAGCTATTAGTGAGTGAGGTGAGGGACTTTGTAGTGTGCTTATTATTTGCACAATTTGGGTGGATTTTGAGAAGTTATTATGTTCTTGATTATAGTTTATTTTGATGAGTTTGAAAGTTGAATTTTCTTGAAAAAAATAAAGTATGATGATATGAAAAAAATAAGTGAATTCAAAGAAAAAATAAAAGTTTAATGTTCAAGTGTTCTAAGTGAAGGTTGATCAAAAGAAAGAAAGAAAAAAATTAAGTTTCAATGAAGAAAAATCAAGTTTGAAGAGTTAAAGTTTTTTATTCGCTCAAGTGTTGCATTATTATATATTTATGAGTGAAATTTGTAAGTGTTGGGATTGTTGTTTATGTTGGAGTTGTATTTGGTGAACTTTTGTTGGAGTTGAGTATGTTGGAGATGATTGGTCATCATTTATTTTTGACCTTGGTTTTATTAGGATTTGCTCCCTTAAGCATGGCTTTGCTCACACATTTTCCTAAATATTTCCTACCCTTTACCCTAGCCTTACATTACAAGCTTTAAAGACCTTCCGACCTTTGTGCATAGAGTTGTATGGATGTGAAAGTGTTGTTTATCAATGCAAGTTATGATTTGACATATTTCGAGTCGAATAGTAGGTTAAGTGCTTGTCTTTTTAAACACACGAGAGTGTGAGTTAAGAGGGCATTGTTCACATAAAGGGGTTGGGATGGAGAGCGATCTAGTACATCTTTTACTCGCCACATAAATGAGAGTTGAGTGTGTGAGCACTAGTCTTGAATTCTATATGCTCTTGTGGTTTGCTCTATTTGACAATTGTTAGGGAGGAAGAGTTATTGGATGGATGAGATTGATTGACATTGAAGCATGTTTATTAGATCTGCCTTGAATGCTTTGTTCTTAATTTTTACTTTTTGGGGTGAGGCATGTATTTATTTATTTATTAATGAGATCTTTGCTTAGGGACAAGCAAAGGTTTGGCTTGGGGGAGTTTTATATGTCCATTTTATATAGTGTTTTACCCCCGTTCCTTAGTCATAATTAGTAGTGTTTTTGGCTCTTTATGAGCCACTTTTATTAATAATTGGTGTTTTCTAGTGTTTTCGTAGATTTAGTTGACTTTTGGAGCATTTTCCCGAGATATTAAGGAGTATCTACGAGCATTGGAGGAGCCGACCAGTTTTTATAGCCTAGGGCCGGTTAGAGTCATCGAACCGATGATTAAGGGCTTAGAATTTGAGATTCTGAGGCATTTGGACTGAGTATTCAAGACCCGTAGAGGAAATCCGGATTGGGCCGAAAGATCGGAGCTCAATCGAAGTCCAAAATGTGCCCAAGTGCTCGGGCCCGGCCAAGTATGCTCCCGCCCAAAGGCGCGCCCGGTCGGGCGGGGAAGAGAAGTTTACGGCTGTGCATTGGAGAGAAGCTATTACTGAAGAAAAGGCGGGCCCAATCGGGCGGCCCTTCGTCTGATTGGGCGCGAGATTTTAAGTGCTAATTCCGGCGTTTTATTTTAGTTTAATTAGGAGTAATTGTTTGGAGATATAAATACGGTTTTAATGCTTTAGCTTAGTACTTCTTGTTTTGGATTTTCTCTCTCTAATTAGCTTTAGTTTAGTTTATCTCTTTACAACCTTGTTCTTACTTCAACTCCTTAATTCTGATTATTTTGGTAACGATTTCTTCTACTTTAATCTCAGTTATTTACCTTATTTCTTTGATCATGTCTCCTTTAATTGCTTTGTTTAGTTTATGTTCAATTATGCGTGAGTAGTTTTCTTTCTAGGGTTTGTGGGGATCCATAAATAATATGAAAGGGTATTTTATTATTGTTGATTTTCAATGCTAGATTAATTTCCTATTGATTGATTTAATGGTCTGTGACTAGATTAAGCCTGATCTTTTATGCATGAGTTTGACAATATTGATTCGAGATTCGAGAGATGAGAATTGATGTTTAGGTCTAGTTTCAATAGGCAGGCTAAATTTATAAAGGAAGTTAAGTCGAGATTCGAGAGATGAGATTTAATATCAGTAGATTAATTATGTGATTGTAATACGTAGCGAAAGCCCATTATGATCTGATTAATTGATGCATTGATGATTAATTATTATGTTTTACCCTGGAATGTTATTTATTGGTGAACCTATGCCCTAGGTCTTTTATTCATTAATTTTCTATATTCTTATTATTCTCTACTTTTCTCTCCGTAGTTTAGTTTCCTTTCACCATAATATTATTTTGTTACTTAATAATTTAGATTGCTTTAATTAATTAGGAATAGGAAGACCAGTTTCCCTATGGATTCGACCCGTTTTCCCTATCTTCATAGTTAGTGGATTTAGGTATTATTTTTTATTGGGTGATTACGACTTTAGCCTGTCAGGTTGGTTTTTAATTCTTTTCTTTCTCTCTGTTTTTGAAAACCTATTTTATGAAAATAGCCAATCCAGTTTAGTTTGGTCCATAGCAAGGGTCCAATAATAGCATAGTTGGATTGGGCTTGAGAAGAGCTTTCCAACGATATATTATAAGCCCAATTCCGATGAATAATGAGGAAGTTATAGCCAAATTAGTAAACTGGGCTCGGTTTGATTTTTATATGCAGCCTAATTATCTAGGGGAGGGTCTATTATGATTTATCATTCCTAATATAATTAGGATTGATCATAGTCTTCTAGAATCTTCTGGTAGCTTCTTTTGAATCCTAATGTGATAAGCATTGATAAATGAGTTTTAAGTGTTTTTATTTAGAATAAAAGAAGTGTTTTTTAAGGAAATTACAGTTTTACCCTTCGTACGCCTAAATTTTATCAAAATATGAAAAACGCGTGGAAAAAACTGTCTGCAGCGCCGCACTACAGGCTGTCGCCTGGCGACAAGCCTGGCGCTGCGACGACATGTCTGTCGCTTGGCGACAGGCTCTGTCGTTTGGCGACAGAGGCGTGTTTGACGCTGCAGTCGTGTTTTATTCTTTTCGAACTATGATTCTTTTTTATCATATTCCTGCTGATTTTTGTTATAAATAGCCTCTTAAAACCTCCGTTTTTTTTATCATCAACCCTCATCAAGAAATTCTTGATACTCTCTCTCTTTTCTAAACTAGCCTTTTCTCAAACACAAAATTCCGCATTCACAAGATCTAGACACACATAGAATAATTCGAAGTTGCCTTCGCCCTAGACGTGAAAGGTTTTAATTTCAGAGGGTTTGTTCCCAAATCTCTCTTTTAATTATTTAATTTCATTTTTTGTTTATTATTTTCCTTGAAGTTACTAACGTGTGTAATTTGTTATTAGAAAGATGTACGAGACATCCAAGTAAGTGCTTTAATTTTTTTCATTGATATTTTGATATAGAAATCATGTTTAGGTTGTTTTATTGATTCCTAGTATCATGTTAGGATGCTTTTCTTAGTATGTTATTTAGGGTGGTTTGCTTATATCAATTATGATTTCTATGATGCCTTCGATTTTCTTTCTTAATGTCATGTTAGTATCATGTTAGGGCTAAAGCTTTGATTTTTAATGTTTAGTGACATTCTAGGGTTTGTTATTAATCTTTTATCATGCCTAGGATATTGCTATTATTATGCTTTAACATGATTATTTAAATTATTATTGTTATAATTTATGATTACTGTTATTATTATCATGTTTCTTGATATTATTTATTGTTATTGCTTGATCACGCCTTTTATGCATGTTTGAAGGGAATTTGTACTTGTAATCATGCTTAATAAGATAATTAATAATCTTGTTTAGAATTAATATGATTATAATTCAAGTGATCACCAATAATAGTTTTATTTGTGCATTAATATTCAACCAACATAGATTAAACAGGTTTAGGGTAAATCTATTGATTGCATGTTAGTCCGAAAGCGCACATGAATACGAGAAGAATGAAGTAGAGGTCTATTATTAGGGCAGGTTCAATCTCTTTTAGATTAGATTTGTACCTACATTCCCGAACTTCCAGTCTTGGTTCCAGACCTATTGGAGTTAACGATCTCCTAGATCGTTAAGGAGTGTAACCTTCACCCTATGAACGGTTTACAAGTTCCTTAAACTTGTTGGCGACTTTTTTGCTCTAGCTTCCTTACCTTTGGACGCCACCATGCTTAAGTGTATGATCACAGTGGGGTTCAAGTTTGGGGTAATGCTTGAAATATTCCCTACAGTTTTTTGGCGACTCCACTGGGGAGGATTTCTATTTTAATTCCTGAAAATTTATTTCAGCAATGATTTAGAATGAGTGGATGAGACTCGAAAAGTTCTAAGTATTTCATGTGCGTAATTTTGATTAACATTATTATCATATGTATAAAAAAGATCTCATTGGAAAGACCATCTGTAATGAGTTAAAAACATAGGATTTTTTACACGTAGGAAATTTGAGGAATATCTTTCACAACTAGAACCGAAATAATGCTTCGAAAAACTGGAAAATTTTATCGAAAATAGAAAGCTGCTGAGGCATGTAGGAACTGGCGTCTAGCAAACAGAGCCTGTCGCCGATGGTATGGCTCTATCGCCGAGCGACAATTCTGTTGCCAGGCGACAAGGCTATATTGCGGCGACGGTGTCTGTTGGCTGGCGTTGCGTTCTTCCAATACCGAGCCAGAAATATGAATTCTAATTTTGACCAGTTCTAGCACAGTTGGCTCGATTCTATTTCCTGATTGAGTTTTTCTCACTTTTCTGAAACCCAGATGTGTTCTACATATGGACATAATCCTCTGGGAATTTATGCTCTATCTACCTAATTGAACGCTCTGTGCAACAAAGGGTACATCCGAGAATGTTGAATTCACCAAAGCATGGAAGCGAGTTTTAACTCGCGGGGTCCCATCCACTCGCGCCAACCATTCCAAAGGTAAGGCTTCCGCGCGGTGCATCTGGAATCATAACCATGGACCCTATTTGACTAACCCATATCCCGAACTTTAGAGAACTAGAGCCATGGATAGGTAGCAAACTCATTGCATCATATTGTGCCTACTTGACTAATTGTGCATTATTTGTTGTGCATACTCTATGTGTTTTTCCTAACCGTTTGTTTTGACTTGTGTTTAAGCCATAAATAAACTGATTAATGGCTAAAAGGACTTTGCCTAGTTAATTAATTAATTAATTTGAGTAATTAAAGTCTAATAATTTAATTCAGAATTGACTTAGTACGACTTTAGGCATGTCCTGTAGAGTAAAAATACTAAAAGAAGTCCCATATTAATGCTCTAGTAATGGCGCAAAAATTTGGACAGCAGTGCCACACGCTGCTGTGCAACGCCGAGTGACAACACTATCGTCTGGCGCTGCACTCCAGTGTGCGGCGACAGTTCAGCATTTTTCTCGAGTCATCACGACGATTCTAACTAAGCAGTTTGCTAGTCAGTTCGATTATTTTGTTAATAACAGTACCTTTGTTTAGTCCTTAATTGAGTCTAGGCACTAAGTCCCATGGTCTTACACAAGAGTCAAAGCATGTCACTTGCAGTCACGAATAAGCACACACTAATACGTATATACACTTTGACCATGTCTAGAGAGTCTTGTATGCGCGTGTTTTTCGTTATTTTTTTTAGGGGGGTAAGTCGGATATTAATCCTCCAATTAAACCACTTGTTTGAACCCATACTTGATTCCAAAAAATATACACCCTATTTTTGCTTTTTTTTCTTTTTCTTTATAAACCCGTAAAGTCAAAGTCAATTTGAGTCAAGTTATTAAAATAAAAAATGGTTTAATCTACAGCGCGTGGTCAAGAAAGGAAGGGCGTTTGATCAGAGACAACCTTTTTTTCAAGTACAACTTTTTGACAAACCAATCGGTCAAAAAAGGAAAGCTAAGAAAATAATGGCGAGTCAAGAAGAAGTTAATGAGCTCAAGAAGCAAATGGCTGATGTTACTGAACTGCTAAAGAATTTAACCCTCCAAATTAATGACCCTGTGAAGCAACAACAAATGGATCTCATGCAAAAAAGCTTGGGCAAGATATCTAATGATTACAGGTTCCAGGGCATTAGTTCACAAGGGATCTCGGTGGACAAGGAGCTTCTTCCGCAGAAGTTCAATGCCAACGACATCCCAAAATTCAAAGCAACTGATAACCCTTACTTTCATTTAAGAGCTTTTGAAACAATAATGAATATTAAGGGTATTGACAGAAAAGTATTTCATTCTTTATTTTCCTTATCTCTTGAAACCGTTTTCCAACAATGGTTCTTTTCCCTTGACAAAGAGAAAACCTCTACTTGGGAATCAATTGTAAATGCTTTCATTTATAGATATAAATGCAATATTCAAGTTGAAACTGATCATAAAGAACTTAAAATATTAAACATAAAGATAATGAAGGTTTCACTTCTTTCTTCAATAAATGAAGAGAAACCTCTGCTAGGATGATTGAAGTACCGAGTGAAAAAGAATCTGTGAGGTTATTTATCAAGAACCTCCAAGAAAAGTACTCCAAGCATCTTAAATATCAAAACAACCTTCATACCTGTAGACACCCATTTGTGTCTCCCCAAAACCAAACCCAATGATGAGTACCTTTCACGTCGAATCATAATCGAATGAAACGAAAGTGTGGAAAGGTCTAGTGTTGCGGAAAGTTTTATTTCTTTTCTTTTCTCTTCTCTCTGTTTTTGAAAACTTTATTTTAAGGAAAACAGCCAATCCAGTTTGGTTGGTCCATGATATGGGTCCAATAGTGGTTTAGTATGATGGGGCTTGCAAAGACCTTTCCAACGATATATTATAAGCCCAATTTCGATGAATATTGAGGAATTTATGGCCAATTTACTAAACTGGGCCCGGTTTGAGTTTTAAGTACGGCCCAATGATCTAGGGGAAGGCCTAATATGATTTATCATTCCTTTATCATTCCTAATGTAATTAGGAATGGTTTTGGTCTTCTAGAACATTCTAGAAGGTTTTTATCATTCTTAATTCAATTAGGATTCTTTAGAGTTTTAATTAGATCAAATAGCATTTTCGACTGAAATTATATTATTTTATCTTCCAGTACGGTAAAATTATCAGATTTTCGAAAACGTGTTAAAAGCCGGTTTGGCGTCCAAACCCAGGCCTTGGCTTCTGGAACCAGGATTGGCGCCAGACGCCAGCCATTGGCGCCTGGCGCTAGCCACTGGTCCTGGCGCCAATGAGCCAGGGTTGGCGCCAAGTTGTTTTTGCGATCTTCAGACTCTGTTTTGATAAATTATCTTTTTTGGCTGATTTTCTCTATAAATATCCTATTAATAAACTCCGTTTTGGAGGACGGATTTACATCTATCATTCACCAATTCTCTTTATTCTTAAGTCTTCATCAACTATCTTAATCATTCACCAATTAGCATTCATCTACAGTCAAATAATCATGTTCACTCATCTCTTTTCTTCAACTTTCATCATCATTCATTCATTCTTTCTTTTCTAATACTTTTCTTGTTTAACACAAAATTCCGCATTCACAAGATCTTGATACACCTAGCCATATTCGAAGTTGCCTTCGCCCTAGACGTGAAAGGTTTTAATTTCTGAGGGTTTGGTCCCAAATCTCTATTATTTAATTTAATTGTTTTGATTTATTATTTTCCTTGAAGTTACTAACGTGTGTATTTTGTAATTAGAAAGAGGTACGAGGCATCCAAGTAAGTACTTTATTGATTTATTGATTTTATGATGTAAACATCATGTTTATATTATTATTATGATATTCCTAGTATCATGTATAGGGTGTTTTTAATATTAAGCATGATTAAGAATATGATACTTCCTATGTTCTTTCTAACATTTATGATTATGATTGATGATGATTATTTATTATGTTGCTTGATGTGTATTATTTTATATTGTTATTGCTTGATCACCTTTTATTGCAGGTTAAAGGGAATAGGTATTTGCAATCACGCTTAATAAGATAATTAATAATCTTGTTAGGTTAATTGTGATTATAATTCAAGTGATCGCCAATAATAGTTTTTTTGTGCATTAAATTCAACCAACATAGATTAAACAAGTTTAGGGTTAATCCTATTGATTGTATGTTAGTCAGAAAGCGCACATGAATACGAGCAGAATAAAGTAGAGGCCTATTATTAGGGCAGGTTCAATCTCTTTTAGGTTGGATTTGTACCTTCATCCTCGAACCCTTATTTGGTTCATGACCTTATGGAGTTGACGATCTCTTGGATCGTTAAGGGGTGTAACCTTCACCTCGTGAACGGTTTACAAGTTCCTTAAAAACTTGTTGGCGACTCTTTTGCTCTATCTTCTTCCCTTTTGGACGCCACCGTACTTTAGTGTATGATCACAGTGGGGTTCAAGCTACTGGGATTTTTAATGGCTTGAAAATATTCCCTACAGTTTTTGGCGACTCCACTGGGGAGGATTTCTATTTTAATTCCTGAATTTGTTTCGGCAATGATTTAGAATGAGTGGATGAGACTCGAAAAGTTCTAAGTATTTCATGTTCGTAATTTTGATTAACATTATTGTCATATGCATAAAAAGGTTCTCATTAGAAAGATCATTCGTAATGAGTCAAAACATAGGATTTTACACGTAGGAAATTTGAGAAATGTCTTTCACAAATAGGACTGAAATAACACCGCGCGAAACTGGATGATTTTATTGAGCACAGAAAGCTGCTGAGGCATGTGGGAAGTAGCGTCAGGGGCCAAAGCTTGGCGTCAAACTTTTAGCCGTAGCGCCAGACGCCAGTATTGGCGCCAGGCGCTACAGTTAAAAGTTGGCGCCAGTCTCTGTTTCTTGGCGCCAATTTCCCCCAATACCGAGCCAGAAATATGCGTTCTAATTTCGACCGGTTTTTCGTATTGTTTGCTCGATCCTACTTCCTGATTGAATTTTTTCTAATTTTTCTGAAACCCATATGTGTTCTACATATGGACATAACCCTCTGGGAATTCATGCTCTGTCTACCCGATTGAACGCTCCTGGCAACAAAGGGTACATCTGAGATGTTGAATTCACCAAACCATGGAAGTGAGTTTTTTCTAAAAAACTTGCGGTGTTCTATCCACACGCGTTAACCCTTCACGGTTAGGCTTCTACGCGGTGCATTTGAACAATTAACCA